>NC_138068.1:32123898-32602225 GCF_964194185.1 Rhinolophus hipposideros
ATAATATCATAAAAAACAATAAAATACTTAGGAAAAAAATTAACCAAGGAGATGAAAGATCTGTATACTAAAAATAACAAGAAACTAATGAAAGAAATTAAAGAAAACATAAATAAATAGAAAGATATTCTGTGTTTATGGACTGGAAGAATATTGTTAAAAAGTCCATACTACCCAAAGCAATCTACAAATTCAGTGCAATCCCTATCAAAATTCCAATAGTATTTTTCACAGAAATGGAAAAAAAAATTCTACAATTTGTATGGAAACACAGAAGACCCCAAATAACAGAAACTATTCTGAGAAAGAAGGAAATATCTGGAGGCATCACAATTTCTGATTTCAAACTTTATTGTAAAGCTATAGTAATCAAAACAGTATGGTACTGGCATAACATCATATATATATATATATATATATATATATATATATATCTCAAATGAAACAGAATATGTGTGTATGTATGTATATACACACATATTCATGTGTGTATATGTGTGTATCCATATATATTTATCCATATATATATACATATATATATATATATATATATATGTATATATATATATCTCAAATGAAACAGAATTGAGACCAGAAATAAACCCATCCATACAGAGTGAACTGATATTTAACAAGGAAGCCAAGAACATGTAATGGGGAAAGGGCAGTCTCTTCAATAAATGATGTTGGTAAAACTAAATATTCACATGCAAAAGAATGAAATTGTACCCCTATCTTCACAACTCACAACAGTGAACTCAAAATTGATTAGAGACTTAAATATAAGACCACAAACTGTAAAATTTCTAGAAGAAAACATAGGAAAAAAGCTCCTTGACACTGATCTTGGTAAGGATGCTTTTTTTAATATGACACCAAAAGCACAAGCAACAAAAGTTAAAATCATCAAGTGGGACGGTACTGAAGTAAAAAGTATACACAACAGAAGAAAGAGTAAAAAAAAAAATAAGGCAATCTACAGAATAGGAAAAAATATTTGCAAACCATCTATCTGATAAGGGGTTAATCTCCAAAATCTATAAGGAACTCATACAACTGAATATCAATAAAACAAACAATTCAATCAAAAATGGGCAGAGGACCTGACATTTTTTCAAAGACATAGAAATGGCCAGCAGGAAATGAAAAGATGCTCAATAACAGTAATCATCAGGGAAATGCAAATAAAAATCACAATAAAATATTACCTCATACCTGCTGGAGAAAAGACAACAGACAAGTTTTGGCTAGGATATGGAGAAAGGGAATCCTTGTGTTCTGTTGGTGAGAATGTAAAATGATGCAACTGAAATAGAAAATAGTATGGAGGTCCCTGGAAAACTAAAAATGAAACTGCAATATGATCTTAGCAATTCCACTCTGGGTATATATCCAAAGGAAACAAAATCACTATCTTGAAGAGGTAATCTGCACCCCAATGTTCATTGCAACATTATTCAGAATAGCCAAGATAACAACTAAGTATCTATTGACAATGACTAGATAAAATGTGGTATATACAGAGAATGGAATATTATTCAGCCATCACAAGAAAGAATCCTGCTTTTTGCAACAAAATGGATGGAGCCTGAGGGCATTATACTAAGTGAAACAAATCAGACAGAGAAAGACAAATATTGTATGTTCTCATTTGTATGTGGAATCTGAAAAAAGCCAAAATTCATAGAAATGGAAAGTAGAATAGTGGTTGCCAGGGGCTAGGGGAAATTGTGAGAGGTAGGTTCAAAGGTACAAACTCCCAGCTATAAGATGAATCAGTTCTAGAGATCTAATGTACAGCATAATGACTATAGTTAACAATACTGTATTATATACTTGCAAGTTGTTGGAAGAGTAGATTTTAAATGGTGTGTGGTTATCATGATAACCACACACACACACACACACACACACACACACACACACAAATGGCAAACATACCATCAGTAACTTGCCATTTCATGGTAATCTATTTCCTTATTTAAAGAGAGTCTTTTGTCTTTTCCATAGAAATAGTCTATGAATTTAAAGTCAACAGTCCCTATAATAACTATATCACCTACCCTCTTCTTTTTTAAGAGAGCTTCTCAGAATAGAGGACGATTCTGGGTGTAGCTCAGTTGCAATCCTGTGCATTGTCTTACAGTCCACGTGTTGTCCTATGGGTCCTCAGTAGCCTCTGACTTGTTGTTTTCCTACCTAGTACAGTCAGGCTTTTGGGAATGGCTTCATGACACTGGCTACAGCTGACCATAAGTTCTGCCAGTCCAGACTGGAGGCCACTTCCTTTCCATGCCACATCTATAGTCATGGTTCAGGGACAGTGAATAGCTGTCAACTCAGACAAGTCAGCACAAGTAACCTCAAGTTCTCACGGCAACTGTGGCACTGAATTCTTATGACCCAGGATATCCTTTGTACAAAGTTTCTCCTAACTTCAGGTCTTCTGGAAATCCCCACATGTGATCCTTTCCCCAAACCTTTTCTTTTTCAGTTGTACTCACTGTAAATTCATTCAGACAACCGTAAAGTATAATCATTACAACTCAATATTTTCATCATGTAAATTACTTAGCTCCGTATCTTCGCCAACACTTGTTTGTTGATTTATTGATGATGGCTATTCCGACCTGTGTGAAGTGATACTTCATTGTGGTTTTAATTTGCAATTTCTCTGATGATTCATAATGTTGAGCATCTTTTCATATGTATATTAGTATGTCCTCTTTGGCAGATCCTCTGCCCATTTGTTAATTGGATTGTTTGTTGTTTTTGATGTTGAGTTGTATGAATTTTGTTTTTAAAAATAAATTTGGGATATTAAGCCCTTATCAGACATTTTATTGGCAAATATCTTCTCCCGTCAGTTAGGGTGTCTTTTCATTTTGTTGATGGTTTCTATTGCTGTGCAAAAGCTTTTTAGTTTGATGTAGTCCCATTTATTTATTTTATCTTTTGTTTCCCTTGTCCAAGGAGCTATATCAGTAAAATTATTACTAAGGGTAATGTCTGAGAGTTAACTGCCTATGCTTTCTTCTAAAAGTTTTTTGGTTTTGGGTCTTACATTTAAGTCTTTAATCCATTTTGAGTTTATTCTAAACAAAACAAAGCAAAACTGGTGGTCCAGTTTTTGTTGTTGTTGTTGTTGTTTTTGCATTTATCTGTCCAGTTTTCCCAGCACCATTTATTGAATAGTTTGTCATTATCCCAATGTAAATTCTTGCTCCCTTTGTCATAGATTAAGTGACCATATAGAAATGGATTTATTTCTGGGCTCTGTTCTTTTCCGTTGATCTATGTGTCTTTCTTTATGCCAATACCATGCTGTTTTGATTACTATGGCCTTGTAATATAGTTTGCTATCAAGTAGCGTGATACCTTCAGCTTTGTTGTTCTTTCTCAAGATTGTATGGAAAACAGTATGGAGGTTTCTCAAAAAATTAAAAATAGAACTACCTTATAACCCAGAAATTCTACTACTGGGTAGGTAGCCAAATAAACCCAAAACACTAATTTGAAAAGATGTATGCACCCCAATGTTCACTGCAGCACTATTTACAATAACCAAGATATGGAAACAACTGAAAATGCCCATCAATAGAAAATTGGATAAAGAAATTGTGGTACATAAATACAATGGAATATTACTACCATAAAAAAGAATGAAATCTTACCATTTGTGACAATGGATGGATCTAGAGGACATTATGCTAAGTAAAATAAGTCAGACAGAGAAAGCAAATACCATACAATCTCACTTATATGTGAAATCTAAACAAAATAAATTAACAAACAAAACAGAAACAGACTCATGGCTACAAAGAACAAAGTGACAGTTATTAGATGGGGCGGGGGTTGAGAGGCTGTGAGAAAGGTGAAGGGATTAAGAAGTACAAATTGGTAGTTACAAAATAGTCAAATAGTCATGGGGATGTAAAGTACAGCAAGGGAAATATAGTCAATAATGCTGTAAAAATTATGTATAGTGTCAGATGGATACTAGACTTAACAGGGGGATCACTTCATAAATTATATAAATATCTAATCAATATGAAACTAACATAACATATTAAATGTCAACTATAATTGAAAAAAATAGTCATGGGGATATAAAATGCAACATAGGGAATATAGTCAATAATATTGTAATAACTGTGCAGTGTCAGATGGGTAATAGACTTATTGGGGTTATCATTGTGAGGTGATAAATTTCTAATCACTATGTTGTCTTGTATACCTGAAACTAATAAAAAAAAAGAATACATGCTTAAAATCAGAGAGCTGCTCTAATTTACGAAAATTTATTTATTTTAACTCTGTTTGAAATGCATAGAAGATAATCTCATGTATTTACATAAAATGCTCCATCTTCTTTCTTTATAGGATCTCTTGCTCATCTTCAGGTGAAAAATTTTGATTGCTTCTTTTTAACTGGTGTGAAAAACAGGAAACAGAGACATATTTTCCACACTGTCAGGCTTCATTGCTCTTAGTTTTGTCTGTCAGTCATAGAAATAAACATCTTTAAACTATTTTCCTGCATATTTACCTTCACACAACAATAAATAAAAGTCAAGGAAATTGTGTCCTGGGCAAAGGTCAAATGAGTTAACTCATGTCAACAGCTTTTCAGATATTAGTAAAAATCCATTTAATTCTTAACTCTATTAAAGATTTTAAATAGACCACTGCCTTGGTATCAGGTTGGATCTTAAAGATGGGTGAGTAGAGTTGAAAGTTGGCAGGAGTTTCAATACTGTATCTCTATACATTCTTGGGTATCAGTAGCTTCTCAAAAAACTAAGGCAAATCTTCCTTTTTGACTTGGGTTGCTTGGTAATTTTTCTATATTTTTAATTAAATAACTCAGGGAGACAGAACTTAGAAAGAATTAGGTGTTGGAGTCTTGTGTGCCTAACAACCAACTTAAGCTATAAAGTATTAAATATTCATTCCTTATCCCATTTCCTCTATGTGTTCCTTCCCCCAAAGCAACTATTAGCTGTGATGTTTATCATTCTCATTCATTTTTAAATAATTTTTCTTCCAATGCATCATATAACAGAATTCTATTTTGTGCTTTTAAACTTGAAACCTATGCAACTTTACTAGCCATTGTCACCCCAATAAACTTTAATTAAAAAGAAAAACTAAAATGGCATATACACCATTTTCCTTCAATGTTACAATTTTATTATCTTTTTTCACAGCCCTAGATGTAGCATTCATTCACTCATTTCCACTTCTGTATAGTGCTTCATCATAAGATTCATCCTCTTGATGAACACATTGAGAATGTTTCCATTTTTTGCTTTTGTAAATAATGCACCAGCAATAATTCTTATATCTCCTTGTGCTCATTGACAAAACATTTTCTAGAACATGCATTGTCAATTTTACTTTGACAGTTTTCCAAAGTGATGATACCCATTTATTAAACCACAATTAGTGTAGAGACAGTCATTATTCCATTTCTTAGCAAAATTTGTCATACTATACTTTTTACTGAATGAATTGATATGAAAGTGTTTTTCATCTGTTAATTTTCTAGATTACATCGAAGATTGGGCATCTTTTCATCTATTTACTGAATATTACTTTTCCTTGCCTATGAATTTCCTATTCATATCCTTTCTGAATGCTTAATTTGTTAATCCTTTTCTTACTGAGTTGTCAACATTTTTTATGTCTCTTTGGTAGTAAGTCTTTGATAATTTATATTCATTTAAATGTTGTCTCAGTGTGGCTTATCTTTTACTTTGTGTAGAGTGTCCTATGAAGCATAGAAGATTTATAGTATCAGTTATATACAGATCACCCATAACAAATCACTCCCAAATTCAGTAGCATGAAACCACAATCTTTTGTTTGCCAAAATTCTGTGAATTGGCAGTTTGGGTAGGGCTTATCTCTTCTCTCTGTGGTTTTAGCTGGTCTCACTCGTGTTTAGGGTCATTTGGCAAGTCGGCTGGGGAATAGCTGGCTCCAAATGGCTTCATTCATATGTCTAGCAGTGGGCTGGGGCTTTTGCATGAGGCACGTTGGTTCTCCTCCACATGGTCTCTCCCCCTGGCTAGCCCAGACTTCCTCAAAGGGCAGGTTGGGTCCAAATAGTAGAGGTATAAACTTCATGTCTCCTGAGGACTGTTTAAAAGTCATCCATATCAGCCCCACTACTATTCATTGCTCAAAGCAATCCACAAGGCTAGTCCAAATTCATGATAGGAAAGCCACAGACTCCTGATGGGTAAAGCATCATCATTACACTGCAAAGAGGAGTGATGGCAGGGTAGGAGGAATTTATACTCAACCTATATTTATTAGAGTGTTGTTTTTTACATTTAAAGCATATAATCCAAATGAAATTGATTCTCGTATGTCGTATGACTAATTTCACATTTTTTCATGTATATAAAAGCAATTTTTCCAATAATATTCATTGACTATTCCATTATTTCAGTGTTGATATGTGATGGTATTTCTGTCATATTCAGCAATTTCATTGATTAAGTGAAACTCATGAGGCAACAATAGACAAAAACTTTATTATTTTCTTCTAATGCCCAAACACATTTTCCTCCCTGCCTGAGTTTGGAACCAGCTATAGAGATGTGAAGAACTGAAGTAGATATTTCTTAAACTACCAGCTTTCTTGCTGGATAATAGTTGGAGTAAGACTTAGATGTTTAGCAACAATAACCTCCTTAAATCTGAGCCCCAAAAGTAGACCTACCAAAATATTCAGAGCAGCTCTGAACAACTACAGCTTTAACACTAACATCTGGAGATTACTCTCATGCTGGACTAGAGGTGCTAACTACTGAACTAGGCGGTCGGTACAAGGGACCAAAATGATTGGAGAAAATTTAATTGCTTGAGTGTAAGCAAGTGAACTGTGAAACTTTCAAGATTTTGTCCATGGAACAGATGAACTGAATTTTGCTCTATATTATTGGTGCTACAGTAACTAATAATCACAATGTCTAACACTTTTGAATACTTAAACCATGTGGTAGGCATATTATATGCCTTAATCATCAAATTAAGTTTATCAAGTGAATTAGTTCAGGTCCTCTAAGAAGCAGACACCAAATTGGGATGAGATGTGCAAGAGATTTATTAGGGAAAATTCCTGTGAAAGAAAATTAGGAGTCAGAGGAGGCTGAAGGAGCCATCAGACCCCAGATAAAGGACAGAGGGAAGAAATAAGATTTGGTGGAAAGGTCTTTGTCGGCAGTGCCCATTCTAAAGCCAGTCGGGGAGTCCCTACTGGATTTCCATTGGTGCTGTAACGAATCACCATGAATTTCCTGGCTTACATAACACAAATGTATTACCTTACAGTTCTGTAGGTCAGAAGTCCTAAAATCAAGTTGTTGGCAGAGCTGCATTCCATCTGGAGGATCTGGGAGAGCACGCTTGCCTTTTCTAGCTTCTAGAGGTCATCCGTATTCCTTAGTGTGTGGCTATCCATGTTCAAGGGCAGCAGCACAGCTTCTTCAAATTCACCACTGTGCCACTATCTCCAATCTCTGTTCTGTCTTCACATCTCCTTTCTCTGTCTTTGACCCTCTTGCCTCCCTCTTATGAGGAACCTTGTGATTACGTCGGGGCTACCAGCATAATCTTCCTATCTCAATATCCTTAACTTAATCACATCTGCAAAATCCCTTTGGTCATGTAAGGTAACGTATTAACAGGTCCTGAAGATTAGGATGTGGAGATCTTTGGGAGGGGCCATTATTCTGCCTACCACAGAACCTTCAAGCTAAATAACCCATAAGAGGATCTTTACATCTTCCTGGAATGGGCTTCCTTTAATATTTCTGCTGTTCTCATGCATTCATTGGGGGATGTCCCACTGAACACACAGTCACAAATTTGAGAGGCTCATATTCATGGCTGCCACATGAGTAGAGAAAATGAAGACAGAGATTGTGTAATTTATATAAGGATACAGAGTCAGTGAAAAATATTCACTCACCTCTATCTCCAATTTTTTTCTTTCTGACTGTTCTGATTTGGGGCCTGAACAGGTTGCTTGCTCTGGGATCTTGTAAAGCTTTGCTAAAATTTCTCCTATTCTACCTAATAACTAATTACTCAAAATAGCAATTTATAAAAAAATTGATCTAAAATCATGGGGAAGTAAGATAAAGAGTCTCCTCACCATGGACGCAATTCTGCCTCCTTCCACCAATAGCCATTCCTAATGATATTGAAATTAACTGAAATCCTGGTTACCATGTAACTCTGGCTTGTCTTTAGTTGCTCCCTGTGTATACCACAGACAAAGAACTTTGAGATGATCTTACTCCACACACCAGAGAGCATAGGTCTTGGAAATCATTTGTGGGGATCTATTCAAGTGTCAACATGTATGGGAATGCAAAAATAGGTTGATTCCAAATGAATTTGGATTTGATATAGGCTGTTGTATATAATTAAAACTAAAAATGCTATCTTACTATACATATATTCACTGTGTTAAACCCAAAATGTTTTATATACGATTGTGACATCAATGCTGGTAGTTATTTGTCATAATTCCAAGGTAGAAATCATTAGTCTTCTAAATGATAGTTGTGTATGAAGCATCCCCTTCCCAAGAATTCAGGCAGTTTATGATATAAAGCATCAGACAGACAAATACACACACACACACACACACACACACACACACACACACACATACTTCCCCTCCCTCATCACTAGAAAAAGATCAAAAGAATAGTTTGTCAAGAAAAAAACTCGACACAGAAATAAAATACTGAATGTTTTGAACACATGGTACCCAGGGGTTGATCATTTTCAAAAACAGCCTCACTGTTTAAAACCAAAAAACAAAACAAAGCAAAGCAAAACAAAACCAAACCACTGGCAAGAAACTTTACAATATTATTAGACTATACTTTCTAATGTTTCTGTCTCTCATGTTAAACTCTAACAGGACCAAAAGGGTTTATTCTATATGTACCTTACCACTAAAAGTGTTGACACAATTTTAAAGACTGTAGCCATTTATAGATCCAACTCATTCACCACACTGCGATATCAGATATTTAAAAATGATGTTTTGGGGTGCATTTATTTTATTTCAGAAAGATGGGAATCTCTGACTCTGAATGATCTTATTTTGGGGGAAATTCCAAAATAATGAAGGAATACAAATGTTTGCAAACTTGCTCAGAAGTTCAACACCTTAATAATAAAACGATAGGGATTTCAGATGATACAAATTAGGAGTAAAACAGTCAATTACATTTCTGGGGAAATTCTGCAGTGTGTTTCTCAATACAGAACAATAGAATATGGATTTTGGATTCCCTCCTTTTTTTAAAATTAAAGTTTATTGGGGTGACAGGTACAGCTGCTATGGAAGGCAGTGTGGAGTTTCCTCAAAAAATTAAGAATAGAATTACCATATGACCCAGCTATCTCTCTCCTGGATTCCCTCCTTTTCATTCCTCACAGGCATACAATCTCAATCTCTTTCTTTACCCCAAAGACCTTTCTCTACTTTGATGTTCTTGGTGCCTGACCTCGACCTTTTTTAACAGAAGGATTGCCTGGGGCCTGAAATAATTTTATTTCCCACTGGAGGCTGCAGCTATGCCTTCTTTCTTAAGCCATCAGTAAAACTAGGGTGGGAAGGAGAAGGAAAAGAGGGCCATTGGCTGGATTCATCATTACCCTACTGGGTTCATGCCTTTTCTCTCATTGTGCATACAAATCGCTCCTTTAGAACCTGGGAGCCGAAAGAAAATAGTTTAAAGGGGTATGTCAAGTTTTACAAAAGCTATTGCTTTGCTCCATGTGCTATTTCTTTTCAGGGCTGAACAACATTCATCGACTTATTAACAAAGGTATCATCCTGTGTCACTTTTCATGCAGTGAGTTTCTTTATTACTCATTTCTGTTTGATCTCCTGTGTCATGTTGAACGTACATCAGAAAAAAATTTCTGCCCCCAAATGTTGCTGAACCCAAAGGGAATCAAGAGACCTAAATTCAAACTATATGGTAAAAGCAAAATGTGATGTGCACAATGAAAAGTGATGTGATTTTGATATTTTAATCATCAATATCTGTGATCCTATTTTAAAAATAAGTATATTGTGCCATAAACTCACACTGACCCATTATATAACTGAAGTCTCCTGGGCAGTACATCATATTTTAATGTTTTCTGTAGTTACAATAATCATGATAGCAACTAACATTTATTGGGCACTTAGCATGGAAGGTTCATGGTACTATGTGCATTATATGCATTCTCTTTTTAAATCTTTTTAGCACTCTGAAGAGATAAATGCTGTTCATTTTATAGGTAAATAAACTGACACTAAAGAGATGAACTTGCCCAAGGTCTCCTGATTTGTAAACCCCAAACCCATGTTGTGACACATTATTTTATACAACCCCAGTGAATATTACTGAATTCTTCACAGTAATTCCAAGGCAGTTTATACAAGAAAAAGAACTAGCCTAATGGTGACCAAGAACATATTCACAGTCTGTCCAGATATATGCTATATTTCCCTAAACTCTTTAGTAAAAAATAAGTAATGTCTGTGCCTTGGATGATCGATTTCACTTCTCTGACACTTCTCTGACACTTCTCTGACATTTCTTTTTCTGCAGAGAAAATTCAAAGGAAGCTGACATATACTAATGATATCAATGGGACCTCAGCGGTTTCTTTCAGGTCAGTGCTTCTCAAAATTAGCGCACAAGAATTATGTAGAGGGCTCATTAAAAATCGGATTCCTGGGCCTCACCATCAGAGATCCTGACGCAGTAGGTCTGGAGCAGAGCATGCGAATGAAGTTCTACTAAGGAGCCGGGTGATATTGATGCTGCTAGTCTGCAGTTCGTTTAGTACGGGGTGTCCAAACATTTTTCAACGGTTTTCACCAAGGGCCATATGCGGTAAAATACACAAACAGCCGGGCCACTCATTCGAAGTGAAGTACGTATTGCCTCACCTGGTTGATTTAAGTAAACTACATATATTTTTGGAATTTGCTGCAGGCCAGTTAACAATGAATTGCGGGCCGCAGTTGGCCCGCGGGCCGCAGTTTGGACACCCCTGGTTTAGTTGATAGCACTAATAACCTCCTATATGGAAGTTCAGTTTTGCCCAAAGTAGGTCACAATTTTTAGTGGCAATCTTTGGAGAGCTTGCCTGAAATGCAAGCTACAAAAGGCAACCACCATAAATTCTTTTTCATCTAGTAGCTTGCAGGCCACACTTTGAGAATCAGTGCTGGTTTCTGAATCAGTGATTAAGAAACCTTGTTGGAGAGCTGGAGTTTCCCCCTTTGTACCAACTAGGGGCTGGAAAATACCTGAAGTTTCCTCACTGTGCCATGAACTTATAATAATTTAGTCCTTTGCATGCTTTCTGTCTCGGGTTATATCATCTTCATGACTCAATAAAACTTACTTCATGTCTGTATGTACAGGCATTGTTCAAGGTGTTGATAGCCCAGCAAAGAAAACAGAACATGTCCATGCTTGTATCAACTTAAAATTCTCTTCCCTGCTCCCAATCCGGAACCCTAGTTAGCTACAGGAACTGCAAACCTCTCGCCTCTTGCCTGCAACCCCCTTCACTGCAGTGAGTCCTATCTTCAGCAGCCCTGACATCAACCTGATGGCATTATGATATGATATGACACAGACATCTCAT
Organism: Rhinolophus hipposideros; assembly: GCF_964194185.1. Lineage (NCBI taxonomy): Eukaryota > Metazoa > Chordata > Mammalia > Chiroptera > Rhinolophidae > Rhinolophus > Rhinolophus hipposideros. Next base: position 32,135,593 of record NC_138068.1, read on the forward strand.
TAGAGGGCAAGGATTCTCCCTGCTTAGCAGTCACACTGTCATTCTCATATTAACCTTGGAACCATAATTCACTAGGCCTCCTTGCACATTAAGATTTGGATCTGGCCCCTCAGATGATAATTACCCCCATATAAAAGGTTCATTTTATTCAGTCAACCTCAGGTAACCCTTCATTCCTGTCAAGAATTCCCAGCATGGGCCAGGCCAACTATGACATTCTCAGAACACTTAGTCTTCTCATTTCACTTTTCAGATTCCTGCTGAGGTAGAATTGTATCAATTGGTAAATCATTTGGGGGACACTTGGGAACCAGCAATTCAGGGAAGCAGTGTGAAGAATGGTGGAAAGAGCATATCCTTTAGGGAGTAAGAACTACCATTCTAATTCTACCACTTAACATCTGGTGATCGTACACAAGTTTCACATCTTTGGGACTCATTTTCCTCATTTAGTAGAACTACTGTCATCAAGTTGGTAAAATGCCTAACACAGTGTTGGTCATGAATTAGGGAATAAATAGTAGTTGGTCACTGTAGTAGACGACTGCAAAAGGAACTCTAGTTCTCTACCCCTCCATTTCCATGCCCCTTGTATTAGTCAACTCTGGTTGTAATAACAAAATACTATAGACTGGATGGCTTAAACAACAGAAATTAATTTTCTCAGAGTTCTAGAAGATGGAAGTCTGAAATCAGGGTGCCAGCATGGTCAGGTTCTGGTGAAAGCACTTTTCCTGGCTTTCAGATGGCTGCCTTTTGGCTGTGTCCTCACATGGCAGAGAGAAAAAGAGCAAGCTCTCTGGTGACTCTTTTTATGAAGAGATTAGTGCCTGTACATCTATATAGATATAGAGATATAGAGATATAGAGATATAGATGACAGATTGATAGAGATACACAGAGATAGAAATATATAGATATGAGTGAGCCCAGAGCAAACCAGCAAATCAACCTTGTTGACTTGTAGCTGACATCAGAGGTATGACTGAGCCCACCCACGATCAGCCAGCTTGGTTCTGATCAGCAGAACCAACAGGCTAACCTATAAACTTTTGAAAAACAGTAAGTGGTTATTATTTTAAACTACTGATTTTTGGGATGGTTTGCTATGCATCATTATAGAAGTATTTCTATCTACTGAGTAAACTTTATAGTCGTTTCTCCCAATTCTTTAAACTATTTTGTTCATGTTATTCGTCAAAAATCAAAACTAAAATTGTCTTTGTCCATTTGAACTCCTTTCTCTCCCTGCACACCAACACAAGGCTGTTTAGTCACCAATCCAAACTGTCCCAGTAACTTGAGTGCTGTTATCCTGTGGATCTCTTGGGAAATTTTCTTCTCTGGGGATAAACACTCTTCCCTATACATTTTTTCCAAGGAATCTGGCTACATGAATAGTCCTCCTACTACCAGCTTATGTCTAGTCTGACTTGTGAGTTGGACAACTGTCTGGAACCCTTTCTGGGACATGTCACATAAAAGCAATGGTTTCATGATTCTCCCTGAAGCTGCAAAGATCTGTGGACACAATGTTGTCAACTGCTCAGCTCCTGGGTTCTGAACTGGGCCCCATCTCATCCAGAGTAGTTGGTTTCTTTCCTCCCCAATCTATTTCTTCCTCTTGCCATGTATGCCAAGCAACTTTAAGGCATGAGTGTGTTTTTACCCCTATATGACTAACACCAGGTTCATGGAAGGTGCTTTTTAAACGTGTGCTCAGTGAAAAAATAAACACTGGGTAAATTAATGCTCTTCCCATTGAAAACATCTTTCTTCTCTTTTCTATCTATTAACTCTTTTAAAAATTATTTTATAAGGGCCAGATTAAGTGATAATCAGAACACATTGTTTGTACATCTCAAGAAGCATGTTACCTTTCTGCATTTTTATAGTTAATTGCCATCTGTTTTACCTTTGGAATAATATCTATCTAAAGTTTAAATCTCACTCCTTCTCAAGTGCTATAAATTCTTTCTTGAAATAAATTGATTTTAAATGCTGAATTAAAGTCTCAAGTGAAAGCCTGTTCCATGCTAAATTGAAGCCATAGTATATATATTTCCCTGGGTCCTATATGAGGAATAAATAGAAAAGGCTAATTATCCTAAATATTCACGGCACCACAGGCAGCTTAGCCATATACTGAAGTGAAAAGAATGGACAGATACATCAGTCTGCTATTTACAATATAATGCTGTAACCCAAACTCAGTGGCTAAAAACACACATTTATTTTTTGTTTTTATGCCTTCAGGTCAGCTGGGATCTGGCTGATCTAGGTGGGAGACAATTAGGCTTAGAGCCGGACTGTAGTTTGGGTCCAGATATGACCTACATGGCTCTCATCCTTCTTAGACTAGTGGCTATTAGGGGCAGGTTCTCTTCATGATAAAAGGCAGGAGCACAAAAAGTCAAGTTGAGTCACAGAGCACATTTCAATATCTTCATGCAGCAGATCCACAAACATTCCATTGACCAAAGTACTTCACAAGGTCAAGCTCAACATCAATGGGTTGGGGAAGGAGCTATAAATGCACAGCAAGTGTGATTCCAGGAAGAGATCAATAATGGGGGACAGTAATATAACACCTGTGGTTGGGAAATTAATGAATGACAAAATAGAAGTATTTGGAGTTCATTAGATTGAAGATAAGTATCTCAATTCCAAGATGATGCTTCATCACTGAACATACTTAAGTCCATCGTTTTATATACATTCTAGGCTATAGGTCAATTGAAAAGAAATATGGCATGGTAATTAACTCCATCAGTAGTATGTATTTTAGATGGCAAAGTAGAAAACACATTTTTATCCTTTTTTCTTCTATTCAGCAGAACTATAATCACCAAAAAGGTTGCTTAATTTGGAAATGGCACCAGTAACTGGAAACAGCTTTGATATCAATTTATTACTCAAAGAAAATTTCTGTTCACACATGAATTTCCTGCTTTAGAATTGCCTCTGATTCAGTAGTATGCCTTTTTGTTTTATTGATGGTTTCCTTTGCTGTGAAAAAACTTTTTAGCTTGATGTAATCCATGCTTTTGTTTTAGTTTTTTCTTTTGCTTCCCTTAACCAGGGTTATATATCAGTAAAAATATTACCAAGGGTAATGTCTATAAAGTTACTTCCTATATTTTCTTCTAGAATTTTTTCAACAAGTTCACAAACAAGGTCTTACAGTTAAGTCTTTAATCCATTTTGAATTTATTTTTCTATATGATGTAAGAAGGTAGTCCAGCTTCAGTTTTTTGCGTGTGTCTGCCCAGTTTTCCCAATACCATTTATTAAATAGACTGTCTTTACCCCAATGTAAATTCTAGCTTCTATTGCCATAGATTAAATGACCATATAGACATGGATTTATTTATGGGCTCTCGATTCTGTTCCATTGATTTATGTGTCTGTTTTTATACCAATACCATGCTGTTTTGATTACTATAGCTTTGTAGTATTCTTTGATGCCAGGTAGTGTGACACCTCCCACTTTGTTCTTATTTCTCAAGATTGCTGTGGCTATTTGGGATCTTTTATGATTCCATACAAATTTTAGGATTATATGTTCTAGTTCTCTGAAAAATGTCACTGGTAATTTGATAGGGGTTGTGCTGAATCTATATATTGCCTGAGGTAGTATGGACATTTTGTACTATACCCCTGAAGCTGAATAATATTGAATATCAACTATAATTAAATATTAATATATAAAGAGAGACTCAAGAGATGTGGAGTACAGCATAGAGAATATAGTCAATGGAATTGTAATAGCTATACAAGTTCTAACAATTAAGTTTGGAAACTTGTTGAAATGATGTTGCTAACTTTTTTTGATATCAGAAGGATTATTCATTATGAATTTGTACCAACTGGATAAACGGTTAACCAAGTTTACTATTTGGAAGTACTGAAAAGGCTGCGTGAAAAAGTTAGACGACCTGAACTTTTAGCCAACAATTCATGGCTCTTGCATCACGACAATGCATCAGCTCACACAGCACTGTCTGTGAGGGAGTTTTTAGCCAGTAAACAAATAACTGTATTGGAACACCCTCCCTACTCACCTCATTTGGTCTCCAATGACTTCTTTCTTTACCTGAAAATAAAGGAAATATTGAAAGGAAGACATTTTTATGACATTCAGGACATTGAGGATAATATGACAATAGTTCTTATGGCCATTGCAGAAAAAGAGTTCCAAAATTGCTTTGAAAGGTGGATTAGGCATTGGCATCAGTGCATAGCTTCCTAAAGGGAGTACTTCAAAGGTGACCGTAGTGATATTCAGCAATGAGGTATGTAGCGCTTTTTCTAGGATGAGTTCACAAACTGAATTGTCCAACCTCGTATATAATGTCCGAATGATGGTAGATTGGGAGGGGTGGTTATCACTTTATGGGGGGTGTGAATGTCTAACTATTACATTGTTTTGTACACCTGGAAAAAAAAAGTTAAAATAGAATTGCCTCTGAAATCAAAAACAGTATTTAGTTTAAGTAAAATGCATTATTGGCTAATATACCATATAGATATAGATAAAAACATGTAGGAGGTATAAATTTGCAATCACTGTGATTCACAGTCAAAGAAATGTCACATTTCTTTGTGTTCTTTCAATCACATCAAATCTAACTTCAAGTCTTAGGGGAAATTAAATCTTATTCATTATGAGCAAGCTATCCCTTGATGCTCCCTTCACCCTGACTTCATTCCCTCCACTCTCACACTTGGCAATGCCTTGAATGGTATTTAAATGGAATCCTACGCAGAACACTTGGGTATGACATGTTGATCTCCAGCATATACCAGTAACCAGTAAATTGCCTTACAGCTAACCTGGTCCCTGAAGTCTGACTCCTGTCTACCTGGAGTTTTGTACCTTGGGACAAGAATTTTCATGAGTTGTGAAGTCCCATCCACTCCATCCAACCACCTAGATGCACCACACAGCTATTCTTTCTGTTCTCCCGATGATTTGGGGAGATGTAGAGATAGGGGAGGGAGACCTTGGATTACTGCTTCTTTCTAGACCCACAGATTTCAGTTTCCTTCCCAATCTTGGGGAAACTTCCTTGTCCTTCATTTATTTATGACTCTTCTCTTTGGCTAGCAGTGAACTCCATCTCCTCCAACTAAAATATCTGTCTATCTTCTTAAGGATGCCTTGCATAATTTTACTGAGTTTTTGCTTTTAAAACATAAAACAAGAAAGGATATTTTTTTAGAGGTATTTACTTTTTGCTCTAAAACAAGTTTCAACTGAGGCAAGAGAACAAAGGAGAGATGACATCTATTTGATTGGAATGGGTGTTGGTGAAGTTGGGAAAGGAATACGGAGTACACAACACTATTGCCCTCATTCAGTTTGCTTATTACACAACAGTGGAATAAAAACACAAATTAATAAATCTGTAATTATCCTGCCACAAACGTATTTACTTTAGTATAAATTTATTTCAACTTCAGAATGAACTACTTCATGTACTTCCATTTCTTCCATCCTATATTACTTTCCTTAGTGGAATTATTAATTAGAAGACTTTATTAATATAGATGCATTCTTAGTTCATTAGTTATAATATATACTTCCATTGTCTATTTTCTTTATTTTGCCTGTTGGCAGTTGTAATTTAAAGGGTAGAGTTTGGAAATTAACTTTACTAGCTTCTGAGAAACCCTGCACACAGCCAAAACTAGAATGTCAACATCTCACAAGAGGATACCTCACAGCTTAATTTCTTTTAGAATAAAATACTGGGTGCTGACAAATAAGAATGCACGTGGATCTTCTTGTAATAATTGGATTTATTGTAGAGGAAAATTTTACTCTCATTCTTAGAACTGCATGGTAATTTTTTCATCCTTCTTCTTTTAATTACTTAAACCCAGTAGATGAAAAGCTGAAAGTTTTTTTCAGTGTAAACAAGATTTAAGCTTTTTCCAATGCTATCCTGTGTCAATCACTAATTAAATTTTATCTAGGGCCTATAACGTGCCCTTGTAGAAGATACATACACACACACTCGTGAGCATGCACACACATGTATACAAGGTGTGATCAAAACACACAGTGAATGTTTAAATTTAAAAATAAATTATTACAGTAACAGACACATTGCCACTAATCCCCCTCAAAATATTCGCCCTCACTTTAAACACACTTATCTCATATTCTTGTCACTTTCTGAAGCAGTTCTGGAAGTTTTCTTTCATGAGCATCTTTAGTTGCGCTGTCATGGCTGCCTTGATGTCCTGAATCAATTCATAACCTTATCTTTTCATAGTCATTTTGAATTTGGGGAAGAGCCAGATGTCACATGGTGCCAGATCTGGTGAATAAGGTGGGTGGGGACACACCATAATGTTTTTCACAGAAACTTCCGTATTATAGAAGAAGTGATGTGTGACACGGAGCCTTTCCACTGTGATCACAAAATACAGTGAATCCTGCTGCTGTTGAGTGCCATCCAATAGAAAGGCAGGGATCTTCAATACGGGAAGTGGTGCATCGAACCTTAATAACAATGTGTGACAAGTTTCAACTTGTTTGGTGCAGTCAGTCAGGTGTGAGCTACGGTTGAAAGAAGGTGTGTTTTAAAGTATGGATGCCATAAATCATCCATCATTACAATGCTCCATGTCACACATCGCTACTGATATATGGCAATTCCTGTCAAATAGAAACATTATGGTGTGTCCTCATCCACTTTATTCACCAGATCTGGCACCATGTGACTCTGGCTCTTCCCCAAAGTCAAAATGATTCAGGATATCTAGGCAGCCATGACAGTGCTACAAAAGATACTCACAAAAGAGGACTTCTGGAACTGCTTCAGAAAGTGTCAAGAATAATGGGATAAGTGTATTTGAAGTGAGGGGGAGTACTTGAGGGGGATTAATGTGTCTTTTACTGTAATAAATGTTATTTTTATTTAAACATTCACTGTATTGTTTGATCATACCACATATGAGTTCAGTTTTGGTGTCCAGTCTAACTGTAACTTCAGTTATCATCCGTATCTAAAAGCAATATAAAATAAACTCCTTATTTACACATAATCCCAATCTAATAGACAGTTGACTAGTGTTTGTAACATTCATTCATTAAAGAAGGGCTTATTTAGCACTGACTGTGCCAGGCAAAAACTTTTACACTATAAGACAATACATAGCATGAGACTAAAAGCACCATGTATTTTACTCTTATTAACTCAAATACATTTGAGATATAAAATAATGTATTTCAATTACAAAAGTACCAGACTCACTTCTGTGTTTGTCTCAAAATATACAATGAAAAACCCTCTCCTTATTCTGCATGAACCAATCAAACAGTCATTTAGTTATTTCCATATTTTCTTGATTCAACCAAATTTTACTGCATGCACGACACTGTGTTAAATTCTGGGAAGACAGCCAAAAATAAGACAGTCATGGTCCCTGCCTTCATGATGCTTACAGTCTTTAAATTATATGTGAATATAAACCATTGAAACACAAATACCAGAATGTATCCATTCAAACAATATACCTCATTTCAAAACACCATGGAATTTTATATTGGGAATATTTACCTCCTTTGAGATTTTTTTTCCAGAGCTAAATTATCTTTAACCAAAAACAGTACTGTCTAGTTAAACTCCACAGCACGGTGCTCAGACTTGTACATCAGTTAAATATCCAATTTCAGTGATTCAGCTCCCCAAGTCTCTCATTCCCTCAAAGCCCAAAATGAATGTATGATTGTATGGCAGCCTTAGATGGTCATTCAGGACCCAGTTTCCTTCTGTTTCGCTCACTCTCTTTCCCCTACGGTGTTTTAATGGCCCAAACCTGGAAGAATTTATTTTACTGATGATCACATTCCTCTCACCAGGTGGGATCACATGACTGCAACTAACTGAAAAGGAGGCTGGGAGATGCAGTGTAAGGTTGAGCCCAGAGGAAAGATGAAATTGATTTTGGTGAACAAATAGCATTTCTCTGCCACAACCTGTTTCTAGAATGCATTTCAGTGTTTGCAGGACAAACAAACCTGTCTTCACTGAACAAATGTTTGTCCACACAAACTATTAAAAACTGTCACAATCTTTCTAGCCCTTTCCTGATTAGAGCTATATTTTTAAAAAACTCTTTTGAGGTATTTTTACAGAACAGCAGCAAAGATGGTATAAAGAGTTCTTGTACACCCTGCACCCAGCTTCTCCTAAATTTTAAATATTACATATACTTACAAAAGTTAAGAAATTAACATTGGCACAATACATTATAGAATTCGCTATATTTTCCACTAATGTCTTTTTTCAGTTCCAGGTGATACCAAATACTTTTTTTTTAATTTTAATTTATTAGTTTCAGGTGTACAAGACAAGGTAATACTTAGATGTTCATCATTTATATCCCTCACACTGTGAACCCCTCTCCCCCCATCCAGAATACTGTGGATATCAAATACTTTTAAAACACACACATGCACGTGCACACTTCATCCTTTCCTTAAGTCTCTTGAACCCTAAAGTGAAAGACATTTCTCCATCATAGGTTTTCTCTCTCTCCCTCTCCATGCACAGAGGAAAGTCCATGTGAGGACACCATGAGAACATGGCCATCTGCAGGCCAGGAACACAGTCTGCACCAGAAACTGATTTTGCCAGCATCTTGTTCTTGAACTTCAGATCTCCAGAACTATGAGAAAATTAATTTCTGTTGTTTAAGCCACCAGTCTGTGGTATTGTTATGACAACCCAAGCTGAGTAAGACAGATGAGAAAACCAAGCTCAATGTTTAATAACATGGTCAAGATTTTAAAGCCAGTGAATTGCAGAGGCAGGATTTGAAAATCAATTATGTGAAATTATAAAGTCTAAGATATTTGCATTATATACAATCCACCTAGTATTAGTGAATGGAGGTGTTATACTTAAACAAAAGAAATGGTCAAGAACTTTTCACAATTAAGTCAACAGAGGTCTAGAGCAGAAAACAAGAGAATGCAAAGGACAACTAAAAATAAGGGGGAAGAAGAGCATTCCTGGAATGGGGTTATGTCCAAGCACTCATCAGAAATCCCCATTATGGGGAAAATTCAAATAGAGGTATTGGAGGGAAAAAGAATGAGGTTATTTTAACGTTGTCCCTTTATTCCTGATAGTTCAGTGTTTATCTAGGATGACAAACTTTTCTTCTCCCCTTGTTGTCAAGAGCCAAGTAGAAAGCAAACTGGTTAGTAGAACAAGAACCTTGATACTTGCTGGGCTCAGCATTCTAACCTTCAGTCTTCTTTCTGATCCTGGCACATCCAAATTCTTCCTGGCAGCCTAGTTTTGAAACCGAATTCCTTGGCATTCCCTCTCTAATGATCTCTGCCTAGGCCTGAAGGTTAAGCTTTGAGCTTCCAGCAATAACATCTCCGTGTCTGGCAGTGGGGCAGGTCAGGGATCTGAGATCCATCATGGAAAAAAAAGTCTATTCCAGAAGTACACTCATTCTCTAAATGTGCTCCCTGGACTAGCAACATTAGCATCACTTGGGAACTTGTTAGAAATGCAAATTCTCAGGGCCCCCTTCCCAATTCCACTTAATCAGAAATTCTGGGTGACAGAGCACAAGAATCTGTTTTAACAAGCCCCCTAAGTAATGGCTAAAGTTTGAAATGACTGGATTCGTGTCTGGTGACTTCACATTCCTTGTGATGCCTATTGGTGTATTAAAACTGATTAAAACTGATAGGACTTAGTGTTTGATAGTTCAGCAACCTAGCTGGTTGCATAACCCTGGGTCCTTGCTCAGCCTCTGTGCTTTTCTATTTTCTCATTTTAAAAAATACACCAAAGAGCTATAATATAGCTTCTTGTTTTTTTCTGTGTTTGCTGATGAGTAACTAATGGAGGGTTATGCTATCCCATGTTAATCTTAACTGCCTGACTAGTGCTTAGCAATGGCGTTTGTCCTAAGCTTGTCCTTGTAATTGCTGAGCCTCTTCTCCTGTGTTGGATTTAAACAGCAATATTCCAGTACATTTGTATTCCATAAATCATTAGGGTGTATATTGGAATGCTATATGCTCATCTATTTGTAGTTACACTTAATATGGATACAATCATTATAAACTCTCATGCTTAAGTATTAGCTATAATTGAAGAAGGCTTGACCTTTATTCTAATATTGAAGCTCTTTTTTTCTTTGACTAGTTGAGGTCAAAGACCTTGTAATATACAAATATTTCCTCATAGGAAGGTCAGGTAAAAAACTAATCTTTCCAAGCTAGAGTCCTTCAAGCAATTAATCCAAAACCAGGAGATGAAGCTGGTGGCCACAGAAAAGATCAATTCTGCAGAGAGATCTGATTATGCATATGCTGACTTGTCAGGAAAAATGGAGGGGGCCTGAAAGTGTCACACAGAAACCACTCTTTGGAAACTGTTTTGGGGATCAGAACAGAAATTGGAGAGATGCGTGGAAGGAGAAAAATATAGTGCGGAAGAGTATTGTAGTTTGGATTCCCCAGAGACAGTTCTTGAGCAAGAATGTTACGTAGTACGAGTGCTTTATTTGGGATGTGCTGCCAGGAAATACTGGAAGGAGAGCAGGGAGATGAAACAGGGAAGGGAAGGAGAACAGTGTATTGTATATTATCAAGAAAGTCACCACTATCAGCAATGGAAGTATAGGGTCAGAGATTCAAGTCCGGCTCTGTTGGCTTACCAATTTGGTCCCTTGAAAAATCCTATCACCTCTTTGTGTATCACATCCCTCTTCTAGGAAACGGAGATGAAAACACCCATTACATGGGATGATGCTCTAATAATACATTAACTACCATCTGCTGAACACTGGTCCTGTATAAGGCTCAATGCTAAGCTCTCCCCTAAATCCTAGGAAATAGGTAAATATTCTTTGTAGTTTACTGAGAGGTCATATAGACTACATAATTTTTAAAAAAAACATAAAGAGATTTTTTTAAACTTTAAGATGATGTTAAAGAGAGCTTGTCCAGCTTTTCACGACTCATTGGGAACCTGTACTTTAGTTATAACTTTGGATTTCATTACCTGTGAGGCCTCAACCAGATCATTTTGCCTCTTTTAGCATGTCTCTTATTAAAAGAAACAAACAAAACAGATTATGCAAGATGTTAACATTAGGGGGAGGTTGGATGAAAGGTATACAGCACCTCTCTGAACATGTCTTTGGAACTTCCTGTAAATCTGTAATTATTTAAAAAATAAAAGTGTAAAAAACAGGGAGTTCATAATGTTATGGAATGAATTGCCCCACAAAGTTCATACCCTCAATGGGACTGTAATTGGTACAGCCACTTTGGAAAACTTTTGGATAGAACTTACTACCAAATACATGCATACATGTGACCCAGGAATTCTGCTCATGGATAGATATACAATAAAAACATGAGTTTATATGCACCAAAAGATATGTACTAGAAGGTTCTCAGCAGTGTAATTTCTCACAGTCAAAACCTGCAAACAACCCAAGTACCATAAACCATAGAAACAAATAAATTGTGGTCTATTCATGCATTAGAATGTGAAATAGTGATGAAAATGAATTATATATGAATACATAACAATATTAATGAATCTCATAGGCATGATATTCAGTGGGAAGGCCAGACGCAAAAGAGAATGGTAAAATTCTACTTATAAATAGTTCTCAAATAGGCAAAACTTATCTATGCTGTCAGAAGTCAGGACAAAGTGGTAAGATGTAGTTACTAGAAGGGAGCATGAGGTGGTCTTCTAGGGTGCTGATAATTTTCTATTTCTTGTTCTGGGTTCTGTCTTACTTAGTGTGATCATTTGAGGCCCACATTGAACGATTAAATTGTAATCTGTGCACATTACTGTATGCATATTGTAATTTTTTTAAAAAGCTTACCTAACAAAAGTTCTGAATGTTGAGTTAGATAAATTCAAAGGTCTCTTGTGGCTCTAAATCCTGATCCTGAGTTGAACCTCAGATATTGCCCCGTCATTCCTGAGATGAGGCTGATGGCAGATTGGAAAACTTGACAAAACAAGGTGAATAGACAGGTTCTATTCAATTCTGGCATGTGGAGATGTCTCTTTGCCTAACAGTTCATTTTACCCTCACTGGTACCAGCACAGAGATTTACACAAAGACGTACACAGTATCCAATGCTTTTAAATGCTTTGGGATGATGGAATTTCAGAAAGTTCCAATGAGTGGCAAGATGCTATTTCTTGACAGTCTTTACACACTTACAGCCTTTCTTCTTTTTACCCCCAATCCTTTTCACAATGTGGTTTTCCTATCAGTAATTATAAAAATTAGAGAATACAATTTTACATGCTGTAATATTTCTAATGACTGCTCCAAAGTTCAAGTAACTTAAGAGGTTAATGTACAGCTTAAGAACACTAATGAAAATAAAAAAATAAATATATTAGAAACTAGAATTTCTGAAATATTAGAAAACCAGCACAGGAAATGGCCAAGGTGAAGAAAACAGAAAAATAGGCTGTAGGGTGGCTGAAAGAACTTATAATGTGGTTGATGGTACCTTTCTCTCTGCTTTATAAAGTATCCTGGCCATCTGATAAGCATGACCACACTTAGATGCACACTAGTCAGAAAGTCATAAGGTGTTTGCAAGAAAAATGACTGCAAATATTTCCTTCCATGTATTCACATCTTTTTGCAAAGTGATTTTGCAACAAATCTCATCAAGGGGTGGAGGTATTTCCTTACCTATTGAATTTATGTTGGTGTTATGGCCTGCTTTAAGCAATAAAAAGCTGTATAAATGATTCTCTTCTACCTCTGAACTTAGGACTCAAAAGTCCTTGCACATTTCTACCTTTCCTCTTGGGCCCTGGCCTATGTTATATGAACAAGCTTGAGCTTGTACCTGCTAGAAGATGAGAGGCTAAGTGGATCTGTTATTCCCACTGGTCCAGCCAGCCAATTGCAAGCCTTTAGCCTACTACTGGCTGACCAACATACATACATAAGACTTGCCCAAATCAGCTGAACCTCATCCAGGTCAGCAGAACCACCCACCTGACTCATAGGTTTGTTGACAATAAATTATAAATGTTTTAAGGCACTGAGTTTCAAGGTGATTTGTTAGGCTACAATGGATACAGACATCAGAAATCTTAATCACATCTGCTTATATTCTGCTAACCTTCTGTCCTGGTGCAGCTTCACTATATGGTACAAGCCTTAGCCTGAAAGTCAGTAACTTTGGACTCAAGTTCTTGCAATGGTAGAAAAATGAAAAAAATGGAAAAAAATCACCTTTGAAGTACTTTCAGATATATATGTTTGTGGGCATTTTAATCGTGCAATGGGTGCACAGTTTATGTGTTGATTCTAATAGTAAATTTGGTCTGGGTACTACGAGAACAATGAGGTGATAGGGAGGCCACACTTGACTGGAAGCTCCTTAAAGGCAGAAACTGTGGCTTATGAGGAATGGGCAGTGTCCTAGGTTGAGGTTTCCCAGAGAAGGACCCTGGGACAAACACTTAAGTGCAGGTAGTTCATTTGGGAAATGATCCAGGACCTCTTAGCGAAGGGAATGCAGCCAGAGGGGTGCATTATCAAATAGGTTACCACTGTGAACAATAAGATTTTTGTCCTGCTGGGAAATTCTGGAAAACTGTTTACAATACACACCTTACATTTATCCTACTCTAGGGGTAAGGGATCTGAGATAGTTATCCCACCAACCACTATCTATCATCGGTTGCAAGCTGATTTTGAACGGAGGTTATTTCCCAATATCTCCAGCGAGGTGCATGGACAAAGTAGGCTCTAACAAATAGGGAAAGCACTCAGGCAAAGAGAGAGGAGTGCTGGACAGGGGGAAGTTGGTTTGGGAATGGTAAGGATGAAAGGGAAACAGAAGAGCACCAACGGCATCTGCCACCAACATTGTGTCTTACACTTGGAATGTGCTAGACATGCAATTAATCTTTGCATGTATGATCTATGTCTGACCTAAACATTTTTCTCTTTCAGAAACTTATTCCCCCCCCCCAACCTTCAGTATATAAAATGGGTCCCATTTTCATTTCCTGGATAGAGTTCAAGGCTTCTTTTGTCTGTGAAATCCTCCTTGTACAATCCTGTCTTGCTTCCCCACCAATAAAGAGACAGGTAGATAAACAACTAGATACATACATACATACCACAAATACACACATGCATAGATACATACATAGAATGGGGAAGAGCATGCTCTATTTTCTTCAGTAATTACATTTTACATATTTTATCCTGTGGAAGTACAATTACACTTAGGGATCTCTTTCCTGCTTTTTAAGTTCCTTATGGATTTACGTGATTTCAGCATGGTGCCTGGCACATACCAGTTAGTGAATGTTGACTGCCTATCCAATGAAATGCACCAGTGAATACTCACCAAATGCCAGTAGAAAATCATGACATAACTTACATATACCCTATGACTGTTAAATGTCTCTGCAGGAGACATTTATTATATGTATTATATGTTCCACGAAAGATCCTATTTACAGTGTTCACTTTTCACTGCAATACCACACAAAATGTATTTATTGTAGGACAAATTAGAAACTGAATATCGTTCCGTGAAAGAAACAAATAACTTTTGAAATTTAAACTCTAGTGAGAATTTCAAAATAACAGAAAAATATTACTTATACTTTTCTATACATTCTGTTCCACCGGACATAGTAGTTAATTTGCATTGTGGATGGCTACTGTATAATTCATAGATTATCTATACCCAATTATGAACTGCATTTGAGAAAAATTGCTAAGCATCATGTTGGTATATCATTGTTATAAAAATTCACAGTGGGTTTCTAAATACAGTAAAATGATACTGTGGTTATAGAAAAATTTTGTAGCTGATTGTTTATTATTAAGCTGCAGTTTATGTTAAATGATAATGGTGTTTCAAGGATATTGCATGATAAATTTTAAAAAGTAGTAATTCCAGAATATGATTTTCCACAACTGCACTTGCCAGTGCTCAGCGTCATGGCTGAGCAGGGAAATGTAGAGATTATTCTCAAATACCAGTAGTTGGTGAGCTGTTTTTGAAGGAGTTCAAAGCATTTTGAAATTATCAAACGTGCAGGCCAGAAAAAAAAAAGAAAAAACTATACAGGACCAGGGACAGTTGAATTCACAACAATGTCAGAGTTCACTGGTGTAATTTGTCATTTTAAGATGGCTCTGGAAATACTGAACACATCAAAAGAAAAGATCTGTTGTGATGTGATTTTTTTTTTGAGAGCATCTTTCATCCAAGTTATTCCAAGACAGTTTTGTATTTTTGCTGTTGCTGTGAATGACAGCTTAATATAATGTTTGTGGAGAAAAAAATAGAAGACATTCTTACTCAAATCAAGGTGTCCATATGTCTAAAAAAACAAACAAATAAAAAACAATTGCATCTTCAGATAACTCTTAAACTCTAATTTAAGGTGCTTTAGGATCCAGCCTCACTCAAGCATTCGTGGATGAGACGAATTAGATTATGTCAAAGGTGTGGCATCCTAAGGAAAATGAAAGGCACGCTTGGTTGTTACCTTTTAGAAATAGAGTTCTCACAAGGATCCTTTACCTCTCTGCCATTATGAAACTGTCCCTTATCTGCTTTAAACTTTAACACTCTGCATAAGAAAAACACTTGAAATAAAAAAAAGAACAATTCTGTCCATGAACTTCTACTATCTCTTGTAGGAACTGACTTTCAGGATTGATACTGGGTATAAAAATGTTCTCTTTGTGTTATTTATTTTTTGCTTTACTGAAAACTTCCTATTACCATGTTTCCCCCAAAATAAGACCTAACTGGAAGATAAGCCCTAGCATGATTTTTCAGGATGACATCCCCTGAACATAAGCCCTAATGAGTCTTTTAGAGCAAAAATTAATATGAGACCCAGCCTTATTTTCGGGGAAACGTGATAAAATAAAATTCAAGGCAGAAATCAACCAAAATTCCATCCTGAAGTTACGATAGTTTTTTTCTTCTTAATATTACTTCCAGTCTTAGTCCATGTGCATATTCAAAGGGTTACATTTATACCATCATCATATAGTGAATTTTGTAGTCTACGTGTTTACCTATAACGTGGCTCTTCCCCTATTTTTCTACAGCTGTTTTTGTTTGGTTTGGTTTGGTTTTTTTATCTCTCCCTCCCTTTCCCATCTACTCAGTCCACCCCATTACATTTCTCATATAACAAACATTACCAGTATTATACTGGTGTGCATCTTTTCAGACTATTTTCCTGCAATCTGTAGTACGCAGGATTCTAAGATGACCCCTGTCCCCCGAACGCCCCCGCCCCCGTACCCCCACCTCAGTGAATCATGCTCTTATATAATTTCCAATTACTGAGTGTGGGTGAGATTGTGACTATACGGTATCATTTGTGATTAAATTGTATCATATGTCAATTTGAAGGGATTTTGCTGACATAAGTAAAGTCCTTAACCAGCTGACTTTGAGTTAATCAAATGAGAGATTACCTGGGTGGTCTGACCTAATCATGTAAGGCCATAAAAGAGGTACTGAGTCTTTTCTAAACGGAGAGAAATTCTCCTGTTGTCTTTGAAAAACTAAATCACCGTGTTATGAGAGGACCTTCTGGCTAGAATCTGAGGGTGGCCTTTGGTACCTGAGAGCAACCCTTAGTGAATAGCTAAGAGAAAAAAAAAGGGACCTCAGCCCAATAGTTGCAAGGAACTGATTTCCTCTAAATAAGCTTGGAAGAGGACCTCAGCTAAGCCCAGCTGACACTTTGATTTCCACCTTGTAGGTAGATGCTGAGCAGAGAATCCAGTAATGCCATACCCATATTTATGACCTAGAAAATCTGAAAAAATAAAAGTGTTGTTTTAAAATTTGTGGTACTTTGTTTTGGCATTACCCTGATACTAAAACCAGAACTAGATATTACAAATAAGGAAAATTATAGACCAATTTTTCTCATGACATAGATGCGAAAATTACAAATAAGATTTTAAGAAACTAATCCAACAATATCTCAAAAATAAGATATCATGACCAAATGGCATTTATGCCAAAAATAAAAAGTAATAATCACTATAACTCACCATATTAAAAAATTCAAAATTATAAAAACAGGATCATCTCCATAAAGAGAGAAAATTAATTTGACAAAATCTAACATTCTTAATAAAAGCGTTCAACAAACTAGAAATAGAATAGGACTTCTTAAACTTTGTAAGGGACATCTACAAAAAAACAACAACCCATGAATAATGTACTTAATAAAGAAAGATAGAATGTGTTCCCACTAATATCATTGACATGAAAAGAATAGTCACTCTCATGACATATTCAACATTGTAGTAGAGGTCTTAGACAATGGAATAGGAAGTAAAAGAAAAAAAAAAAACTCAGTGACATCAGCATGATGGCAGACTAGGAGGTCCCAATACTTATCTTCCTCCAAAAAAAAAAACAACAAAAACAATGAATAAATAACTATAAACTTATGAAAATAGCTCTGGGGAAGCTCTGGACTATAACAAAGCAGCATCAGAAATTCTGTGAAGCACAAAAACTGAGGATGGTCACAAAGAAAAGCATAGGAAGCATTTTACCTGCATCATTCATCTCCTAGTCTGGAGTAGCTCAGACCTAAGAGGAATCCCCTTGGAGGGACATCACCCTGTAAAGAAGAGAAGCAGAACCCCAGGAATCCTCATCACTACCACAGACATCTTCAGCTTTTGCTACTGAGGACCTTCTCCCCACTACCACCTGTCTTCTCTGAAGCTGAACCCAGCTGGTGGTGCTACCTTGAGCCCACACTGTGTGTATTCCCTGGGGTTCAATCTGTTGCTCCACTGAGACCTGATCCCAGGGAACTGAGTTGTGGTTGTGCCCCACTATCTGTGATCATGACGACACAGTGCCTAGTCATCTATGAGACCTGAGCTGCCACTGTGCTGCACATTTGCCCCCTGGCTTTAACACTCACCACCCCACCATTAGTGCCATGCTGCCGCTGCTTAGCAAATAACCTTATTTTAATTTATAATGGTCCCAAAGTGCAAGAGTAGTGATGCTGGCAATTTGGATCCGCCAAAGAGAAGCCATAAAGTTATTCTTTTAAGTGAAAAGTTATGTATGTATAGGGAAAAAAAAAAAATATATATATATATATTTATATAAAATAAATAATATATAAAATATATATAGTGTTCCTACTATCTGCAGTTTCAGGCATCCACTGGTTGTTGATCTGGGAATGTATCTAAGGGGGTCTAGTGTATTGTTAGGATGCCAATACTACCCAAAAGCCATCAATAAATTCAATGCAACCCCTATTCAAACCCCAAGGATATTTTTTGCAGAAACAGAAATATCTATCCTAAAATTCATAATGCATGTCAAGGAAGCCCAAACAGAAAAACCAATCTTTAAAAGAAGGACCGAGTTGGAGGTCTTATACTTCCTGGTTTCAAACCTTACTATAAATCTACAGTAATCAAAACAGTGTGGTAGTGGCATATGATCAAACATATAGACCAATGGAATAAAACAGAGATCCCAGAAATAGTCCTTTGCATATAAGCTCAAATGATTTTCAACAAGGATGCCAAGAAAATTCAGTAAATAAAGGACCATCTTTTCAACAAATGGTGCTCAGAAAACTGGATATCCACATGCCGAAGTATGAAGTTGGACCTTTACTTAATACCACAAACAAAAATTAATCTGCACATAAAAGCTAAAACTATAAAAGTTTTAGAATATAGTGAAAAATTTCATGACTGGAGTTGGCAATGGTTTCTTGGATATGACACCAAAGCACAGGCAACAAACGAAAAATGGATAAATTGAAGGCTATCAAATTAAAAAGTGTGTGCATCGAAGGCAAAAAGGCAACACACAGAATAAGAAAATATTTGTAAATCTCATACCTGATACGGGAATAAGAACCACAACTTAACAACAACAACAAAACTCAACTCAATTCAAAAATAACCAAAGAACGTGAACAGACATTTCTCCAAAGAAGATATATAAATAACCAATAAGCTTGTAAAAAAAAATGCTAAACACTAATCATTAGGGATATGCATATAAAAACCACAGTGAGATAACACTTCTAAAAATGTACTTGGGATTTGTTTTAATCAGGTATAATAGAACACAAACGTGGAAATGATAGTCATGAAGTTTATACTCAGATTTCTAGAAATAGGAAGTATGTCATGTCATTCAAGGCCACATGGGGAAACACTGAGGAGAATCAAAAGGAGGAGAGGAGAGAGCAAGACCAAGAGTTTTTATTGGGATTTTCCTGGAAAGAAAAGGCCAAGGCAGGGTATATATACTGAGTAAGCTTAGGACCGCACAGTTAAGTGATTTCAGCAGGTTCTAGACTACAGAGATAATCCCTAGTTTCCCAGTTCCTAGACCTTGGGTAATTTACAGCAGGAAGAATATTGGCTTGGTGTATGAGAGTTTGATAAAGAAGATGCTTGGAGATATGGACTCTGGATTGGTTAGTCTGTATTTCAAAAGTGTGTTCACAAGAGATAGGAATTAGCTATCCCTTGGAGGGGTAGTCTTTCCAGCATCAGATGGAAAATGCCAAAGCATCAAGCATACAGAAAACATTTTCTTGCTTTTTTTTTTTTTAATTTATTGGAGTGACAATTGTTAATGAAATTACATAATTTCAGGTGTACAATTGTGTATTACATCATCTATAAATCCCATTGTGTGTTCACCACCCAGAGTCAGTTCTCCTTCCATCACCATATATTTGATCCCACTTACCCTCATCTCCCTCCCCCCACTCCTTTATGCTCTGGTAACCACTAAATTATTGTCTGTGTCTATGAGTGTTTTTTTCTCATTTGTTTGTCTTGTTCTTTTGTTGATTTTGGTTTATATACCACACGTCAGTGAAATCATAGGGTTCTCTGCTTTTTCTGTCTGACTTATTTTGCTTAGCATTATACTCTCAAGACCCATCCATGTTGTCACAAATGTTCCTTTATCATCTTTTCTTACCGCCAAATAGTATTCCATTGTGTATATATACCAGAACTTCTTTATCCATTCATCTATCGAAGGACATTTGGGTTGTTTCCATGTCTTGGCCACCGTAAACAAAGCTGCAATGAACATTGGAGCCGACGTATCTTTATGTATAAATGATTTCAAATTCTTTGGGTAGATATCCAGGAGAGGGATTGCTGGGTCATATGGTAATTCTATTTGTAATTTTTGAGGAACCTACACACTGTCATGATGAGTGAAATAAGCCAGACACAGAAGGAGAAATATTGTATGATTCCACTTATTTTTTACCATGTAATAATCTAATACATATCTAATAAGTAATTGCTAAAATTTCAAAACCAATTCCTAATAAATGTATTTTACAATACAAAATAAAGTAGTTCTTCCTCACTAAATAGAAAAACAGAATTACAGTCAATAACATCTTATGTGGAGTAGAGTAATCAAATTCCTAAAGACATAAAGTAGAATGGTGGTTATCACAGGCCGGGGAGAAGGGATCATGGGGCGTTATTCTTTAATAAGTATAGAGTTTCACTATGGGATGATGAAAATGTTCTGGAAATAGTGGTGATGGTTGCACAACAATAGGAATGTACATAATGCCATAGAACTGTACACTTAAAAATGGTTAAAATGGTAAATGTTATATACATCTCACCACAGTAAAAAATAAAACTAATTGAATTAAAAAACTAGGTAGCTTCTTTCCATAAGTTGTGCTCTTCATCATTTTGTTGTAAGTAATGAAAAGAATGCTCTAATCAACATACAGTTGTATGAATATACAAAAATATATAGATATACTCATGTAAGTCACCCTTAACTTAAATTTAGGTAGGCTAAGAGCATTTGAGTAAGATTATCTTATATTTCGTAAAGCAACCTTTAATCAGAACCTAGCCAAGAGAAAGTATAGTACATATATATTTGGGGAGAAAAAAGTTATAATCTATCATTCAATCTTTTCTGAATTAAAATAGAAACTTTATTCCCTAGTCTATCTTTTCTATTCAATTATATTATTTTCCTTCTACCTCTTCCATTTTCTACATAATCTATAGTTACAGCCTCTGCTGTAAGCACACCAAGAAGCAAAAGGGAGCTACAAACATTTCCATGGACAAAAAGGTTGGAAAATCTCCAGTAATTTCACTGTTTCTGTTGAAGACACTCAGAGAGAAAAATAGAGGAGGAGCAGGGAAATATCATTCCATAGAAAGGGCATAACTTCCAGATTTTACTAACCTAAAAGCAAAGTAATGTGGCCTATAGAAATAGCTAGTTTTGTAAACATAAACCAGAAATGTCATTTTGACCAAGGACTTTAGTCTTAGAAGAAAAAGGTGACTTTTCTCCCCATGAAGAGAAATCTCCCCATGAAGATTGACTCTGGTATAGGTCAGGAGCTTTAAAGTAAATAAAATCCATTTTTCTAGATTAATCAGAAAGGGATTTATTTACTAAAAGATTTTAGTAGCTAGAAAATTAATGGTTAGTTGGAGGAACAAGCATAGAGTTTTCTGGGGTATTGAGAGGATTTTTAGGATGACAAAGTAGGAAGATGAACACGCTAAAAGAACCTGTCTGTGCCCCTCTTCTCAGCACAGAACACAGGTCCTCAAGGTAAGAAATAGGGACAGGTATCCACTAAATATATCAACTCCTATAGAATTATAGGAGAATAGGGTAACATCCGGAGAAGGATAAATTATCCTTTTCACAGGTGCAGCCTTATGGGGCGGGCACTTTTGTAAAAGAATTCACGTGAGCTCCCATGGTGTCTTATCAAAAATGTATTGAAAAAATAGTATTTACACAGGCTAAGCCTGAAGATCTCGTTTCTTCGTGGTGTTTAGAAGTCATTTAGAAAGCCCAGAAATTCCTCTGTGCCTCAGAGAGGGGGGGCACAGATGTGTGGCAATGGACTGATCATGTGATAAAGAAACCACAGTATATCCTACAGCAGAGGCAAAAGGTTGGACCCAGTCCGCAGTGAATGCCTGAAAAACAATTCACAAGGCAAAGGCAAGACCAATTGCAATTCAGCAGATATCAGTCCAGAAACCAAAAGAGTCCATCACCCATGACAAAGATCACTAATGATTTGAAGACAGTAAATGTCTCTAAGGGTTCCACCAATATTCCACAAAACTCTTCCCTTGACATATCATTTGAGGAGGAGCAAAGGGAAGTTGGAAAACAAGAGAGATCATGAGTTTAAATCAGAAGTAACTGAGAATTGCAAACTAGCAGAATGAGCCCCCAGGAGGAATACTAGGACTGATATAGAAATTAATAAAGTTTATTTGTACAACTCAGTATTATTTCTTGCAAATGTGTGATCCAACTACAAATACTTTCAACTACCTAGTGAATCTGAGTCTATTTCCATGGAAGAGTTGAACATTTATGAAAGATGAAAAGAAGTATTCGAGAAATAAAATATGCTTAAGGTGTTCTTTAGAAATTGTATTCTATGGCAACTCTACAGATAAAACTATTCTAGAAATCTCTCAAGTAAAATTTCATTTGTTTCTATTTCTCCAAAAGTGGAGAGAATACTACAATGATGTCTCATATGCCCATCACCCATATTCAATAATTATCAATATTTTATTATTTTTGCTTCATTTTGTTCTTTCTCTTCACTCCCTCTGTCATTCTTTTTTTCTCATTTTTCTCTTTCTCTCCCTTCCTTCCAATTATTCACTTTCTTTCCCTTTATTTTATTTTTAAGGCTGATATAATCTTGACATGCAAATTTAAAGATCATAGTACAAAGAAATAAACCTCAGACCAATTATCACTTATGACCATAGGCACAAAAAATCCAAATAAAATAAAAGCAAAGCAACTCTTTCTTTCTCATACATGTACACTAATACATACATATAAAAACATCATTAGGGAAAGTTGGGTTTACTCTAGGAATGCAAAGGTCTTTTTCATTTAAAAAAATCCTCTTAATGTAATTTGATATAAGCTGATTAAAAGAGAAACATTATTTTCAACAGATGCAGAAAAATCATTTAATAAAACAAACATCCATTCATTAAAAAAATAAATACTTGCAAGCTAAGAAAAAAAACTTATTAAATCCTGAGTGGACAAATATATTCTTATAAGTAAATGATGGGAGTATTTCTTTTAAAATCTGCAGCAAGATAAAGACACTCACTACGAATGTTCTTTTTAATACTGCACAACAGATCCTAATATGAGCTTATTAAAGTGAGAAAAGAGATCCTAATATGAGCTTATTAAAGTGAGAAAAGGGAATTTGAAATATAAATATTATAAACAAAATACTCATTATTCATAGATGCTATAATTGTCAACATGGGAAATTCAACACAAGCTAGTAGAGTTAATAGAATAGCTCAGGAATATTACTAGATACAAAGTCTCTACATACCAGGAATTAACAGCTGAGAACATACTTTTTAAAAAGCATTATATAAAATGTTCATAAATCTTATGCAAGACAGATAAAATTATAATATAGCATTCAAAGACATAAAAGAAGACTTCAGTAATTGAGAGATAAACAAAGTTCATGGATGGAAAAACTCAATATTGTAAAAATGTCAGTTCTCCCAAAATTAATACATAAATTCAATGCAATCCAATAAAAATACCAACAGGTTTTTAAGGGACTTGAAAACTATTTTTAAATTCATGAGGACAAGTAAAGGACCAAGGATAGTCAAGATAATTGAAGAATTAGGTAGGGGGTCTCAGTCTACAAACTGACAATTATTAAAAGTATTCTAATTCATATATTACACTACTGGTGTAGAAATAGGCAGAGACAAAAATACCAAACAGAGATCTCAGAAACAGAACTACAGACAGGTCAACTTGATCTATGATGGAGGTGCATGTTAGTGACAAAAGGATGGATCAAATAGTAAATGACGTTTGGGCAATTATTATCCATTGGAAACAAACTGCATTTCTAATACAAACCATATAACAAAAATTTCCAGTTAGATTAAATGTCTAAGTGTTGAGGGTAGAAAATGTTATAACCTTGGTATATAAGAAGGATTTATTTTTATAATGCACAAACAACAGAGAAAAAAGAAATGATGATTCTAGCCTCACATTGTATTTAAAAACATCTGTGCATTAAAAGACACCATTTAAAAAGTGCAATGAGATGTCCACAGATTGGGACAAATATAAGCTAAGTATATACACAACAAAGGAGTAGTACCCTCTATATACATATATTAGTTTTTTATTGCTGCCATCACAAATCACCACAAATTTGGTAGCTTAAACAACATACATTATCTTACAGTTCTGTAGCCTGAAGTATTATACAGGTCTCACTAGGCTAACATCAAAGTGTTGACAGGGTTATGTGCTTTTTCAGAAACTCTAGATATGTTTCTTTGTTCGTTAAAATTATTGACAGAATTGAGTTCCTTGTATTTGTAAGACTAAGGTTATCATTTCCTTGCTGGCTGTCAGTCCAGAGCTATCCCCAGCTTTTAGATGCCCTCCACATTCCTTTCTCCATCTTCCAAGACAACAATAGTGGGTTGAGTGCCTCTCACACTTTGAATCTCTCCTTCTTCCATCTCATCTTTCTGACCTACCTCTGCCTTTCTCTCCTGCTTTTAAGGACTTGTGTTTACATTAGTCTCACTCAGATAATCCAGGATAATCTCCCCATCTCCAGGTTCTTAACTTAATAATCACATCAGCAAAGTTATTTTTTTCCATGTAAAGTAACATATCAACAGGTTCTAGACATTGGGACAGAGACATCCTTGGGGGTCATTATTTCACCTGCATGTGTATCTATATATATATAAATATCTTACAAGCCAATAATAGAAATACAATTACCTAGTAAAATATGGATGAAAGATATGAGCAAGAAATTTAAAGAAGCTCAAGTGACAACAAATTCAAAAGATTCTTCACATCACTAGTAAATGATGGAAACAAACATTAAATTGTATGTTATTTTACACAGCAACACCTACAGTTGGTAAAGAAGTGAAATGTTGGAAACTCTCATATTGTATTGATAGAACATTAAATGTAGGGAAACACTTAGGAGAGCAATTTGGCAATACTAGTCAAGTTAAAGATCCTTATCCCTCAATCCAGCAATTTCACTTCTCTATAGGCATCCCCAAGAAACTACCATGCACAGACAAAAACAAACATGTACAAGGGAAATGAACAACTAGCTGCAGTTGAATTAACAAAATAAATGCAAAGGTCATACAATGAAGTTCATGAACTCATCCTAGAAAAAGTGTTACATACCTCCTTGCTGAATATCACTATGGTCATCTTTGAAGTACTCCCCTTGGGAAGCTATGCACTGACGCCAGTGCCTAGTCCACCCTTCAAAGCAATTTTGGAACTCTTTTTCTGGAATGGCCATCAGAGTTGTCGTCCTATTGCCTTGATGTCATCAGAATGTCTTCCTTTCAACATTTTTTTTTATCTTCAGGTAAAGAAAGAAGTCACTGGGGGCCAGATGAGGTGAGTAGGAAGGGTGTTCCAATACAGTTATTTGTTTACTGGCTAACAACTCCCTCACAGACAGTGCCGTGTGAACTGGTGCATTGTCATGATGCAAGAGCCATGAATTGTTGGCAGAAAGTTCAAGTTGTCTTAACTTTTTCATGCAGCCTTTTCATCACTTCGAAACAGTAAACCTGGTTAACTGTTTGTCCAGTTGGTACAAATTCATAATGAATAATCCCTCTGATATCAAGAAAGGTTAGCAACATTTTTGCAACAAGTTTGGGAACTTAATTGTCAGACCCTGTAAATAAGAGAAATAAATGTCCATCAAGAAAAGAATGAATATTTTGTTTTGTTCATATAATGGAACATTATGCAGCAGTGAAAAAAATACAAGAACTCACAATATATTAATCAACAGAGATCTCAAAAGATATTAAATGAAAAAAATCAACCTATAGAAGACACTGAGAACAATATAAATTCTATAAGGTTTTCAAACACACAAAAGATCTACATACTGTTTAGTGATACAATTATATGAAGTAAAATTACAAAGAATTATAATTTAACAATATGCAATGTTATAATTATATGTATAAACTTATAAATAATGTAAAAAAATAAAGAAATGGGAGCATGCAGAGGAAGTCAGCTCCATTAGTATATTTTTAAAGTAAATGATGAGTACATGAGTACTTATTATTTTTATATACTTTGTATGTTTGAAGGATTTTATAGTTTGACAAGAAAAATATGACTGGGAGAAATACGGAAAAAAATTCAGAAGGGGCTGTAAAAGTAACACGGCTACCACAATGACCTAGATGAAAGGTGCTGAGAACCCAAAACAATATAGTAGGGGTAGAACTGAAATGGAGGAGTAGATTCCAGAGGTAATTTGGAGAAATTAATCTGCATAACCAATTTAAAAAATTACGAATAGAATTACCATATGACCCAGCAATTCCTCTCCTGGGTATCTACCCAAAAAATCTGAAAACATTTATACATAAAGACATGTGTGCTTCAATGTTCATCACAGCTTAATGTATAGTGGCCAAGACATGGAAACGACCAAAATGTCCTTTAATAGATAAATGGATAAAGAAGTTGTGGTATATATACACAATGGAATACTATTTGGTAGTAAGAAAAGATGAAATAGGACCATTTATGACAATATGGATGGATCTGGAGATTATAATGCTAAGCGAAATAAGTCAGACTAAAAACAACCAGAACCATATGATTTCACTGATATGTGGTATATAAACCAAAAACAACAAAAGAACAAGACAAACAAATGAGAAACAAAAAGTCATAGACACAGACAATAGTTTAGTGGTTATCAGGGGGTAAGGGGAGAGAAGGGTGGTAGATGAGGGTAAGGGGGATCAAGTATGTGGTGATGGAAGGAGAACTGACTCTGGGATGTGAACACACAATGTGATATATATATATATATATATATATATATATATATATATATATATATATATATATATATATATATAATGTATTACAGAATTGTCAACCTGAAATCTACGTAACTTTACTAACAATTGTCACCCCAATAAACTTCAATTTAAAAAATTGTATTTGGGCTTTGTCCCTGGTTCCTCAAACAGAGCTCGG
The DNA here is from genome assembly GCF_964194185.1 of Rhinolophus hipposideros. NCBI lineage: Eukaryota > Metazoa > Chordata > Mammalia > Chiroptera > Rhinolophidae > Rhinolophus > Rhinolophus hipposideros. The sequence continues at coordinate 32,162,786 of NC_138068.1, forward strand.
CGACTCTTGTAATTAATTCCCTAAGTGATAGAGGTGACAGTGACATCTTCTGTTATTCATAATAAGACACTTTTACCCATACCTGAGTTTGCCTTTGGAGGTATTTTAGTAGGAGATTCTAGGGTAAATTTAATTTTCTGGCTTTGGTGATTTTCTCTGACCAATAAGCCTGTTCCACTGACATAAAAGGGAAGTCAAAACAGCTTCTAGAAGCAGCCATTAACCATGCAGTACAGGAATTTAATGGTTATCTCGCCCAGCTCCTTTTCCTCTGTGCAGGTACACCCTGGAGCTTGTACTTCAGTCCCTAGAGTTCCAGACAGAGCTCCAGTTGCCCACAGTGCTAACTGGCTTGATAACACAGCCTGTACCCTGTATTGGCCTATCTCACCTCCCTGCACCCCTGGTATTTCCTGTATCTCTCAATTAAACGATTTGCACATAATACGTAAGGCCTTCTCTTAGCAAAAGGAAAATGAAGGGAGAAAAATATCCAAATAAATGGTAGTGGGGAGTAGAGTGGAGAGGGGGCGTTCCAGCAGCAGTCTTGCCCAGATACAGTCTAGCTAAGTTAGAGAAAGATGAAGATTTCCATCATAAGTAGCACTGGAGTGGGCAGCGAGCTCCTGCCTCCTCACCAGTATCATATCCCAATACTGACAAAGTCTTCACGAGGGTGTTCTTGTTGTTGTTGTTTAGGGGTAACCCCACAGGTGGCTGGTAAGACTTGTTCATTAAAGCAGAATGACACCTCAAATTTATATTGTTGTCACTCTGATTAAAAGAATTACTACTATGCGGAAGGATTTCTCCTTGTGGAAACACTGTTCGTTGACAGCTGAGAAAAAATTGTAGTGATAAAGTTAATTAACTTTTCCAGGTTTCTCTGGATTTTGTAATACCTGTCTTTTTAAAAGGCCACTGCCAGCTATCTTGGCACAAGAAATGAAAGAGTTCTGCAACAGTAACTCAACCTCCCTATTTCACAGAAAAGCCTGAAGTGAACCGATGGCACTAGAAGGAAAAACATTCAAACAGCTCTCAGGGGAAAATGGCCATCACTGGCTATCTTTCAGATAACTAGAACTTCTAGAACAGTATTTTTCAAAATATGATGGATATACAGCTTGTATCAGAAGCCCCAGCAGTGCAGTTGAAAATATACTATTTGGATCAAGCCCGGAAGGACTGATTCCAAATCAATGAGCATGCGGTGCAGGACTTCATGTTTTTAGCCAACTTATGGGTGATTCTTAGAATCATTTATATTTTTTTAATACTACCAATCTAAGTTCTATTTGGAGTAGCAAGCATTCTTTCATAAATAAGGAAGTTAATGCATTTTCAGCCATTTATACATCGATATTGAGTTAACTAAAGGGAGCTCAGATAGTTGCTCTAAAGCAATGGCTATCAAACTGCAGTCAGAATATGCTATAGGGACCCAGAATATATTTGATTCTAAGTCTATTTTAAAACATTTTAAAGCATAAATTTAATAACCTATCTACTCAAATTTTTAACACATTGGAGACCACCAACTTAAGCCAGGTTGCCAGTTCAACTAGATTTTATGCTAACTTCTAAAAGTTCCCTACTATCCCTCTGTATATAGTCAATTAGTAAGGGGGTCATAGATGAGAATGTTTAAATACTGCCCTAGTAATTTTTTTGCAGGAGTAAGCATGTCTGCATATATCAATTGTACCTGAGTTCTAAACAGTAGCTCAGGCTCACCGTGTTCTCACCGTGTTCCCTCACATGCTGGGGGTCCCATGAATAACCGTCTCTGCTCCCAGCACAGGATATTATGCACTAAGCGAACACAGAACACTTTCTGCCATGATGATGTCAGTTTTAGCCTTTACAAATTTTCAGTGCTTTGATCTATCATTTATATTCATAAATGTTATCATAATATTTCAGGTGAAGATGATAAAAGTACTCTTACAACTGGAAATGGATCACAACTTAAACACAAAAAGAAACTTGCTGATAGAATGGAGAGATTTGGGCAGGCACACAATGGTTAGTAATGGGTTTTTCAGCCAAAAGGGGTAACGTTGGTGATCCTTGTAGCAAAAATTCTCAAGAGTCTCCGGAAGAAAACAGAGAACAAGGATAGTCATTAAGCATTTGGTTTCTCCATTTTAAGGTGCCAAAAAACGCCCAAGCGTTCACTGAGTTTTATGTGGTGAAGTTTTTCCACCTTCTTCTATGTCCCTTCCCAAGTTACAATGCCATATTTACAGCAAACATAGTAAGCATAAAAAAAATAAGGATTTCAGCCTCTTTCAGCATAAAAATGCACAACGGTACATTAAAAATATGCAAACTTTAGACATGAGGAGTAAACTACACTATAATACACTATAAATACCTTTTACATTTTTAAAAATAAAACACTATAATATCATTGAAAGGAATTACTGCAGTGTGAGGGGAAGGACAAGCTACACAGGCTCCACTGACAAACAGCAACAACATGCTGTCACCACCTTTGCCTGATGGTAACAGGGAGCATCCAACAACCTTTGTCCAATACATTCCATCATGAGATTATCATTTTACATGTAATTCAACTGAACACAAAGAGGACTGACCTTATGGCCATCTCGGCACTATTCTTTGAGCAGTATGTTTTTTCAGATGAACGTCAGAAAGATCGACTTTGGAAAATACTGGACATAGAGGTGGGGAAAATATTATTAAATGTTTATGTCCACTTTCAACTTGCCGACCTATAATTCCGCACTTATAGATCAGATGACCTGTTCTGATGGTGCAAAAGCATCGACACAAAGCATGACGGGAGTGGAAGCTCTCATCAAAACATTGCTGAAACGTGTTTAAGTGAGCACTAACTTTTGATGCCAATATCTGTCAAAAGTGTCGGATGATTGTACCAATTGTTGTCACTTTTATAGCAGGGTGACTTTTCAATTATATTTTTGTGCATTCCCTAACACGGATGAGGGTATACAAATTTTATCATTCATTATCTAAGGCATTTATAGGCAGTCTTACAGTGAGGGGTTACTAAGATTGTTTCTGTTAAAATGTACATCCTGTATACCTTTATCCATAAAGTATTAATAGAGGATGAGGAGGCAATGCTTTGGGCATACACACAGGTACTCTGTTTCTTGCAGTAAGTTTATCTGGATGATCTACTATATGTAATAATAGGGTAAAGGCTACTAAGGTAGAGTCCATATGGCCAAGACTTAATGAACTTGAGTTAGAAGAGGGAAGGTGCCAGAGGAGATGGTGGAGGCAATGAAGTTGTAGAGAAGAGGAAGGGACTGAATCCCAAAGTGCATATGAGCTAGGTTCCCAGTACCTCACTGATTCTTCCTTAACCTGTAGCTGGGCACTGGCTGCCGCAAGGTGAAAGGACACTTCAGTGAGAGTAAAGTAAAAGCAGTTCCTTTGAAGTTGTTTGTGCTTAGACACACGTTCAGAGAGATCCATTGGATGGGGTTAATGATTCCTGACGTATAAAGAGATTCCATTAGCTAACTGAACCTCAAAGTGAACGTAGCTGCCCAACCTTGCACATCTTGCCGTATTTTCCTTTTCCCTTAACTGAATTCACTCTATTTGGCCTTACATAAAATCATCTAACATATGGAACATTTCATAGAATATCAGAAAAAAATAGAATTTGACATTTCTAAAATTTTGAGCACAGCGCTGAAGTGATGAATACTGACAGAAGTTTTTAAAGATGAGATTGCTGAAAATCTTCTGGTATTAAACGTATTTGAAAAGCATTTTCCATTGCTCCAAAATGATTTAAAATAATTAGATATTTAAAATAATTATATTTTGAAAAAAACGTTATTTTATTTCATTTTTAAATTTGTGGACATGTTTAAAGTGTATTTCGATATTTTAAGAAAAGTGTGACAAACCTGTTACCATATGTCACAGATTATTTGTTTGAATCAGGATTTATTAAAACTCCATATGCAAAAGTATTTTAGAAAATGAGAAAAATTATATAATAATGTTGCTATAAGACTCCAAATCCCACCAGTAAGCCCTGATTTTTATATCTCTGTTCAGGCAACATCCTTAATACTCTCCTGGTTGAATTTATAATTATTTATATTTATAATTAGTAAATGTAATGAACTGGAAATTGCAAATAAATATATAGAACAACACTGCTTTTATCTATTGGAACATATAAGACTTTGTAAGGATCTCACTATAAAGAGCCTTTGCAAACCACAATGCTAAGACAGGAGGAATTTGATTGGGAGGTGAGGTCAGGAAGCATGGACCAGGAGTTCAGATGAGCCATTGCAGGGCTATAGGGGTGATGTGGAAGAGAAAGGGGACCCTGATGAGGGAGGAAGGAGAGAGAAAGAGTGGTCTGAAAAGGAGCATAAAGAAGAAGATGTCAATGATAGATTTTCCTGCTAACATTTGCCTGATAGAACCTCTGCCCAAAAGAGAGACTTTTATTATATTAAGGTTTCAGAACAAATGCCAAATTGACATTGTTACTGTAAGAATTTTTTTTATCCTTCAGGGATCATACATGATTGGAGACTTTTTTATAGCTGCAATATCATAAATGAAAATTGCATCCTAGACGGTATCATTCTACAGAGTGGAGAAAAGCTGACTCCTATGAGGAAAACTGATACTTTCCAAACAGGCTGGGAAATTTAAAATAGCTGATAATTTTCATGCATTAAACATTGCTTTAAAGACACCTCAGTTTCAAAGGCTATAACAAGAGACAAAGAATGACCCAGCAATCCCATTTCTGGGTATTGATCTGAAGAAACTCAAAATGCTACTTTAAGGAGACATGTGCATCCATTCATTGCAGTGTTCATTGCAGTAGTATTTACAATGGCCAAGATGTGGAGGCAGCCTGGGTGTCCATCGATGGATGAACGGATAAAGAGGAGGTGGTACATATATACAATGCAATATTGCTCGCCCATGCACGGGAATGGGTTCTTGCCATCTGTGGTGGCATGGATGGAACTGGAGGATATTGTGCTGAGTGGAGTAGGTCAGACAGATGCAATGTGATTTCATTTATATGTGGACTCTAAAGAACAAAACAAACAAACAAACCAGAAACAAACTCATAGATACAAAGAACATTTTGATGGTTGTCAGATAGGAGAGGGATTGACAATGGGTGAAAAAGAAGGGATTAAGAAGTATGAATTGGTTGTTACAAAATAGCCATGGAGATATAGGGTATAGCATAAGGAATATAGTCAATACTATTTTAATCACTGTATATGGTGTCAGATGGGTACTAGATTTATCAGGGTGATAGATGGGAGGGCAGTTGGGGGGTAGAGTAAAAAAGGTGAAAGCATTAAGAAGCACAAATTGGTAGTTACAAAATAGTCATGGTTATGTAAAGCATAGGGAATATAGTCAATAAAATGATAGCTATGTATAGTGCCAGGTGGGTACTAGACTAGTCAGGAGGATCATGTCGTAAGTTATACAAATGTCTAACCACTATGCTATATACCTGAAATTAATATAATATTAAGTGTCAGCTGTAATTGAAAAATTTTAAATGGAAGGAAAGGTGAAGGGGAATAAAATGTTCAAATTTCCAGGTATAAAACAATTCATGGGGATGTATGTACAGCACCGGGAATATAGTCATTAGTATTGTGATAGCATGGTACGGTGTCAGATGGTTGCTGGTCTTACCATGGTGATCACGTCTTTAGGCATATAAATGTTGAAAGACTATCGTGTATATATGAAACTAATATACTATTGCATGTTAACTACATTTTAATAAAAATCTTTTTTTTAAAAAAAAAAACCCTCAGTTTCTTTCTCAGTAAAATTTTTTAAAAGAAAAAAAAAAGATGTCAGGTTAAATTCCTATTGAAAAAAGGAGTCAAATTAGGATAAGAAGAATATACAGAACATCATAAATAGAAAAAAAAATAGTTACAATCTCATGGGCAACTCAGCAAAATGGGAAATGAATTATGTGCTCTATAATTCAGGTGAAAGCCCAAATGCACTGGGCTTTGAACACTCCTTGTAGTATCATCAGGAAAACAGAGCAATTTATTATCTAGGCCAGATTTGAAGAGGTGGCCTTGGGGGCAAAGAGTTTACTGCAACATTACCAACCAATGGGGCATCTCTGCTCTGTCATAAATGTCTGTCATGACTCCAGTGCTAGAAAGGGTATTTTCAGATGAATCAATTTCAAAATAATGTACCACGATTAAATAAAATCAAGTTGCAAGCTGGAATTATTAAGCAAAATTGCTAGCTCTGTCCTGGCACATGATTGTGCTCTGTTTGGCAGTGAGGCATACACATACAGGAAGATTCACAAGTTAACATGACTTTCCTTTGTGTTGAGTCAATAATACTTTTAGTTATGAAGCATACCGGACTAGAAACGATCTGCCCCTGCCCCATGACTACTGGGATATACTAGCTTTAAAATTCAGATAATTTCAAATTTTGATTGCACATGAACCACCCCTGAAGAGGATGAACATTATGTATATTAGTTATCTATTGTTAAATAACAAATTACTCCAAAACCCAGCAGCTCAACCCAACAATCTGCAGTTATTATCTCACATGGTTTCCACGGAACAGGAATTCAAGAGCAATTTAGCTGGATAGGGTTGCAGTCTTTTGAAGGCTTGACTGGGGTTGGAGGATCTATCTCTAAGGTGCTGGCTGTTGATAAAAGGCCTTAATTCCTCTCCTTTTGAGCTTCTCCCATAGGCCTGTTTGTCCTCACAACATGGCCGCTGGCTTCCCTCAGAATGAAGGATCCAAAGGAGCAAAGCAGAAACCACAATATCTTTTCTGACTTATCCTTGGAAGACACACTGTCATTTGTGCAATATCTCACTGATTATACTGCACATCTCGATGGTAAGGAATTACACAGGGCATATACAACAGAAAGGGAAGACCATTGGCGGTCATCTTACAGGCTGGCTAACATGTAATCTTTCTTTTATCTGAGATACGTTTGTAGTATACTGTACAGATTTAGTGAAATGATTAACAATATTATTTAAATAAAGTCTAGGAATTCTTTTTTGAGTTACTATTATCATCTTACTTCTGACTGCTGACACCTATATTCCACCGAATCCCCTCACAGTAACTTTAAGGTGATAAATTATGAAGAAGTAAAACATTTAACCTGAACCTGATCTTTATCATCCAAGTTGAATGATGCAGGGAGAAAAACAAACTATCAGATTATCCTCAGGGCATGCTGGGGCAGCTGCAGGAGGGATCCTACCTCCAACAAGCACTGACAGTGGAAACTGGGAAGACAGCTGCTCTTGCCACACCTTGCTGCAAGTGAAAACAGCTGTTCATGAGGCAAGCAAACCCAGGGGCAGAACTGCAAAAGCAAGAGAAGTATACTAGATGTGTGCTCCTGATTGGGCCATTTAGTTTTCCTCCAGTGAGTCCGCTGTTGGCAGCTTCCAAGATCATTAGCTCTTGTTTAAGAAAGAAAATAAATGGCAGTGCTCCTGACATTCCCCAACTTATAAATACGTTGTGTGCTATGCCTTTGCATTTTCATCTGATAGAGAGTCCATGGCTGGGTTTCTAGAAGAATAGAACTACAAAATCTCAGAACCGTAAGGATTATTAAAAACATCTAGGATATTTGTCATTTCTTGACACACCAGATTGATACCTCAGTTTGAATTGTGACCAAATAATTTGTTTCCAATAACAAATTGCAACATTTGCAAATAACTTTTTGTATAATGACTAGGAATTATTTAATGACTTGAGTTATCTTTATAATGTCAATGTCATGCACCTGTGTTCTAAAATATTCTTGAGCAAGTGAGAAAATCTTGATATTAAAGCTAATGTTTCTGGAATTGGGAATATCTCCTTGCCTATGCATATAGGGGTACTATACTTGGAAATTGTCAATGGGTGTGTGGACAGGAACTATTGGTGCAACCACCACAATCCAATAGAAATATCATGTGAACCACAAAGTTAAATCACTTATGGAATTTTGACATTTCTAGTAGTCACATTAGAAGTAAAAATAAACAGGTGAAATTAATTTTAACATATTTTATTTTGCCCAGTATATCCAAAATATTATCATTTCAACACACAACTAAGATTAAAACAAACAAACAAAAAAAACACCTCTATCATTTTAAATTACTTTTTCGATAGTAAGGTTTTGGAACCTGATGTGTTTCACAATTAGGACAACCTCAATTTGGCCATGTTTCAAGTCCTTAGTAGCCACTGGAGGCTGAAGGCTACCATAATGAACAGCTCAGGTCTAGACTAATCCCATTAATTCATGGCAAAAAAACCAAAAACCCAAAACAAAAACAAACAAACAAAAAACCCCAGAATTCCAAGGCCCCAAGTGACTTGCCCTAGGTCATGAAGCTTATTACAGAAGGAGATTTAATTTATGCCCACTCTGTCCCACACTAGCAAACCACAACACCTCAATTATTCAGAGTGGTTATTTGAGGTATTTATCTCTTAGAAGAAAAAGCTGACTAAGAACAGACCAACTTGACCTCAGAATAGTGTGGTGGTTAAGAGCACATGTTCTGAGGCCAGAATGCTGAGGTTCCCATCCTCGTTCTTCCACATGATGTAGTCTTAGGGAGGATATGTAGCTTCTCAGTACCTCAGTTTCCCCATCTGTAAAACGAGTATGTTACTAATAGTATCTGCTTTCCAGGGTGGTATAAGGATTAAACGTATTTATATATAAATATAAATATGTAAATGTGTGTATATAGAGAGATAGATAGATATATAGAGATATATAGAGATATACAGAGAGATATAGAGATATATAGAGACATATAGAGACATATATATATATATATATGTATATATATATATATATATATATATAATGTTATATACCGGGATGCCAAAAAAATGTATACAAGTGGACACTGGTCAGCGTTGCTCAAGCAGTAGTACACTAATCAGAAGTATCTGGACGCTAACCACTTGGTAACCACTGTGAGCACCTCTTGTAACTGCAGAAGTCAAACGTGACTTGTATTCATATTCATCTTTTGTTATCGGTATATATTATTACAATTTTAATACAGTTTTCCTTTCTTAAAATGTGTATACATTTTTTGGCACTCTCTGTGTACACACACACACACACACACGCATATACACACAGAGATACCAACACAAAACTCAGAAATGTAACTGGAACATAGAAAGTACAATGTAAGTGTGAACTATGTATTACTACAATTTTACAAAATCTTCTGAGGCATGATTTTGGGTAAGTATAAACTAAGCCCAAACCCATATGCTTTTACCTGACAATCCTGCACTATATTAAAAGGAAATAGTCTAGTGGATCATTACAATATACTTATTAAATTAATAGATTTCAGAGCATTTAATTTTTAAAAAATGGGCGAAAAAATTGAGTTCCTGATTAACTGTCGTTTATCCTCAAATCTAAATATAAACCTCTCCGTGCCTCCAGTAATTGAGTTAATTAAGGTTTTACTAGGCATACTGCTTTTGTTGTTTTTCTTCCTGATCTTGAAAGGAATATAAATGTAACTAGTTATCCTTTGCATTTGAGAAGTATGATAATTATCTGAAATCTAACTAAATACACAAAAATTGTGACTACCCAGATTCAACATGGATCAAAAGCAATCTATTTGCTGCCAAATTAGTAAAAATTAAGAACCATAGTCAAAAGTTCCCCCAAAGTCTGGTTTACAGCTAAAAATAAGATTTTTTTTCTTTTATAAACTTAGGTACACAAAGGTCAAAATAATTTGCTTTACTGCAAAAACACAGAAAATTGTTCTATAAAACAGGTCCTAAAAATAATAGCATCTGATTACCAAAGAAGGTCACTTTATCTGTCTTTCCGAGAGATTTTAGTAGCTTTTGTTGTTTATAGAATTTCTAAGGTGAATTTATTATGGGTTGGTTGTGAAATGAGGTCATAGCCCCATAGTTTATTTTACAAGAACTTTCCTACACTGAACTGAGCCACAGAAATATGTAATTTCACCTCAGCTGGTGACATTTGTTCTTGGGATCCAGAAAGTTTTTATGTGCTAACAGTTGGATTATTTCTCAGGGACTATATTATTCTTGATTTATATATAGTGCCCGTTCCATGAACAGGCTAAAGCCATTTTACATATTACTAATGCTATCCTTTGAACTAAAAAATAACACGTTGGCTGGTGGACCTATCAAAAATGGGGATATTTGGGGTGATTTATGGTGGCCCCAAAGTCTTTGCCATTGGGACTATTTCTTTCTCTTAAGTTGACCAAGGTTTCCCATACAAAAGTAATAATAATAAAGTGGACTATGACTGGTCACTACATGCCAGATTTTTCTTCCTCCAGCTGGTATTTAAACACATTTTACTATAATCTTATATTATCTTTCTTTGCCCTATAATTAAGCTCTTTGTTCCTTCTTGATTCCACTCCAGTCAATTTGCCTTAACACAGAATTTAATACCTTTTAACATCCATTCTCCATGTTCAAAGAAATTCTTCAGTGGTGTCACTGTAATGCCTGTCAATTGTCAGCATTTCAGAGCCATTGGAAATCTTTTTTTATTTTCACCAATAACTTGTGGAAATTTTGGAAAATCAGTATCTTAATTTCTTTCCAACTCACATGAAACAAAATATCACAATGAAGAAACAATTTCACTAATGCTGGCAATTGAGGGGTAGGCACATTAAGTCCATTGTCAGACTCATATGTTGCAGTTAGTGCAAAATCATGATCAGTACTCTTTTTTTCACTAACATTGTAGAAGAAGGAATACTGAATCTAGAATCAAAGGAGGCAGATACAATGTTTGCTCCACCACTTGATGACTGTGTGACTTTGGCAAATCCCAGAATCTTTCTTTTCCTTTTTTTTTTTTTATAATTAAAGTTTATTGGCGTGACAATTGTTAGTATATATACATTTCAGGTGTATCTTCTCTATATATCACATTGTGTGTTTACCACCCAGAGTCAGTTCTCTTTCCATCACCATATATTTGATCCCCTTTACCCTCATCTACCACCCCTTTTCCCCCTTACCCTCTGGTAACCACTCAACTATTGCCCGTGTCTATGAGTTTTTGTTTCTTCATGTGTCTTGTTCTTTTGTTGTTTTCAATTTTATATATCACATATCAGTGAAATCATATGGTTCTCAACTTTTTCTTTCTGATTATTTGGCTCAGCATAATAATTTCAAGATCCACCCATGTTGTCGCAAATAGTAGTACTATTTCATCTTTTCTTATGGCAGAATAGTATTCCATTATATATAGACTACAACTTCTTCATCCAATCCTCTATCGAAGGACACTTTTGTTGTTATGGTATCTTGGCCACCATAAATAAAGCTGCAACGAACATGGGAACACATATATCTTTACGGATAAATGTTTTCAGATTTTTTTGGTAGATACCCAGGAGAAGGATTGCTGGGTCATATAGTAATTCTATTCTTAATTTTTTGAGGAACTTCCACGCCGCCTTCCATAGCGGCTGCACCAATCTGCATTCCCACCAACAGTGTATGAGGGTGCCTTTTTTTCCACAGCCTCTCCAGCACTTATTGTCTTATTGATGATAGTGATTCTAACTTATGTGAGGCGATATCTCATTGTGGTTTTTATTTGCATTTCTCTGATGATTAGTGATGTTGAACATTTTTTCATATGCCTATTGGCCATTTGTATGTCTTTGGAAAACTGTCTATTCAGGCCCTCTGCCCTTTTTTTAATTGGATTTCTTGTTTTTTTGTTTTTCAGTTGTATGAGTTCCTTGTATATTTTGGATATTACCTCTTATCAGAGTCATTGTTTGCAAAAAATCTTCTCCCATTAAGTTGGTTGTCTCTTTATTTTGTCAATGGTTTATTTTGCTGTGCAGAAGCTTTGTTAGTTTGATATAGTCCCATTCATTTATTTTAGCTTTTACTTTCCTTGTCTTTGAGGTTAAAGTCATAAAATACTCTTTCAACCCATGGTCCATAAGTTTGGTACCTGTTTTATTCTACGCAGTTTATTGTTTCAGGTCTTACTTTTAGGTTTTTGAACACATTTTTAGGTAATTTTGGTACAGGGTGAAAGATAGCTGTCTAGTTTCATTCTTTTGCATGTGGCTTTCCAGTTCTTCCAGCACCATTTATTAAAGAGGCTGTCTTTTCTCCATTGTATGTTTCTGGCTTCTTTGTTGAAAATTATCTATCCCTATTTATGTGGGTTTATTTCTGGGTTCTCAATTCTATTACATTGGTCTCTGTGTTTGTTTTTCTGCCAGTACCATACTGTTTTGATTATTGTTGCACTGTAGTACAAGTTCAAGTCAGGGAGTGTGATACCTCCAGCATTGTTCTTTCTTTGGATTGCTTCGGCTATTCGGGGTCTTTTGTGGTTCCATACAAATCTGATAATTTTTTGTTCTATTTCTTTAAAAAAAAAATCCCATTGGATTTTGATGGGGATTGCATTAAATCTGTATATTGCTTTGGGTAATATGGCCATTTTAACTACATTGATTCTTATGATCCAGGAACATGGAATGTTTTTCCATTTCTTTGTATTGTCTTCAATTTCTTTTAAAAAATGTTTTAAAGTTTTCAGTATATAGGTCTTTCACATCCTTGGTTGAGTTTATTCCTAGGTATTTTATTCTTTTTGTTGCAATTGGAAAAGGAATTGTGTTTTTTCTTAATTTCTTTTTCTGAGATTTCATTGTTATTATATAGGAATGCAACGGACTTTTGTACATTGATTTGGTAGCCAGCAACTTTATTGTATTTGTTTATTGTTTCTAACTGCTTTTTTGGTGGAATCTTTAGGGTTTTCTATAGATAGCATCATGCCATCTGCAAAGAATGACAATTTAACTTCTTCATTTCCAGTTTGAATGCCTTTTATTTCTTTCTCTTGTTTGATTGCTCTGGCAAGGACTTCCAACACTATGTTGAAAAGCAGAGGTGATAGGGGACAGCCCAGTTGTGTTCCTGAACATAGAGCAAAGAGCTTCAGTTTTTCACCATTAATTATCATATTAGCTGAGGGTTAGTCATATATCACCTTTATTACGTTGAGGTATTTTTCCCTCTTTACCCATTTTATTAAGTGTTTAAATCATAAATCGATGTTTTATCTTGTCAAACACTTTTTTTGCATGTATTGATATAACCATATAATTTTTGTCCTTCATTTTGTTTATGGGGTGTATCACATTGATCAATTTGCACATGTTGAACCATCCTTGTGCCTCTGGGATGAACTCCACTTGGTCGTGATATATAATCTTTTTAATGTATTGTTGCATTCAATTTGCTAGAATTTTGTTTAGGATTTTTGCATCTGTGTTCATCAGAGATATTGGTCTGTAGTTTTCTATTTTTGTGTTGTCCATACCAGGTTTTGGTATCAAGGTAATGTTGGCCTCATAAAATGAGTTAGGGAGTACTGTCTCTTCTTCAATTTTTTGGAAGAGTTTGAGCAGGATTGGTATTACATCCTCTTTGAAGGTTTGGTAGAATTCACTAGTGAAGCCATCTTGTCCTGGACTTTTGCTTTTGGGAAGGTTTTGTATGACTGATTCAATTTTGATACTTGTGATCGGTTTGTTTAGATTTTCCAGTTCTTCATGGTTCAGCCTTGGAAGGTTGTATGTTTCTAAGAACTTGTCCATTTCTTCTAGGTTATTAAATTTGGTGGCATTTAGTTCTTCATAGTATTCATGGATGATCCTTTGTACTTCTGTGGCATCAATGGTAATTTCTCCTCTTTGATTTGTGATTTTCTTTATTTGTGTCTTTTCTCTTTTTATCTTAGTGAGTGTGATCAAGGGTTTGTCAATTTTATTAATCTTTTCAAAGAACAAGCTCTTTGTTGCCTTAATTTTTTCTATTGTCCTTTTGTTCTCTATTTTATTTAGTTCTGCTCTGGTTTTTATTATTTCCTTCCTTCTGCTGACTTTCGATTTCATTTGTTCTTTTTCTAGTTAAGGTGTAATGTGTGGTTATTTATCTGGGATTGTTCTTCTTTCTGAGACATGCCAGTAATGATATAAATTTCCCTCTTAATACTGCTTTTGCTGCATCCCAAATATTTTGGTAGGATGTATTTTCATTGTCATTTGTTTCTATGTATCTTTTAAACTCTCCTCTTATTTCTTCTTTGACCCAGTTTTCTTCAAAAATATGTTGTTTAATCTCCACATATTTGTGGTTTTTCCTGCTTTCTTTTTGCAGTTGATATCCAATTTCAAAGCTTTGTGATAAGAGAATATGCTTGGTATGATTTTAATTTTTAAATTTGCTGAGGCTAGTTTTATGCCTCCATAGTCTATCCTTGAGAATGTTCCATGTACACTAGAAAATATATCGTCTGATGTTCTAGAATGAAGCGCTCTATAAATGTCAGTTATGTCCATTTCATCTAATGTGTCATTTAGGGCTGCTATTTCATTATTTGTTTTTTTGTTTGGATGATCTATCCATAGCTGTCAATGATGTATTTAGGTCCCCTACTATAATTGTGTTTTGGTCAATTTCTCCCCTTAGTTCTGTTAGTAGTTGCTTGGTATATTTTGGTGCTCCCTGACTGAGGGCATAAATATTGATGACTATTATGTCTTCATGTTGTATAGTCCCCTTTATCATTATGAGATGTCTATCTTTGTCTCTTACTTGTTTATCCGGAAGTCTGTTTCATCTGATATCAGTATGAATACATCTGATTTTCTCTGAATACTATTTGCTTGGAGTGTCAGTTTCCACCCTTTCTATATTTGTCCTAGTAGCTGAGATGTGTCTCTTGGAGGCAGCATATGATTAGGTTTAGGGTTTCCGAGGGGGAATTCTTGCCCATTCTCAGGAATTTTTTTCACTTTCCCATTCCCAAATCCCGAGATATAAACTGATTTCTGTCCTCCACGATGAATCGTTTCCACAAAGTGACAGCTGATACTAGCAACCACCTGGGTTTAAGGAGTTGATTTTCCCAATTTCCTGGCCAACTTTTCATGGGATTCAGGAAAGGAAAAGCGGAAAAAAGTCCTGAGAACAGGCAGGAATTCTCGCCCGGAAACCATAGGGTAAATAGGAAATTGTCTAAGAGATACATTGTGAGAAGAACGTTTATTTCCCTTTGTGGGTATTACAGGGTTCAACGAGCCAATTCTCTCGATTTCACAACCAACTTTTCTTGGGATTCGGGAATGGGAAAGTGAGAAAAATTTCACGAGAACAGGCAGGAATTCCTGCCCAGAAACCTTAGTTGGGTTTAGTTTTTTGATCCATCTGATACTCTGTGCCTTTTTATTGGTGAGTTCAGTCCATTTACATTTAGGGTGATTATTGATATATGAGAATTTCCTATCATTCTATCTCTGGTTTTCTGGTAGGATGGTGTCTCCATTGTTTCTTTGCCTTTTTATTGATGTGTATTATTTCAGTGTGGAGGTATTCTATGATTTTCCCCTCTATTTTATGTTATATATTTTAGTTCTGCATGTTTTTGTTTGTTTGGTTAGTTTGTTTGTTTTTAGTGGTTACCATTGATTTCATGTAAAAGAAAGTTTCATATTTAGAGCATTCCATTTTCTTCAGTATCCTTACTTTCTTCATTCTCTTGTACAGGTTCAGACCTTTACTCTCTCCCCTTTTATGTTTTTATTGTCACAAATTATCCTTATTTATGCTGTGAGTTGATTTCTGCACTGCAGTAGCAAGTTATCTTTTTCCTCTTTTTTATTAAGAGACTTTTTTTTCCCTTCTTTACCCTGTATGTTATGTTTAAGTGTATAGTGTCCTATTTGGTATAGGCATTGCCATTTCCTGCTTCTGTCTGTTCATAATACTACTCATGGATTTGTGTTCTTTTGCTTTTTTGTTTCTTTGTTTGTTTAGGTTGAATAGCCTCCTTCAGTATTTCCTGTAGTGCATGTCATGTGTTAGAAAATTCCCTCAGCTTTTGTATGTCTGGAAAGGTCTTTATTCCTCCTTCATATCTAAAGGGTATCTTTGCTAGACATATTATTCTTGGCTCATAATTTCTCTCTTTCAATGTTTGACTATTTGTTTCCACTCCCTCCTTGCTTGTAGAGTTTCTGCTGAAAAATCTGATGATAATCTACTGGACTTTTCTTTGTAGGTTACCATCTTCTTTTCCATGGCTGCCTTGAGGATTCTTTCTTTGTTGTTAATTTTTGACAGCTTCAATACAATGTGCCTTGGAGAAGGCCTGTTGGGATTAAGGTAATTAGGTGTTCTATTTGCTTCTTGGATTCAAGGATCCAGTTCTTTCCATAAGTTTGGAAAGTTCTCATTGACTATTTGTTTGAATATACTCTGTTCCCTTCTCTCTTCTCCTTCTGGTATGCCCATTATTCTTATATTGCTCTTTCTGATGGAGTCAGAAAGTTCTTGTAGAGTTTTTTCATTTCTTTTAACTCTCAAGTCTCTCTCTTCTTTCATAAGTGTCATTTCCAGAATTCTATCTTTGATGTCACTGAATCTTTCCTCTATCTGGTCAACTATATTACCTAAGCTGGCTATTTAATTCTTCATTTCTTTTATTGAGTTCTTAATCTCCAGAAATTCTATTTGGTTCTTTTTTAAAATTTCAATCTCTTTGGTAAACTGTTCATTTTTTTCTTGCATTGTGTTTCTGAATTCATTAAACTGCCTGTCGGTGTTTTCTTGCATCTCATTGAGTTTTTTTCAGAACTGCATTCTTGAATTCTGTCATTTAAGTCACATATTTCCATGTCTTTTAATTCATTTTCTGGAGACTTCATTTTCTTTCTGAGCTGCCTTGTTACCTTGGTTATTCAAGGCAATTAATGAATTATTATTTCTCTTCCTAGACATCTACAGGAGTGGCTTCTGCAACAGGTTGATAGGAAGAGATCTTTCTTTTGTTTTCCACTTGGTGTTAGTAGAATATTTTATCTCTGACTGCAGCCTTTTACTTTCTCTCACAGTGTAGTGTTGTATTTTCTCTGCATTGTGCCTCTCATACAATGGGGGGATTCCCTGCAAGGTGGGCTTCTCCTCTGAGAGCAGGTTGCCTGGGTCACAGGGCACCACCTCTTTCGGGGGATGTGGAGAGCTTCTGAAGTTTCAAAGCTCTTCCTCCACCAGTTTCAGAGCCTGTGTGTTTTAGTGGCTCTGTTTATTCCTGCAGGGATCCGCCCAGATTGGTGGGGACAAGGGCAGGACAGGTTGTGAAAGGTGGCCCAGAGCAACGGTGGCAACCACCAGCACAGCCAGTCCTGCACCCAAGTCTCCCTCTCTTTTGCTGGAACTAGTTGGGCTGCAAATCTGTGGCTGCCGGCTGCAATTTCTCAGAACTGCAAATATTCTGTTCTTTTGATCTGACACTGCTACAGGTCAGCATCTAGCACTGGGAGAGTGGGGGTGTGGCGAGCTCTGGGAGGGGGAGGAGGCTACCAGGCTTTGCGCTTATGTCTTCCATCCTCTGCTTGGCAATGAGGGCTTAAACCGCTGTTTTCCCCCTTCTTCCCTCAGTCTTTCCTCCGAGTTCTCTGCTGTGGCCATTGCGTTCAGCCGTGTTATATGTTGATCCCTCAGGCAGGACTGTGGGCCATAAGTGGAGCACTAGCAGTCCAAATATCTCTCTCCCATGACTGCAGTAGCTCCAAAATGCAGGGAGCTGGGAGCTCTGAGCTAGATCTGTGTCCTGCATCCATGGGGCCCGTGTCTCCACACTCCCCCCTTCCCTTCTCCCCTCCTAGCCCAATTTGCCCACCTTTCTTTGATTTTAATTGTGCATCTCTTAGTCTTGCCTATCTGCTGTTCAGGGAGTCCTTTGTAGAATTTTAGCTGTTCAATTTGTTGTAAATTACAAGGGAGATTTCAAGAGGCTCACCTCACGCTGCATTTCTTTTGACCTCAGAATCTTTCTGAGCCTTCATTCCCTCATACATAGAACAGGGCACAGAATCAGCAGGGACATAATTTTTCTTCCCAGCTGCCCTTCCTAAATGACAGTAAGCTGTTTCTCTCCCATGCCATCCTCAGAAGGCTATCAGTCACAGGTTCATAATTCTGATAGTGGGACAAGTGACATACTCTAATCCAATCACATTTCCTTTCCCAAATTTGAATCTACAATGGAGATTCACAGAATGGAAAGCAAAGGAACTGAGTCACGTTAGTGATTTCATTAATTCCTAATATTTTACTGAGGGCTAAGCATCCAATATTGTTAATGTGTTTTCCATGAATTACCTCATTTATTTCTCGCAACCACTTGACCTATAATACCTGTCTATGAGCTAGGATAATATTGTCTTAAATTGGATTTCGCCAAAAGCAGAACATGGCAGAATTTGGGAGCAAGCAGTTTCTTCAGGAAGTTATTCAGGAGGCATGGAGTGTTGCAGTGAGACAGGAAAGGGAGAAAAAACAATAAAGGTTATGTTAATGATCCGTAGCTTTCATGATGTGCAGTGTGAATTATAACCTCTCCAAGGATCCCAAATCATGAGTAAAACTATTTCCATCCCATGTGTGAGTAAATTTTTGTATGATTTTCTTTTTTATTATAGTGTCTTACGGAAATTAAAAGAGTTTCATTTTGGGGTCAAGAAGGTGTGGGGTGTAGATGAAAACAGAACCTTAGAAACAGAAGACACTAAGTTTTTAGGAATCATAGAAATCATGAAATGAACTTTAAGATTTCACAGGATATGGAATGGCTGAGAATGTGGAATTGGGAGTTGCACTTTTTCTATACTTTCAAGATACCTAACTTAAGTAAAATAAGCACAAAGTCACATCTGTCTACTTCTCCTGAATTTTCATGATCATTTATTCAAATTTGGGGGCTATGGTAAAGTATGACTTGTGGATTTAGATTAATCCTCAATGAAATATGCTCTACCCTTAAGGCCAACACTGGATAAGTTCACCTTAAATATTAAACAACTGGTGCCTCTATAATTTATATATTCTTCCCTATGATGCCACGTAGTAATATATAGTTTTGCCAAGGATTTGAGATCCTTCAAGTAGGAAATCTGAAATATGAAATTCAAATTTGATTTTATTTTTAAACGTAAGTAGATGAGATTGATCCCAGGGAGGGGGAAAAAAAAACTGACTTAATTTTCTTTACACATAGAAAAAAAAAAAAGGTTTTACTCAGCAAACATCCTGACTATATCATAAGTTTTTCCAACAGTATCTTAAATCTCAGTTATTACTCCAAGTTTTTTATCTGGTACTTTGTATTGCTGAACACTTGCTGCTGACAGATTTAGGACAGAGTATAAATCTTGCTTTGTACTTGAATCCTTGAATAACCCAAAGATGGATAACAGTAAAGACAGAGTTAGTTGAGATGGTTGAGAAAAACACAGATTCAGTAATAGGAGATAAGGTATACATTTTAAGGGTGTGATCAAGTTCTCAAACTTCGTTACCCATAGGAAATGAGCATGAGTCTCATTGCTGTCAGAATTCATATGACTAAATCTAAAATCTTATCTCCTTTTCAGAAATTATGATGAAGACTTGGTAAAGACAAGCCAATAAGCATGAATTGAAGTCTTGCTTTGTTATCAGCACTGGCACAGAATTCTGGAGTCAGATGTCATCTGGGGTTTCCCTAACTCTTCAGAGCTAGTTTGCTCATGTTCTCAGTCTATCCTCAGTGGAATATCAAAGTCTTCCTTCAAGATATTTGAGTATAGGGATGCTTGCACTCTTAATATACCCGTCATCTCCCACATCTGCCAAAGAACATGAGCTTAACACCCTGCATATTTAGCACATATTAAGCTACATACCCATCATGTGAGCCTACATGTACAACACAGTCTCATCGACATTCAAGAAACAAACATTAAAACAAAAGCACACACAATGCAGGTCGGTGTGCAGCTGGTTTCATTTAGAATTTAGAATGACATGTTTTGGGATTACATTGTAGCCATGGAAACAACACATATGGAATGTTAGGTATCACTGTTCATATAACTCTTTTATAGTCTGCACTATCAGTAATTTTCCACTGGTCAGCTTTTTTATGTACTACCTAATTTAAATCTCACATCGTTACAAATTATGTATAGCTATCATCATCCCCCTTTATAGATGAGGAAGTGAGAGCTCAAGAGGGATAGAATTTTCTCAAGGCCACCCATCTACAAAAGACTAGAATCTGAATTCACGTTCACCTGAGTCCAATGCTTACCTCTTACTCACACTGCTATTCTCAAACTACTCTGCCCTACCTACCTTCCACCAAATCCTCAAGCTTATGTCCCATCTATCCAACTTCCAGGATACCTACTTTATGAATCTCAGCCTAAAAGAGTTCTTTCGCCTTTCTACCTTCTGCTCAAGAACTATCCATGCTCCCAAAATATAAGGGTGGTTCAAAACCCAGAACACCATCTAACAATGCCAACTCCAGGTCTACCTCTTCCTTGAATGCTCACTCAGCTCTTCCAGTCCACAAAGATTTTTTTTTTCCCCGACTCCATTTGTAGACCCAAAGCCTAGTAATTGTTTATCACTTTTACATTAGCTTGATTTCATGTCTAAATTGAAGGCTAATCTAAGGCAAGAACAGCAGGTTGTTATTTTGTTTTGTTTTCACTGTTTTTTTCTCTTCCCCTAGAACTAAACAGTATATGTGACACTTAGTAGTTATTAAATACATGCTTATTTATCGACCTTAGAGCAAGCTATGCTTTTATTCTGTTCATCTTTTGTTTTGCATAGAGTGGTAAGAAGCTAAGAAAGTAGAATGATTAGACTCCTAGGAAAGAAAAGACACCCAGGTTATGAACTATTTTTACGTTTAGATATTTATTCCAAGCACTGCTTTGGTAGACGCAGTTTAAGCAACAGGTAATTCTCAGAGATGATTAATCCCAGGTAGATCAAATATTAATATCCTTTTGAGGATGATTCACTTCAATTTGCTGCATCATTACTTTTAGGAGGCAGCAAAGGACAGCAAATGCTATACATTCTTGTACATTCATCCCAACTTCTTTCTCAAGTTGAAAACCATTTAAAAATAATTCAAGATAAAATTCAGTCAGTTAGCTAGTTATACCATTCTCTTAGGGTAGCATTAGCATTAATTAATGTTTGTGGACTACTTTGAAAATCACAAGTGCTGTGGAAGTGCTGACTATTAATTTAGTAAAAGCAGAAGCCATGGAAGCTGAAATGTAAAGGCAGTTGCACACTGCTGAAATGTTTTAATATTCAAATGAACAGCCTGAAGAAAGTCTCTGACATCCCATGCTTATAAATTAGGGAAGAAAGAAGGATGAAGTGGAGACGTTTAAAATTATTTAGAAGAGAATCCTGAAGTGGAAGTGAGTGGGAATGATTGTTGACTATTGGAGGAGGGTAGCTACACTCAAGGATGACTAAAACCATGATTGGGGATTCATACATCCATCAATGTGAGTTTATAATTTGTGCTGGAAATTGGCAGTGACTTGGGAGGTGAGACATGGGGAAGAAGAGAAAGAAGAAAAAGAGGAAGAAGAAAAGGTAAACTTTTTTAAATGGAGGAAAAAGGAGAGAGAAAAAGATGAGGAAAGAAAAGCTCTTTTGACTGAGATTAAAAATAATGATGCTGATGAAACTGGCATTTCTCCATTACAAGTCAGCTCAAGGAGCAATTATATCACAGTGATGACTCCAAATTGAAACCACCTCTGAAGTCCGTCCTCATTAATAGTCATCTCCAAGTTCCTCTTCCATTACTGATTGACATGTGGAATTGAGTGAGCAGATTTTGTTCCCACTCCTACCCTAGGTCATCTGCATCCTTTTCCATTCATAATATGGCTTCCTGAGATAAGGCTGGCATCTTATGACCCTTCTCACCTTCATCCTTCACTTTCACCAAGACTTGACACCTTCCACACATTTCCTGTGTGATTTCTAATTTCCTCTTTAAGACTATCCTTGATCTTAAACTTTTCCAGTAAAGTCACAACACTAGGCCTTTGATCCCACAACTGCTATTCTGATGCTATTCTGACCCACATGCTCCTCTGAATGAAGATTTCCAGGACAGTAGATTTCCATGACTGCAAAGGTTTTAAACCACTGACCTTGTTCCTTGGATGGAACTTTCTAGACAACTTTGCTGTGATACTACTAGAAGTTAAGGGCATGAATTAAATGACCCATATAGCAACTGGTGCTGTTATGAAGAGTTCTTAAAAGGAATTAAAGAGATACAAGAGATAAGGGATTATATTCCTTCCTTTTTCTTTCAGCTGATTTTTTTATTTTAAGCATAACATATATTTATATTGGAGGATATTTAGAAAATAGAAAAAACATATAAAAGTAAAAATATAATTAGCTCATCCAGGTATTCCACACCTGCATTTAGTCAAAGTCCCTGTATGTTTATTCCACTTACATTATATAATATTGAACATTTGTTATATTACATATAACTGCATAGATAATATGTATATATTATATAAGTAATATTTATAAATATATCTATTATTTTATAATATAAATATAGTCAATATAAATGTTTGCATGATACATGTTGAATGTATTACATAACATAAAATATATTTACATTATAAATATTTCCACTAATGTCTTTATAATGGATGTTCAATATTCTGTCATGTGGATATATCATAACAGTGTTTTAAATTTAGAATTATACCTTTTTTTTTCTTTTTTTACTCTTGAAATCTATATAATTTTATCAACCAATGTCACTCCCATAAAACTAATTTTTTTAAAAAAATACACATCTCTCCGGTCTCATTAAAACCTCATATAAATGGAACATGCCATTGATAACCATAGATTGGAAAATCAGTTAATTTGAGCTAATGTTTTGAGGCTAACTTCCTGGGTCCTGGTGGTAAATTTAGCCCATTAATGACTGATGCTTTGAAAAACTATAAAAGCCCTTCGGCTAGCCTGCCGGCCTCTTAGTAGATCAGCATAGCAGGTACAGGTATCAATCAACGCATTTGAACCCCAGTCACAGATCACTTCATTCAGAAGCCTGCTTTGTCCCAGAGTGCAGAAATGTACGAGTCACGTAAGTGAGCGAGAGCAAGAGAAGAGAAGGGAAGAGGGACGGAGGGAGAGGAGCCTATCACAGCCTCCCAGGGAATTCTCTTCCTTCCAGAACAAGTTCTGGCTTATTCACATGACCACATGGCAGCCGTGGCTGGGGTTAAGGCTCAGTCTGGACTCTTAAAACTAAGGAGCCCTGCCTGCCGGGGCCACGTTGAGGACACAGCTGACACTGAGGGCTCAGGACCACTGAGAACTTTGCACCCACACAGCTGTGAGCACCGTGGGGCCCTTCGTGCGGACCAGCTGTTGGTTCAGCTCTGCTTGTCTCTCTTGTTAACAGATTGTAATCCTTGGAAGTACGGCACTTGTTTCATTCTTCAGACATGAAGCATAGAATTATACTTTTATTGTTCTCACAATATTTGTCCTTATAAATAAAATAATTTTGTAATAAATATCTTTGGGCAAATGTTTGTCAAAATTTTTATTAAGTGAGGCAAGAACTATTTTCAACAATTATTTAAATTTTATGTTTTCTAACTTCTTTACCGTGACTTTCTATAAATAGTAAAATATGCAATTGAAAGAATGTTTCTCCTAGTCAGGTAATCAGGTGATCTTTGTGAGTACGGTAATCACTACTTTTTAAGAGAATTTTGATTCTAATCAGAGATTTCAAAGCCTGATGAAAGACCACATAAAGCCGAGAAGAAGTGGCCTACAGACGTCATCTTGAACAGCCAGCCCCCAGCCAGGCCAACAGTTGACCACAAACTCATGCCAACTAAGCCCAAAAGAACTGCACAATTTCTCTAGAATCCTGAGCTAAATAAACTTCATTTGGGATGGTCTATAACACAGAAGATGCTAGTTAATACAGTGTGTAAACCAATCACAGCAATGTACTTAGTATCATAATAAAGGAAGAGGGAAGGAGCTGCAAGCCATTGGCTTCTAGTTCTTGCTTAGCCGCTTTTGATCCTATTGACACTACAGTTTAAGACAATGAGTGTTGTTTTCTTAAGAGAAAGGTTTCTACAAAGGAGTGAAAACAAAGGAGAAAGTTCAGTGTGTTTTTTCCTTAAACAATTTTAACTCCACATATGTACCTTCCCTGGGCTAGAATGCAAATTTACCCAAGTAATAGAAGTGGCCACAGTTGAATTGAACTACAAATTCTCTTGTTTTTGGATCTGGCAGTGGGTAGCCATTTATGCTGCCAGCGAAGCCACTATACATGGCATTCTGGTCCTGAGGGCAATACTCCTGAACCTCTGTGAATTGCCTGATGTGTCTGAGTTAAAATTGTTAGCCAAATAGTTCTTTTCTACTCTAAGCAGTAGCTTTGGATTTGCAGCTCTGGTTCAGTTAAGCCAGCATCCTCATGTTCTCTTTAAGGTTCATCTCTTTAGTAACCCATAAATAAAAATCTGACTTTCTTTCCCAAACTTTCCCACGTTCCCATCAAAATCTATCAGTCAATTGGATCTTCCCTAAGACTCCTGCTTTCTGCTACATCAGTGCATCTCAAACTTTAATGTACACAGGAATCACCCAGGAATATTTTTATATGCAGATTCTGATTTAGTAGGTCTGGAATGAGGACCAAGAATTTGAATTTCTAACAAGTTCTCAGGGGATCCTGCTGCTGCTCACAACATAACATTTTGAATATTAAGTTACTACATGACAAATAAACTAATCCCTGCAAACCAAAGTCTCGTCAATGGATAACCTAAGGTAGAGAGGGGGCCTCAACTCAGTTAAAATCTTCCTGCTCTCATTCAGTCAGGTCAGCAGATCATAGCCTCTGCTCTCTGGGAAGAGACAAAGCATCACACTAGCTTAGATAGTTCTGTGATAAGTACTCCAACAAAGGGGCATACTCAGGTATAGCATCTTTTAGGTGTGATCCATGGATCAGCACCATCACCTGAGAGCTTGTTAGAAATGCAGAACCTCCAGCTCCATCCCAATATAGTGAATTAGAATCCACATTTTAGCAAAATTCTCAGGTGACTTTAATTAAAACGCTCTACTCGTATAGAAATTTCAAAACACCTAGCTATTCCTGCAGTATGCATTTCAGGGCAACTCTTACACTGATAGACAAAAGACTGGTTTCAAACTACTTCCTTCAGTTACTAGGTGTATGATCTTTTATACCTGAGAATGGGGATTGAACCTAATTATGGAGTTGAGACAATGAAATGAGTTAAGACATACACAATGTTTTGCTCAGAGCCTGGCACACTGGTGGTATGGATAAATAAATTGTTTTTTATAATGGAAGATAAATAGGAAAGACCTTGAAAGATGCTGAAATAAGATTAATGCATTTAAGAATAAAATGTGACAATAGAGTGGACACTGATAAGTAGTACTTTAGAAGCACAGAGCAGTATGTGTGTAATTCTTTAGAGTTTGCTTACTAGCTTGGAATAAAATGAGTTTTTGTTAAGTATCTAAATGTACATATTTTGAAAATTAGTACTATGAAAACTTGAATAATGCTGGAGATGTAAAATCAGAGACATATTTGCTTTACCATTGTCTAAATATTCACATGACTGCTTTGTGCTCAAATACAGCATAATGCATTATTCCAGTACAGAACACAGATCTTTAAAGAGTCAAATTACTGCTGACACTGGCAAGATTTTGAATGGAAGTTACTTTCTGAACATCCAAACTCAATGGAGAGTTAGATTAAATAAAATCTCTTGGAGTGTGATATCTCCTTGGACCCCCATTTATGTGCCTATAGGAGGGTAGGTCTTCTTTCAAACTGGGATTGTCCATGAGCAATATTAATTGCCCACAGAACCAGTTTTTTATATTTTGAATCAACAATAAATGTAGAAGTTCAGCATGATTACACACTTTAGTGAATAAAAATCAATACAAAGGTTTATACAAAACTTTGTGTATCTTTTAATCAATACAAAGATTTATGAAAAGATATTTTTGTATCTTGAATTCAACAACAAGGGGAAAAATACCCCAAATGACCACTCACTTTACTCTCTCTTGAGAAAGTCATTTTGAATATCGAGATAAGGAATCGCTTTGTTTCCAAACGCCACAGCTAGAGTTCATTAAACTACTTCACTGATATCCCAAAGTATCATTTTCTATACCAACAGGATAGGTGAGCTAAACCTGTCTTCCTCTTCTTTTTTTTTTTTTTTTTTCTCAAATGAGCAGATACACTTTAATTTCAAATTGCTCTTAAGAAAATGACTTGCTCTCTGGGAAAACTCAGGCCACTTACCAAAGGTATCCATCTTGCTCTTTTTAGAATCATTTTTGATTCAAAATTTAAAAATCGTCTAAAAACAAATGCTACATCATCTATTAGATTGAGCCACGTGATATTGCAAATACCTCATGATTCTTGACCCATGATAATGGCAATTTCATGTAGTTCAACTTAACAGTTTACTCTCTCCACACTATAAAAGGAAACACTCCATGTAGGCATTTTCTATTCATTGTAATGTCAGTTAGGAAAATGTACTTTTAAATGGCCAAGAACCTAAGTCGCTTTCTGACTCAATTATTGGCATTCTTTGGGTCACACAAATTAGAAGTTTTTAATTTACATATATAAAACACCTGGGAAGTAGACCTGCCTTATACTGATTAATTCTTGGTAGTTGTGTCAGCATCAATGAGGGTGAGGACTCCCTGATAATTTGAGGAGAAAACAAGAAATTAGGGTAACTTTTCTGAAAGCTTCATTTGAAAAAATTAACAATAAAATGGCTTTTAAAAATGTTCCCTTCAGCTAAATGCTTTGACCAAAAATTCTTATCTTACACATGGATTAATTATAACAGAAAAGCTTGAATAATTATTCATGTCCCTAACTCTACAACTGTAGTTTTAATGGTTGAGTGATGAACAAAGTTACCAGAATTTTGCTCAATAAATAGTTGGAATGTCATGGAATAAAACAGAATCAGGTGATGCATTCACCCTTTCATGTTTGCTGTCCAGCACCATGAAGTGTTATTTTTAATGATTACACAGAGGAATGGGAAAATCCTGAGCTGCCTTCAAAGCCATTAAGTTTTCAATTTCCTAAAAACTTGTAAATTGTTGATTCTTACAGAATGATGGTATACAGAATTGATTTTGATGGGAGCTGACCTAAAGTCTGTATACACTACTGTTCTGAATAATGAAGAATTCTCTTGAAAAGAGGCAACATCCCACCTCTTTCAGAAGATACATGAAATCCTGGCCTTCAGAGCACGTGTCTATGATCCAAAGTCTTACAAATTATGATGCACCGTTAGAAAGTACAGTGACTCACCTGCCAGACCCACAGGTAGCCTGTGAAGCTCCTCACTCTAGTTAGTTAGCTTCTTTTAGCCTGCTCTGCAGTGAGAGGACCAGTTTTCTTGTACTCAGTGACCATTATTACCACATAAGAAAAGCCCTGGACTGAGTGTTCATATAGAGGCTCAATTTCCAGGTGAACACGACAGACAGACAAGGCCCAATCACTTAGGAGGAAACTAATCCCAAGTTTGCCACATCATCTAAACATAACACTATCAGTTGTAGGGGGAAAAAATAATAGACTGAATTTATCAGAGTCATCTGCCCCAAATCCAACATATTCGAACTGAACACAAAAGCAATGTGCCTGTTAGCACCAATTAATCTTTCTTTAATGGGCTATAAAACTTATTTCTCAAGCATTAAAATATCCTTGGAAGAATATCTAAATATGTCAGAAGGATAAGTAGATCTGGCCTGGAACAAAGCTTTAAGGATTTATGGGGATTTCAAATCTCCATGATGAAGATGGAAAATACATTATAAAACAGTATTAAGCAATAACAACCCGGAGAAAGAGAGAGCTGGTGCGACGTTCACTCAAAACTTCCAAGAAGGAAATACTTAGACATACCTGGTCCAGTTGTATTCAACGTGCGGCTCGTATACTAGCACTTTTTCTTTTTCAAACGGCGCATGTAGAGCCCGCAAAATGTGCCATGTGACTTTGCAGCAGTTGCAGGACCTGATGCAGAGGCAGGAAGATGGGCTGGGATGAGTTGAGCATCAGAAGCTGCTAGGAGAACAGCGGAATCAGACCCCAAGTGAGCAGCCCTGACCATTCTTCCCAAAGGAAGCCCAAACTCGCGGGATTTCAGGACTTCTATGAACAGCAGCAGGGAAGTGCTGGGATGAGAAACACTTGGCTTCAGGTGCCAGAGGCTCCTCCTCCCAGACTCCTCGATAAGAAGTCTCGCTCACACCACCTGTCACTTGGGAGACCCTGCTCGCTGCGCCATTTGTCATGTGGAGTGTCCAGCGGGGTCTCAGCTGCCGCTCCCCACATAAGAACACTGGACATGGTGAGGCCAAAAAGGAACACCAACGGAGTCATAGATAGGGGTGTCATACCACTATATTCTCGCTGGCGGCTGGGCTGGAGACACAGGAAGCAGGATCTACATAATCTGCAACCTGCCGTCCTAACAGCAGTCCGTGCTTGCCAGCCACCACCTTCTTGCTAGCCCCCATTTTTTTTCTAGCGTAGCCACAGCAGTTATATTAGTGGCCAATGGCTTATGGGTTACAGCTGACGGCCAACTAGCCACAGCTGATGGCCATCTGATCACAGTTGATGGCCATTTACTACCTGAGCCAGCACCTTTCTATGTGAGGCCGAGAGCCTGGAAACTGTTTTTTGGGGCTTTGTCCCCATACCACCTATCACGCAAACCCAATACTCATGGATTCTTTGCCCCTCCACCCCTCAAAGGCACAGTTCGGAGGAGCCTCGACCCAGAGGCCAGGCCAGGTGCCAGGAAGGGCTGTGGCCCAAAGGCTCTACAGGAGAGGGACCACCTTGGCTATAACAACAAGTGGTCTCATGTTTGGTCTGCAAATCTCTAGTGTTCTAGTAGCACAATGGGACTGGGCATCACATGGGCCTCTGGAGCGGAACGATGGGGCCCCAATCCAAACTATTTCTTATGGTTCTGCACAGAGATTAGTGCATAAAATTCCAAAACTACTAATATTTTTTTTATAATTCAGCTGAATCATTTTATGTCAGTTGAAGCTTATATTAATATATTTGGATTTGTATTTTATGTCCTTTTAAATTTGTTTATTGACTATTTTATATTGTATTTTACAAAAATATTGGTCCACAAAGGGTTGGAAATTAAAAAAACAAAACAAACAAAAACAAGAACAAAAAATTGTTCCTTCCTTATAGAAGTTCTCATCAATCTTGAGCTTCCAAATAAATTCTTACAAAAGGCAGCCATTGCTAGATGCTTTCATCTTGTTTTTAAAGATACCAGGGAAAAGCAATTTAATGACCTCCCTTGGAGTTCATTTTGGTGTTTGGCGCTCTCATTTTTAGGAAACACAGGTTTGTAGCTAACATAAATCTGGGGTCTGCACTGTGGTGCCCCGATAGACATGGGGAATAGGATACCACATTTTTTCTAGTCCATTCTCCAGTATTGAGAACAATACCGCTTCTGTTGTCTCTGCTGATTTTCCCACCCATCCTACTTCCTCCTTTATGCAAGGGAAGAAGATAAGAACAGAGAGAAAGTAGAGCTGGTTGATTTTTACCTGAGCTAAATTTTAACATAGTTCAGAATAATAAACAGCCCACCATTATATTTATTTTTCTCTATTCTTTCTAACTACCACGAGACTAGACTCAGACTTGCTTTATTCAAAGGTCGTGAGAGATTCCCAAAAGTTTAGACAAGATGCGCTCTTCTAAACAGGTTGGACCATAGCCCTGTGTTGGGGACAGTGTCTTGAAATATGGCTTATTGTGATTTTTTGTCCTTGAGTCTAGACACTAAGGGTTCTCATTACTTTACCACCAGTGGAATCTTTTATGTCAGCAGCAGCTCTAATTATGCACCAATTAACCTTAAGTAAGACAGTTCTTGTGTAACAGCTCAACCAGAGAATTCACTAAACAAACAGCTTGACAAACACTGTCATTTACTATCCTTTCCAAACATGTCACTTTCTTAATTGGGAAGTCAGTTGTGAAGACTCTATATCCACAGACATGATTTGGGAAATCAGAGTAGAAAAGATGGGGCCAGTTATTCTCCATGCTCCTTAAATGCATTGGTTACAGCGGAACATGATGCCATTGATGGACCCATGGGGCAGTGTCATGAAGAACATCACTCTGCACGTTTGCTCCAGCTGGGCAACAAAAGGATATCAAATTACTGGTTAGTTTAATTTCTCAAGGAAAGATTAGAAAATGAGAGGAGGCATTTCATTTCTATTAAACTGAAAGTCACACATACACTATAAATTTAATAGAAGATGCTGACAAATTTGCTGTTTTAAACTCTATCTTTGGCATCTTTACAATATGGGATCTTATTTTTTAAAAGACATATTTCTATTCAAGTCATGATTTATGCCATTTAACAGATTTTTTTTGAACTTGCACATTTCTTATACCTTTGCTACTTTTGTAAATGGAATTCTTTTCTTTCAACATATTTATTTTTATTTTTTAAAAAATTAACATGAATTCTACCATACAAAAATGTATAAAATATGTAGTGTTTTAAGGAAATTTATAATAGTTAACAACCATCTTAAGAAATAGACCATTAATAGTAATTTTAAATCCCTGTTCTCCCTAATTATACCCCCTCCCTCCTTCACTCCAGAAACATCTCCTAATTTGGGTTAATAATTTTCATTACGTTTAGAGTTTCCCCACATATGTGTAATATAAACCTAAATTGTATGTAGTTATGCACATTTTTGGTATTTATATAATGAAATCATTCTGTAATATTATTTAAAATTTTCCATCAACATATTTTTGACATTCATCCAAATATATGTAACTCAACTTCATTTGTTTTCACTGCTGTAAGTTATTCTGTCATACAACTATTATAAAAAAATCTAATGGTCTACTATAATGATGTTGAACATCTAGACTGTGCTGCAGGCAGAATTCCAGAAAGACCCCCAAGATTTCCAAGCCCTGGTATGCACATAATTTCTTTTATTTATTCTATCAAAAACTAAGCTTGGTGCTGCTATGAAGGAACTTTGGAGGTAACTAAAACCCCTAATCAGTTGACTTTAAGTTAGGGAACTATTCAAGGGTGGGCCTGATCTATTCAGGTGATCCCTTAAAAGAAGTCAGAAAGATTTGAAGCGTGAGATGGCCATCTGGCAACTGCTGGCAACCTCTGGAGCTGACAGTGGACCCCAGTTCACAGCCAACAACTTGATTCCGACCTTATGAGACCTTACGCGGAAAATTCAGCTAGGCCAAGTACAGACTTTTGACCCATAGAAACTGAAATAATAAATGGGTATTGCTTCCAGCCATGTAATCTGTGGCCATTTGTTATGCAGTAGTAGAAAGCTAGTGTGAATTATTTGCAGAATTGTTATTACAAAGTATGCTGGTCTAAACACTTTGTACATGTTCCCTGGAACACACATGCAGGAGTTTAAGGCAGATACCTAGGAACAGAATAGAACGGAACCATTACGCGATATGCACATTACTGGATAATGTCAAATTATTTTACAACATAATTTCAATTTATACTTTAATCAGCACTCAAGAGAGTTTCCTTTGCTTCATATCTTTCCCAAAATATGGTATTGGTACCATGTTTCCAGAAAATAAGACCTAGCCAATCAGCTCTAATGTGTCCTTTGGAGCAAAAATTATATAAGACCCCGTCTTATAGTAAAATATAAGTAAAATAAGATGGGGTCTTATATAATCCAATATAATAATAATTAATATAATATAATATAATATCAGGTCTTATATTTAGTTTTGCTCTAAAAGATGCATTAGAGCTGATTGTCCAGCTAGGTCTTATTTTCGGGCAACATGGTAGGACTTAAAGTTTTGTCAGACTAATGACAGTAGAATGATATTTATTGTAGGGTTTTATTTGTACTTCTCTGAGCTATTAATGGCAATGATGATCTTTTCATTTTTATGTACCATCTATATTTCTTCTCCTGTGAAATTCATTTTCAAGGAATTTACTCATTTACAGGAATGGTCATATCCCCAGTAATCTGCTGAGCCAGTTTGAACCATATCAGCTTTCAGATTCATGAGTCTGCATGTGTTTGGGCCGCTGCTTTGTGCCTATATTTGTCTATTCCTGTGATAATGACAATACCAGACTGATATAAACACACACACACACATACACACACACACACACACACACCTATCGTGCAAATTATGTTTATGGCTATTTTGGGCCCTTGCTCTTCCATATACATTTTACAATGAGCTTAACACATTTTGATTTTAAAATATATGATTTTATTATATTGAATCAGTTTGGAAACAAATGGCATCTACAAGACGTTTCTATTCATCAAAACATTATGTTCATGTTCATATATGAGGTCAGACAATTAAGTTTGTGAATTCATCCTAGAAATAGTGCTACATACCTCATTGCTAAATATCGCTACAGTTACCTTTGTAGTACTCCCCTTGGGAAGCTATGCACTTACACCAGCGCTTAGTCTACACTTCAAAGCAATTTTGGAATTCTATTTCTGGAATAGCCATCAGAGCTATCATCCAGTAGGAAAAGTGTTCCAATACAGTTATTTGTTTACTGACTAAAATCTCCCTCACAGACAGTGCCCTGTGAACTTGTGTATTGTGATGCAAGAGCCATGAATTGTTGGTGAAAAGTTCAGGTGTCTAACTTTTCCACACAGCATTCTCAGCACTTCCAAATAGTAAACTTGGTTAACTGTTTTTCCAGTTGGTACAAACTCATAAAGAATAATCCCTCTGATATAAAAAAAATGTTAGCAACATTGTTGCAACATGTTCACGAACTTAAGTGTCAGACCTCGTATGTAGTTATTCTTTAATGCCATTTATTAAAGTTTTACAATTATATACATAACAATCTTCTATACCTTTTGTGATGTATTTTTGCTATGTAACAAATATATTTACTGCTATTGTATACATCTTTTAATATATATATATGTATATATATATATATATATATACACACACATATAGTATATACATGCATTTTTGTAATTGCTTATGGATAATTTTTACATATTGATCTTATATACAGAAAATTCACTAAACTCTTATTAAATTTAATACATTTTCAGTAGCAACTTTTTTTTGAGATAATCATATCATGGGGCTACCATTAAATTTTGGTTTTAGCCTTTCTACACTTTCTACCTTTGATTTATTTTTCTTGTCTTATTACAATGGCTAGAAACTGTGGCACATGCTGGACAGACATGTTAGTAGTAGGAATCCTTGCCATGTTATGATTTTAAAGAAAATTCTTTTAAGTGTTTTATCATTGTAAGGGTTAATTTTTTGTGTCAATTTGCTGGGCTGCAGTGTCCAGATATTTGGTCAAACTTTATTTTAGATGTTTGTATGTAGATATACATGCATGAGATAAATTTTTAAATTAGTGGACTTTGAGTGAAGCAGATTGCCCTCCATATGAGGCCCATATGCATGGGCCTCAACCAATCAGTTGAAAGCTTTATAATACTTTATTTTGTTTTGATCAGTTTTATTTTTGTTTGTTTTTTTTGTTGCTTCTTCTGAAGTTGAAGTCTTAGCTCATTGATTTTTATCCTTCCATCTTTTCTGATATAAGCCTTTGAGGTTATTATTTTTCCTCTAAGAAGCTTTTCCTGTGTCACACAAATTTTAACTAGTGGTAGTTTTATTATTTTGCTTTTGCTTTTGCCTTTGCTTCCTCTCTTTGTCTATGTAAACATGTGCATCTCCAAAATGGGATTATCTCACGTTCTGCTTTCTTTATGCTGTGCTTTTTACTTCTGTATCAAGACTTTACCTTCCATATAAAACTAATGATGGGTTTCAAGGCTCCAAATTCACTAAAGAGATCTCTGATTGGTCTTTTGGCCACAAAGCAATGTTTTATCTCTTTTTCCACATTCCTTTTTAAACTCAGTAATCACCTGAACTTCAATAGATATACTTCACAGTTACCAATTACTGGGCTGAAAATGTACTGATCTTAACTTCACCATTCCATCTCACTTTATTCTATTATCAGTATACTTTAATCTAAATGTCTTTGGATTCTGTCTGCACACACATAAGAAAAACATTTATTTTATTCCTGAACTTTTGATTTACAAAAATAAATAGTGTCCTTTGGATCAAGTGGAAATGACCATTGTTGTAGGAAACAGACCTCTCCCCCTTTGCTATGTCTACCTGACTGGGATTTAACAAACTTCATGAACATCAAAGGCTGTGCAGAACCGAAGAAAAGTCTCATAACATCTTTTAAATCCTTTATCTTTCTTTTTCAAACCTACAATGTGTAAGTATTCATTTTATGCAATTTGTATTCAAATTTCTGCTGCTCAAGCAGAAAAAAAAAATGCTTGGCTTTCATCAATTTTAAATTCTTTAAAAATTTTACTAATCCACTCCATGTAGGTTAGAGTGAGCAGCCATTTAAAAAGATTGAAATAATTCCTCCCGATAGCTGGATTTAGGCAAACTATTTTGACCGCAAGTAACAAAAGCACAATTGTACAAATATAAACATTCAAAAGTAATTGATTAGTAAGATACAGGGGGCTTTGCGGACTCTAACTTGTTAAGTCTGAGAAGGGTCTAAAAGCAGAAGTTGGAAACTACTCAGAGGCTGTTAGTGCCCACAAGTCACTTTAAATCCCAGTTAAAAATTTTCAAGAGAGAGAAAACTCTATTGATCTTGTCTTGAAACAGCTGCCCCTTCATTATCTAACCAATGATAGTGATAGGGTGAGAATAGAGTATGAAAAGGAGTTTGGAGATCAGTTGAGCTATGTGGACAATAATTCTTGGAGGGAAAAAAGGTAGCTACTCCATAAAGAGAATTAATCCTACATTAAATGCTCGGGAATTACTACCAAAATTTGGAGAGAAGGAAGTCAAGTTAAAAATGATTGGAGAGAATATAATATAATTTCATAGCAGCAAATGAAGAATAAAAATGTGAATTAATCAATGTCACTTTTAAAAGAAAAAGAAACAAGGAGTACACTACAAGCAGTTCTATCAAATCAAATTAATTAAACACGGTGAAAAAATATCCTGAGATAAATAAAGACCTGACCTGGGAAACATTAATTAAAGATACATTTCTAACACATACTGGTGAAATTCTTAAATGTAAAGAAATAACATATGATTATCACAAACACTCAATAGAAATAATATTGCATACAAAGGTGATAAAGAGACATGTAAATAAGAAAATTAGGTCTTTGATTTCTTTTATGAAATTTAGATGCCAAAAGCACTCTGAGAAACATCTAAAGGTTTTGAGTAGAAATTCTGAGACTCCCATAATGTAAAATACACCAAGTTTTCTTTCATGTGTGTAAAGCAAAGAAAGATATCTTCCTCCCTTCCTATTGAGGAGAAAAGTTTTCTGACAACTGAGAGAACCTATTTCCTCAGCCTGTAAAGCTCTTATACCTCTCCTCACCTGGCAACTCCTGTTTGCTCATCATCCTTCAGAATCAGCTCAATGGCAGTTCCCATAGGCCCTCAAACAAAAGCATGTTGCCATGTTCTTGTCTCTTTCAAATAACAAAATCATTTTCTAGCACATTTCAGAATTTGTGCTTATATATTCAATTGTGTTTATCATTAAATATCAATACTCAAATAGGTTCTAAGACTCATGAGGGGAAGCGCAGTTCCTATTTTGTTCACCACTGTATACACAGTGTATAACACAGTGTCTGGTAGAGTACACTCAATAAACGTGGTGGGAAGGAAAGAGAAGCAAGAGAAGGGAGTCTTACATCTTACTTGAATTGGTGGGGGGTAGGCAACTGCTGCAAAAAGAAAAGAGCAGTAAAAGGCAGTAGCATAGGGTCTTAATTAGAGCTGCTATAACAAAATACCATAAACAAAATACCACAAACTAGGTGGCATATAAACCACAAAAATTCCTTTTTCATAGATCTCAATGAGTGCCAGCAAGTTGGGTTCTGGTGAGGACACTCTTCCCAGTTGCAGACTGCATACTTGTTTTCTCCCCACATGGCAGTGCAAGCAAGCTCTCTAGTGACACTTACAAAAGCACTAATCCATTCATGAGGGCTCTAACCTCATGACTTCATCTAATCCTAATTACCTCCCAAAGGTCCCACCTTCTAATATCATCACATTGTGGGGGAGAGCTTCCACATGTGAACTTTTTGGAGGACACAACATTCAGTCCCTAACAGGTAGACTTCTGAGCATAGAATATAAGGAGGGGTCCCAAGAGATCTGCTGGAAAAGGCCTCATTCACATTTGAGTACGGGATGTTAGTAGTTATATGAAAAACTGACAATTAAGTTCACAAACTCATCCTAGAAAAAGTGCTGCATACCTCATTGCTGAATATCACTATGGCCACCTTTGAAGTGCTCCCCTTGGGAAGCTATGCACTGACAACAGTGCCTAGTCCACCCTTCAAGGCAATTTTGGAACTCTTTTTCTGGAATGAACATCAGAGCTGTCATTGTATTACCCTTGATGTCCTGAATGTCATCAAAATGACTTCCTTTCAATATTTTCTGTATTTCTAGTAAAGAAAGAAGTCATTGGGGGCCAGATCAGGTGAGAAGGGAGGATGTTCCAATACAGTTATTTGTTTACTGGCTAAAAACTCCCTCACAGACAGTGCTATGTGAGCTGGTGCATTGTCATGATGCAAGAGCCATGAATTGTTGGTGAAAAGTTCAGGTCATCCAACTTTTTCACGCATCTATTTCAGCACTTCCAAATAGTAAACTTGACTAACTGTTTATCCAGTTGGTGCAAATTCATAATGAATAATCCCTCCGATATCAAAAGTTAGCAACATTGTTTTAACTCTTGATTTGGACTGACAGACAATTTGGTCGTGGAGAATTGGCTGACTTCCATTGTGCACTTTATCGCTTTGTTTCAGGGTCGTATTGTTACACCCATGTTTCATCACCAGTGATAACATGGCCCAAAACATCATCTTGCCTCTCCAGGTCTTGGCAAACTTCGACTCTCTTTTGCTTTTGTCCATCCATGAGCTCCTTCAGGACTATTTTTGCACACACCTTTCTCATGCCAAGATTTTCAGTTAACATTTTTCTGTTTCTCTATCAATGTTTACTTGGTTTGCTATGCTTCTCATAGTCAGCTGACGATTTTCACATACAATTCGATGAATTTTTGCAATGTTTTCATCAGTTCTGCTTGTTACTGGCCAACCTGACCTCTCTTGATCAGTGACACATTTTCTCCCCTCAGAAAATGTTTAATCCATTTGTACACTGCCATTTTCTTCATGGCATTATCCCCACAAACTTGGACTAACATGTCCCTGATTTCACTTCCACTCTTGCCAAGTTTAACAAGAAATTTCATGTTTATCCATTGCTCTAATTCAAGCTCAGACATCCTCGTGGTGACATACAAAAACATGCAGCAATAATAATGAACACCACTCAGCAAGACACTGCCACGGACACAGCTGTGAGACACTGATATACCAAGGTTATGAAACCTAACTGAGCTGTTTGTACAGTGCTGCCAATGTAAGTGCACAGTGGCAAGATCACGGACTTAATTATCAGAACTTCTTTCCTTTTTTTTTTATTTATTGAGGTGACAATTGTTAGTAAAGTAACATAGATTTCAGGTGTACAATTCTGTATTACATCATCTATAAATCCTATTGTGTGTTCACCACCCAGAGTCAGTTCTCCTTCCATCACCACATACTTGATCCCCTTTACCCTCATCTACACCGCCCTCTCCCCTTACCCTCTGGTAACCACTAAACTATTTTCTGTGTCTATTAGTTTTTTTTTTTTATTTTTCTCATTTGTTTGTCTTGTTCTTTTGTTGTTTTTGGTTTATATACCACATGTCAGTGAAATCATAGGGTTCTCTGCTTTTTCTGTCTGACTTATTTCACTTAGCATTATACTCTCAAGACCCATCCATGTTGTCACAAATGTTCCTATATCATCTTTTCTTACCGCCGAATAGTATTCCATTGTGTATATACACCACAACTTCTTTATCCATTCATCTATTGAAGGACATTTTGGTTGTTTCCATGTCTTGGCCACTGTAAACAAAGCTGCAATGAACATTCGAGCACACATGTCTTTATGTATAAATGTTCTCACATTTTTTGGGTAGATACCCAGGAGAGGAATTCCTGGGTCATATGGTAATTCTATTCGTAATTTTTTGAGGAACCTCCACATTGCCTTCCACAGCGGCTGCACCAGTCTGCATTCCCACCAAAAGTCTATGAGGGTTCCTTTTTCTCCACAGCCTCGGCAACACTTATTACTATTTGTCTTGTTGATGATAGCCATTCTGACTGGGGTGAGGTGATATCTCATTGTGGTTTTTATAAGCATTCCTCTGATGATTAGTGATGTTCAGCATTGTTTCATACGTCTATTTGCCATTTGTATGTCCTCTTTAGAGAAATGTCTCTTCAGGTCCTCTGCCCATTTTTCAATTGGGTTGTGTTGTTTTTTTGTTGTTGAATTTCATGAGATCCTTGTATATTTTGGATATTAGCCCCTTATCGGAGGCACTGTTTGCAAAAACTTTCTCCCATTCAGTTGGTTGCCTCTTTATTTTGTTGAAGGTTTCTTTTGCTGTGCGGAAGCTTTTAAGTTTGATATAGTCCCATTCATTTATTTTAGCTTTTACTTCCCTTGCCTTTGGAGTCAAATTCATAAAATGCTCTTTGAACCCAAGGTCCATAACTTTAGTACCTATGTTTTCTCCTACGCAGTTTATTTTTTCAGGTCTTATGCTTAAGGTTTGATCCATTTTGAATTAGTTTTCGTACATGGTGACACATAGCAGTCCAGTTTCATTCTTTTGCACGTGGCTATCCAATTCTGCCAGCACCATTTAATGAAGAGGCTGTCTTTCTCCTTTGTGTTTTTTGCTTCTTTGTCAAAAATTATCTGTCCATATTTATGTGGTTTATTTCTGGGTTCTCAATTCTATTCCGTTGGTGTATGTGTCTGTTTTTCTGCCAATAGCATACTGTTTTGATTATTGTAGCCCTGTAGTACAAGCTAAAGTCAGGGATGTGATACCTCCAGCATTCTTCTTTTTTCTTAAGATTGCTTTGGCTATTCGGGGTCTTTTGAGGTTCCAAACAAATCTGGTGATTTTTTGTTCTATTTCTTTAAAAAATGCCATTGGAATTTTGGTGGGGATTGCATTAAATCTGTATATTGCTTTGGGTAATATGGCCATATTAACTACATTGATTCTTCCAATCAAAGAACATGGAATGTCTTTCCATTTCTTTGTGTCTTCTTCAATTTCATTTAAAAAGGTCTTATAGTTTTCAGCATATACGTCTTTCACATCCTTGGTTGAGTTTATTCCTAGGTATTTTATTCTTTTTGCTGCAATTGAAAAAAGAATTGTATTTTGTATTTCTTTTTCTGAGATTTCATTGTTAGTATACAGGAGTGCAATGGAATTTTTGTACATTGATTTTGTAGCAAGCAACTTTACTGTATTCATTGATTGTTTCTAATAGCTTTTTGGTAGAGTCTTTAGGGTTTTCTATATATAGCATCATGTCATCTGCAAAGAGTGACAATTTAACTTCTTTATTCCCAATTTGGATGTCTTTTATTTCTTTCTCTTGCCTGATTGCTCTGGCAAGTACTTCCAACACTATGTTGAAAAGCAGAGGTGATAGGGGACAGCCCTGACCTGTTTCTGAACAAAGAGCAAAGGGCTTCAGTTTTTCACGGTTGATTATGAGATTAGCTGAGGGCTTGTCATATATGGCCTTTATTATGTTAAGGTATTTTCCTTCTATGCCTATTTTATTAAATATTTTAATCATAAATGGATGTTGTATCCTGTCAAATGCTTTTTCTGCATCAATTGATATAATCATATGATTTTTGTCCTTTATTTTGTTTGTGTGATATATCACATTGATGGTTTTGCAGATGTTGAACCATCCTTGTGGCCCGGGGATGAACCCCACTTGGTCATGATGAAAAATCTTTTTAATCTATGTTGTATTTGATTTGCTAGAATTTTGTTTAGGATTTTTGCATCTGTATTCATCAGAGATATTGGTCTGTAGTTTTCTATTTTTGTGTTGTCCTTACCAGGCTTTCGTATCAGGGTAATGTTGGCCTCATAAAATGAGTTAGGGAGTACTGTCTCTTGTTCAATTTTTTGGAAGAGTTTGAGCAGGACTGGTATTACATCCTCTTTGAAGGTTTGGTAGAATTCCCTAGTGAAGCCATCTGGTGCCGGACTTTTGCTTTTGGGAAGGTTTTGGATGACTGATTCAATTTCGTTACTGGTGATCGGTCTGTTTAGATTTTCCACTTCTTCATGGTTCAGCCTCGGAAGGCTATATGTTTTTAAGAACTTGTCCATGTCTTCTAGGTTATTAAATTTGGTGGCATATAGTCCTTCATAGTATTCTTGCATGATCCTTTGTATTTCTGTGGTGTCCGTGTTAACTTCCTCTTTTTCATTTCTGATTTTGTTAATTAGTGTCTTCTCTCTTTTTATCTTAGTGGGTCTAGCCAAGGGTTTGTCAATTTTGTTAATCTTTTCAAAGAACCAGCACTTTGTCACATTAATTTTTCCCATTGTGTTTTTGTTCTCTATTTCATTTAGTTCTGCTCTGATTTTTGTTATTCCCTTTTTTCTGCTGACTTTGGGTTTCATTTTTTGTTTTTCTAGTTCCTTAAGGTGTAACATGAGGTTACTTATTTGGGATTTTTCTTGTTTCTTGAGATAGGCCTGTAATGATATAAATTTCCCTCTTAAAACTGCTTCATTGCATCCCAAAAATTTTGGTAGGATGCATTTTCATTGTCATTTGTTTCTATGTATCTTTTGATCTCTCCTTTAATTTCTTCTTTGACCTGGTCGTTCTTTAAAAGTATGTTGTTTAATCTCCACGTATTTGTGTTTTTTCCTGCTTTTTTTCTTTTGCAGTTGATATCCAATTTCAAAGCCTTGTGATCAGAGAATATGCTTGGTATGATTTCAATCTTCTTAAATTTGCTGAGGTTAATTTTATGTCCCAATATATGGTCTATCCTTGAGAATGTTCCATGTACACTAGAAAAAAATGTATAGTCTGATGTTTTAGATGAAGTGCTCTATATATGTCAATTATGTCCATTTCATTTAATGTGTCATTTAGGGCTGCTATTTTGCTATTTATTTTCTGTTTGGATGATCTATCCATAGCTGTCAATGATGTATTTAAGTCCCCTAGTATAATTGTGTTTTGGTCAATTTCTCCCTTTAGTTCTGTTAGTAGTTGCTTGGTATATTTCGGTGCTGCCTGACTGGGGGCATAAATATTGATGACTGTTATGTCTTCTTCTTCTATAGCTCGTTTACCATTATGAAATGTCCATCTTTGTTTCTTGCTACCTTTTTCACCCTGAAGTCTCTTTCATCTGATATCAGTATAGTTACACCTGATTTTCTCTGGATATCATTTCCTTGGAGTGTCAATTTCCGCCCTTTCACTTTGAGTCTATGATTGTCCTTGTAGCTGAGATGCGTCTCTTGGAGACAGCATATGGTTGGTTTTAGTTTTTTCGATCCAATCTGCTGCTCTGTGCCTTTTTATTGGTGAGTCAGTCCATTTACACTTAGAGTGATTATTGATATGTGAGGATTTCCTGTCATTCTATCTTTAGTTTTCTGGTAAGGCTGTGTCTCCATTGTTTCTTTGCCTTTTTGTTGTTGTCTATTATTTCTTTGTGGTGATATTCTATGATGTTTCCCTCTGTTTCTTCTTTCATTACAGTATATATTTCAGTTATGGATATATTTTTGAGTGGTTGCCCTTAAGTTTATGTAAAAGAAAGTTTGATATTTAGAGTATTCCATTTTCTTCAGCATGCTTACTTTCTCCATTCCCATATTCCGGTTCAGG
This sequence comes from Rhinolophus hipposideros, assembly GCF_964194185.1. Classification (NCBI taxonomy): domain Eukaryota; kingdom Metazoa; phylum Chordata; class Mammalia; order Chiroptera; family Rhinolophidae; genus Rhinolophus; species Rhinolophus hipposideros. Next base: position 32,204,903 of record NC_138068.1, read on the forward strand.
CCTTTACTCTCCCCCTTTTTATGTTTTGGTTGCCACAATTGTCCCTGTTGATGGTGGTCTAATAGCCTTCTTTAGTATTTCTTGTAGTGTAGGTCATGTATTAGAAAATTCCCTCAGCTTCTGTATGTCTGGAAAGTTCTTTATTCCTCCTTCATATCTAAAGGATATCTTTGCTGGATATATTTTTCTTGGTTCATAATTTCTCTCTTTCAATAATTTGAATAATTGGTTCCACTCCCTCCTGGCTTGTAGAGTTTCTGCTGCAAAATCTGATGATAATCTAATGGGCTTTCCTTTGTAGGTTACTGTCTTCTTTTCCCTGGCTGCCTTGAGGATTCTTTCTCTGTGGTTGATTTTAGACAGCTTCAATGTGCCTTGGAAAAGGCCTGTTGGGATTGAGGTAATTAAGTGTTCTATTTGCTTCTTGGATTCGAGGATCCCGTTCTTTCCACAAGTTTGGGAAGTTCTCATCAACAATTTGTTTGGATATATTCTCTGTTCGCTTCTCTTTCTTCTCCTTCTGGTATGCCCATTATTCTTATATTGCTCTTTCTGATGGAGTCAGAATGTTCTTGTAGAGTTCTTTCATTTCTATTAAGTCTCAAGTCTCTTTCATCTTCCATCCGTGTCATTTCCAGGTTTCTATCTTCGATGTCACGGATTCTTTCCTCCATCTGGTGAACTCTATTACCTAAGCTGGTTATTTCATTCTTCATATCTTCTATTGAGTTCTTATTCTACAGAGATTCTATTTGGTTCTTTTTTAAAATTTCAATCTCTTTCGTAAGATGCTCATGTTGTTCTTTGATTGTGTTTCTGAGTTCATTAAACTGTCTTTCTGTGTTTTCTTGCATCTCATTGAGTTTTTCCAGAACTGCAGTCTTGAATTCTCTGTCATTTAAGTCACATATTTCCCTATCTTTAAGTTCCTTTTCTGGAGAATTTTCACTTTTTTTCTGAGCTGTCTTGTTGCCTTGGTTATTCATGGCAATTACTGATTTTTTTATTTCTCTTCCTAGACATCTACAGGAGTGGCTTTTGCAACAGGTTGATAGGACAAGGTCTTTTTTTTGTTTTCCAGTACTTTGTGGTAGAATGTTTTATTTTCTCTCCGACTGCAGCCTTTTTTTTCTCTCTTACATGGTAGTGCTATGTTTTCCAGCTTCTTACACAATGGGGGGATTCCCTGGGAGATGGTCTTCTCCTCCATTAATAGTTCGACTGGGTTATAGGGCACAGTGTCCGTGTGGGTATGCAGAGAGCTTCTGAAGTTCCAAAGCTGTTCCTGAACCAGATTCAGAGCCCCTGTGTTTCACCTGTTCTGTTTACTCCTGCAGGCATCCGCCCAGATAGGTGGGGCCAGGGTCGGGGTGAGTTGTGAGAGGTGGCCCTGAGTAATGGCTGCGACCACCACCACAGCCGGTCCTGCTTCCACAGCTCCCTCCCCTTTGCCAGAACTAGTTGGGCTGCGAATCTGTGTCTGCGGTCCACAGTTCTCAGAAGAACAAATATTCTGTTCTTTTGATCTGACAATGATACTGTTCTGCTTCTAGCACCAGGCAGGTGGGGGTGGGGTGAGCTCTTGGAGGCTATGGAGGGGGCAGCTAGTCTCAGTGCCTAAGGCTTCCGTTCTCTGAGGCAGTGAGGGTTTAAACCACTGTTTTCAGCCTTCTTCCCTCAGTCTTTTCTCCGAAGTGTCTGCCGTGAGCGTTGCGTTCAGCCATGTTACATGCTGTCGCCTCAGCCCTGTGGGCCATAAGCAGAGCCCTAGCAGTCCGAGTTTTTCCCTCTCCCGCAGCTGCGGTAGTTCCGGGATGCAGTGAGCTCGGAGCACTGAGCTAGGTCTGTGTCCGGCGCTCCTTCTCCTCCGCACTTCTCCCTTCACCCCCCTACTCGCGTGATTCGCCCACCTTTAGCTGAATTCAGTAGTGCGCCTCTTCGTTTTGCCTGTCTGCTATGCAGGAAGTGCTTTGTGGAGTTATTGTTGTTTGATTAGTTGTCAATTCAGGGGAGCTTTACAGAGGCTTACCTCATGCTGCCATTTTGATGACGTCTTCCAGACCTTATTTCTTATAGAAGCAATCAATGTTATAAATTTTGTGGTTTAAATCATTTATATGCATTCTCATTTTTTCAATTTATTTTATGCCTTTTTGATAGAGTTTTGTTAAAATCTCCAATGTTTCTTGGTTGCTTAATTTCTCCTTATAATTCAGCAAGTTTTATTTTTATTAGCTTAAAAGTTATGTTGTTGATTGCCTACAGCTTCATGATTAGCATAGCTGCCCATTGACTTATTCTTTTTTCATAATCATATGATATCAGTATCCTTTTTATTGTAGTAATGTTGCATTAAATTTTATTTCGACAGATATTACTTTTGTTACACTGCTTTTTTTTTTTCCACTTAGTATTTGCTTTCCATGCCTTTTTAAAATCTTTCTATGTGGTGTTGTTTTAGGTGTATTTTTTTGTCTTATGGAAGCAGCCTACTTCAAATTCAATTTTACAAACTAATTTTTAATGGGAAAGTTTAATCTCCTTATATTTTCCATGAGTTTAGTGGAATTTATTTCTAGCACCTTTTTTTTTTTTTCCCTTTCTTTTCCTTATTGTTGTATTTCTCCTTCTCTGCCTTCTGTTGGTTGGTAAAATGTTCTATTTTTCCAAATTTTATTATCTTTGCAATAAATTGTTTTGCTTGTCTGTTTGTTTGTGGCTTCACAATTGTCTCATCTGGCCCTACTGGGGCTAGGTTCTATTACCAGCAGTCAAATTGGGAGTGTGGCAAATCCATGCTGAGATGATTGGCCCAATTGCCATAGCTGCTGGTCATGCAGATATGTCTATGTCCCTGCCTTTCTTAGGCTACCACTAATTAGGAATTGTATCCCTAGGAAAGGATTGGCAGAAAAATTTCACCTCCCTATCAAAAAAGGGAGGGGTCTACCCAAGCATCTGTCCTCTTTACATGGAAGTAATCAAAACCCCTGTAACTACTGCCTACTTTACATTCAAAGTCTAACTAACAAAGTCTTACCTTCTGTTCTACCCACCATTTTGCTTTTCTATTCTATTCCTTGACTGTGCCAATGCTTGTCTTTTTCTGAGTCCACCCATGTCTCTCTATGTATATATTTTTCCCCTCTTGCTATGCGAGTATTATTGGAAGAAAGATGTCATTTTGACCTGAAGACTCTCTATTCTCTTTCCAGTTCTATGCTTATGACCTAAACATTGCCCTGTCTCTTTCAAGTCATTCCTTTTGATTCTTAAAAGACTGTTTTGGAAATCAGAAAGCTGAACATTGACTGTTTCTTCTTTTCCATTTTTTCTCTAATGATCTACTTATCCTCAAGCAATGTAGATGCCTCTTACTGAAAATTGAAAAGGGCATGATAAGAAGGGAATGTTAAAAACTAAAAGCTCAAAAATTACTATTTTTAGATGTTTTCTATATATGTCCTTAATGAGGTATGGGCTTCAAAACCTAGCTTAAGCCACTCATGTGTGCATGGAATTAAACACAGACTATTCTAGCAATAATTGCTGAGCCTGAATTAACGTGGCTTGCTAACTTCCTCCAGTATTTCCTATTCCTTCTGCTGTGTCAACCACAGGAACTTGAGAAAGATGAGGAGAAAAATGCCACATTCTTTAGGCCCTGCTGCCTCTGGGGAGTGAGGAACTGGGAGGAAGAACATTTGTCATAATGGGAGAAGGAAGAGATGATAGAAGCAGTTATCCCATGAGTACTGTGAACACAGGACCAATTCTTGGCTTTCATGGGGTTGGACAAAGAGATAACACCAGAGTAACAAGATAGGAAACTCTCAAGTAGGTAAGGAAAGTAAATGGCTTTGAAAAAAAATGTCCTGATGTATTAAAATACATATCTGCTGAGCTGGCCACTGTGCTCACATTTGATAGTCATTCATTTTCCATTCTCTTCAGGATGATTTTTTGTGAAACTCTTCCTTCTTCCAGGACATGCTGAATGCTCAGGTGAATCGGACTCCACATGGACTTTAACGCCTGTGAAATAAGATGCACACAATATGGTATGCAGCGTTGAGCTGGGCACAAGGATCACTAAGTAACTATGGAGTCAACTAAAAAATTTCTATCTTGATACATATTTTTTAAAAATAAGTACACTGTGAATAAGGATAACAAAAATTGAAGCAAAGAGTGGTCAGAATTTTGCTTTTAAAAATCATCTTTAATGGACGGTGTGATGGTCAGTTTTATGTATTTGCTTGGCTAGGCTATACTCCCCAATCATTCACCCAAACATGAAAGGTGTTGCTGTGAATGTATATAATAGATGTGATTAACATCTATAAACAGTAAACTTTAAGTTGCATAAATTAGCCTCAAAAATCCAGGTGGGCTTCACCCAGTCAGTTAAAGTGCCTTAGGAGCAGAACTGATGTTTTTCTGAGAAAGAAGAAATTCTGCCTGTGGACAGAATTTATGAGCTTGTGCTCAAGAATTTCCAGCCTTCTCTTTCTGATGGCCCATCATATGGAGTTGCCTAGCCAGCCCCAATAATTACATAGGCCAATTCTTTGAACTAAATCTCTTCGTGTGTGTGTGTGTGTGTGTGTGTGTGTGTGTGTGTGTGTGTGTGTGTGTATGTGTGCTATTGGTTCTGTTTCTCTTGTGGAACCCTGACTGATACAGTTTTTATGCTAGAAGTGTTTTGAAAGAGACAGAATCTTAAGAATGAGTTTTCTGAATTGATTCTGAGTTTTCTGGAATGGGTTCTCTTGTTTCATTAGATTTAAAGGTACTAATAACTATTTCCAGTGTTAAAGAAGGCACTGATAATCCACAGTGTGATGCAGCAATAGAGATGGACAAAACATCACCATTGGATACTCCTTACCAAATACCCATATAAATGGCAAGGTTTTGGGAAACCATGTATAGGACTATGCATAACATTTTAGTCAAACTAAGCAATATGATGGAATTGGCTGGTTGTTCCTACTTATACTAGAGAAAATAGTGAAAGGAAATGAGCTCAGAGCTCACACTCTGCATAAATAACCTGAAAGTTTCTATGTACTGAAAGAAAACTTTAGTCTCTTGTAGCTTTCAGGGCTGATATTTCTGAAAACCAAACTCAGAGTCTTGTCCTGAGAGTGGCTGAATTAGAATACAAATTGAATTCTTAGTCTATGGTTGTCCCCTGTTAAGATGAGGTCATTGAGAAGGAAAGGATGCTGAAATTTGGAATGTAAACATATGGGGAGGACTCAGTGAAACTGGGCTCATTGAATCCTTAAATTCTGTTGCATTTTCTTTGCCAGTAGAAGAGGACATTGCACTTCTGTCTGAGGAGGTTAAACCTGCTTCGTCTGAAGAAGCTATGATTGTTTCTCCTTGAGACAGTTCCCCTCAGGAACTACCCTCACCACTCCTCTTTGCTTCTAGACCTATAACTAGACTCAAATTTTTAACAGGCCTCAGAGGATGAGATGCAAAGTGTGACCTGAGATGAAGTACACTGCACACCAAAAGAACAGCATGATTTTCCCAAATTATATAGACAGAAATTTGGGTAATATATGTGGAAATGGTTACTAAGGGTGTGGCATAATGATGTAAGAAATATAAAGTTGGATCAGGCCAGACATTGATAGAGACCCTCTTACCAGAGATTCTGCATTTAATGTTGCAGCTCGGGGAGGTTAGAAAAGCTCTACCACTCTGTTTGGCTGATTTGCTGAAACATGGACCAAAAAGTGACTAAAGGAAGTTGAATTGCCAAAACTGCCTTTGTATACTGTATAGGAAGGTGTCTAAAGTCTTAGAGATATTGTAATATTAGAATAAATTTATCATTTAAGACCTGCTCATCCACCCTGGGACAGTCCAAGGGACACTTCTTTCATCAAGATGGGCAGAAATATATTTGTGAGGGGTATCCCAGCATATTTAAGGAGGACTGTGGTTGTTCTTCTCTGTAGATCAGGAATTACAGTTGGAGCTGCCCGCTGCCACCAAACTGATCTTAAATACAACAGGGGTAACTAGATCCCAGGGTGGCAAGGTCCACGTGGCACAACTTAATAGATAAAGATGAGAAGGGCATGGTTACCATAATGAACAGTGGAATCACAGCAGTAATCAGAATAGTCTCACTGTCACTGTTTCCCCAAAAATAAGACCCAGGAGAACCATCAGCTCTAATGCATCTTTTGCAGCAAAAATGAATATAAGACCCAGTATTATATTATATTATATTATATTATATTATATTATATTATTATATTATATTTATTATATTATATTATACCCAGTATTATTATATTATATTGTATCATATCGTATCATATCATATCATATCATATCATATCATATCATATTATATTATATTATATTAACACCTGGTCTTATAGTAAAATAGGATGGGGTCATATTAATTTTTGCTCCAAAAGACGCATTAGAGCTGATTGTCCAGCTAGGTCTTATTTTTGGGAAACACAGCAGATACCTATCGTGTTGGCTAGTTGATCATGGTGTCCCTTGTGAAGAAATAGATGGGCAGTCTTTTAAATTCTTATTTGATTTGTATAAGTGGTCAAGTAAATAGAAGACTAACTCGAATCATGTCTCCTCAATCAGTTCCCAGATTTAAATCAATTTATAGAGCCAGAGCTCCTGGAATGAAGAGGAGGCCCTAACCCATGAAGTAAAGACCCTACTACATTGCCAAAATGTTGTACAGTCTTACTAGAATAGACATTTACACACATATGGATTTGCTTTTCCTGTGCACAATACTTCTGCCCAAACTGTGGACTTATAAAATTACTTATTCACTGTCATGGTATTCTACACAGCATTGCTCTGATCAAGGAACTCACTTTACAGCAAATGAAGTGCAGCAGCGATTGACCCAGGCTCATGAAATTGGCCATGTTCCCCCTTATGCTGAAGCAGTTACTTGAAAGAACAGTGGAATGGCCTTTTGAAGATTCAGTTCCAGTCTCCGCTAAGTGGAAATATTTTGCAGAGCTGGGTCAATGCCTAAATCAGCATCCAGTATATGATGCTGGTTGTCTCATAGCCAGGATTGACAGGTCCAGGAATCAGGATGTTAAAATGGAAGTGATATCACTCACTATTTCCCCCAGAGACCCACTAGCAAAAATTTTGCCTTCTATCCCCATGACCTTATGATATGCTGGACTGGAAGTTTTAGTTCCAAAGGGAGAAATTCTTCTACCCAGAGACATAACAGTAATTCCATGCAGGCAGAAGCTGAGACTGCCACCTGGCCACTTTGAACTCCTCATGCCTATGAATCAACAGGCAAAGAAGGATTTACTGTATTGACTAGGGAGATTGATCTTGATTACCAAGTAGAGATTGGACTGCTATAACACAATGGAAATAAAAAAAAAAAGGGTATATCTGGAATACAGGAGATCCCTTAGGATGTCTCTGAGTGTTACAATGGCCTATGACAAAATCTATGGAAAACTACGACAACCCAATTAAGGCACGACTGCTAATGACCCAGACCCTTCAGGAATGAAAGTCTGGCAAAGAACCACGACTAGCTGAGATGCATGTTGAGGGCAATAGGCAGTGGAAGAAGGCACTTATAAATACTAGCTATATAGCCAAAACCATGTGGTCAGTTTCAGAAATTAAGACTTTAATAGTTGAGCATGTCTTTGTTATTTCATAATGTATACGTTATGGTGTGTATACTAAATATTTTTTCTTCCCTCTTTTATCCCCTTATCACATACGATGTATTAGTACTTAACGTCGCATCACTGTATTTAAGAGGATAGCAAGACAAAGAGTAAATATCACCCAAGGACTTTGTATTCTTTTCTGGGGAAATGGTTAGAGCATTTTCAGTTGCACACAGGATAGTTACATTATTTTAGATGGAAGTATGTCTTTGTTATTGTCTTTATTTGGGTATTAAATAAGGTTTAAGAGGATACGTATGAGCACCAAGTTGACAAGAGGTGGACTGTGATGATCAGCTTTATATGGTAGCTTAGCTAGGCGATAGTCCTTATTCAATTAAACACTGACCTATGTGCATCTGATTAATGGGCAAAAGAAGAAGAAAACCCAACCCCCCAATTTTCATGTTCCCTTCCATAAAAGCATTAGTTTTCCAAAATAAGAGTTATATGCAATACTTATTAGTAATTGGTGCTATATATATATATATATATATATATATATATATATATATATATATATATAGTGTCTCATTTAATCTTCACCATGCTCTGAGAGTGAATTACTAGCTTGAAGTCTTTCAACTTGTAAGTTCAAGATCAGGATTTAAACTCAAATTATCTGACTCAAAATCCCAAACTTTTTCCACTGAGATACATGGACTCCCCTACTGTACCTATAAATTCCATAAACACTTAGAAACAGAGTATGCTTCTCTGCAAATTACTCAATTTTGCATTCCAACCTTGTATATCATGATTCCTTACCTTATTTACAACAAACAAGATTGTTTTCTCAACCAAGTGATTTTTTTTTTTAAATAGCCTTAGGAGTATTTTTAAAATTTTATTTATCTTTTAATTTTAAATTTGAACTCTTGCCGAAGGGAGACTGCATAATTTAAAGAAAAGAGGATGTCAGAGCCAGCCCAGCATTCCTCCCATTCTTTGTGTACTTGGGTAAATCACTAAAATCCACTGTGCCCCAGTTTTATTCCTCAATTATTAAGAAATAATAATAATGAATAGGTGATAATCCTTATCCAAGTTCTTCACAAGATTTTTTGTGAAGAGTCTTTGAGATACCCTAAGTGAAGCCACTGCATAAGTTTAAGAATTGAGTTCAGCTTTTTCTCTTCTGGTTCCAGCAGTTTGGGAGCTACGGACTTGGGTACAGACATGGCCAAGTCCAAGAACCACACCACGTACAACCACTCCCGAAAATGGCACAGAAATGGCATCAAGAAAACCCAGTCACACACATAATGAATCCCTTAAGGAGGTGGACCAAGCTCTAAGTTCCTGAGGAACGTGTGCTTTGCCAAGAAGCACAATAAGAAGGGCCTAAAGAAGATGCAAGCCAACAATGCCAAGACCATGACTGCGTGGGCTGAGGCTACCAAGCCCCTCGTAAAGCCCAAGGAAGTCAAGCCCAAGATCCCACAGGGCAGCAGCCACAACATCAGGTGACTTGCCCACATCGCCTACCCCAAGCTTGGTGTCGTGCAGGGCAGCCTGTGGGTCTCAGCTCCTGCTCCCCACGTAAGAACACAAGATATGGCTAGGCCAAAAAGGAACACCCATGGAGCCATAGGTAGGGGAGTCATACCACTACGGTCTCACTGGAGGCTGGATTCACATGACGTGTGACCTGCTGTCCGCTTTGCTGCCAACCGACCGACTCCTACTCCCCAGCGCAGCCGTGGCAGTTATATCAGTGGCCAATTGGCTCACCAGCTACAGCTGGCGGCCATCTACTACCTGAATCAGCACCCCTCCACGTGAGGCCGAGAGCCTGGAAAGTGCTCTCTCGGGCTTTGTCCCCACACTTGGGAAATGTGCTCGAGCCCACATTGCCAAGGGTCTCAGGCTCTGCTGGCCAAAGTCCAAGGCCAAGGCTCAAACCGAGGCCCTCGCTGCAGCTGCACCTGTACCTGTACCTGCAGCTGCAGCTGCATCTCTGCCTCCAGGTACATCTCTGCCTCCAGCTCTCAAAGGTACCCAGGCTCCCAGAAGGCTCCAGAGTAGAAGCCTCTGTCCGCCAACGTGAAGACAAGAGGATTGGTGTGACCCTCGGGCTGCTGTCTGCATGGGGCTGGTGGTCTGGTCTCCTCCTGTGCTATTTGTACAAATAAGCCTGAGGCAGGGAAAAAAAAGAATTGATATTTATATTTTCTATTGACTTAGACTGTACACTGATTGATGGTAGTTCTATATCTTGCTTACCTTTGTAAAAACTGTGGCATGTGACCCTATGCAAAATAGTTACTACAATAAATATGCATTTGGGTGAATAGAAAGTGCTAAATTTTAAAAAAGGTGATATACCTCATAAAAGTGATAGTTATGTCTGTTGTTTTCACTGCTATATCTCCAGTATCCAGTATTAGCCTGACATACAACAAAAATAAATGAATGACAGTTTACATTATCCAAGCATGTCTACAACCTCCCATTTTCTCTCTGTCCCTTTTGTTGACTGTACAAAATAATTTTTCAGGTAGTCCGCCAAAAGAGTTTATTCAGGAAAAGGAAAAAGCAAAACCACCACAGCAGTGTGAGAATGTGCACCTCCGGCTAGCCACCCACGTGCAGCATTCTGCACCCCTTCTAAGATAGGTGCTGGATATATATCACCGCCCCACCCCTCCCCGCAGGATGTTAGGACCATAGAGTTTTAACAGGAAGTCAAGACTAGTGAGTAACAGGAAGCCCAGCTCCATCCATAGACCTCCCAACTCGCAAATCTGTTCTCTTCTAGTGCCAGTTCATTTTTTATCACTTTCAAGCTTCCATATTTATGTTCATCCTTAAGAAGGCAAACTTCTTAAATGTATGGCCTGGACCACAGAAATCCTTTCTTTACTAACCATCCTTTCTGCTTCCTGCTTCTGAAAGTGTGCCCTTAGAAGTCACCAACAGTCATTGATTCACGGGTCATAATGAAACTTTGGGATCCTCTTTGACTCTTGTTAAAAACTTAGTTTAATTTTTTATGTTTGTTAAAAACTTATTTTAATTTTTTATGTTTCATTTTATCTCTCCTTTCCATCCCAAATCATTCAGATATTAAGACTTATGAGTTTTCCTTCCTCTAGGGTATGTGATGATGACTTGCTAAAAATGGGATAAACATTTGGAATTATTGTTGTGACAATAAAGTATCAATAACAAAAATCCATCAAATATTTTCAAAATGAGTGAAAGTTTTTCATTGTTTTTAAGGCTCAATTCTTTTGCCTACCAAATTAAGCTTTAGTGAGGAATATTTAAAAAGCTATAAAACATAACAAATTTAAATTGCATAGTCAGGTACTTTGCTGGTAGCATTCTTATAAGAAAGAGGTATAAAGGGACTTAGGTGTTTTGTTTCTAATAATTTATAGTCTCTGCTTTCCCTGTGCTCTTTTTCAGTGCCTTCTACTTTATGGGTTGCTCTCAGTCAGCAGGGGGATTGAGATAGAGCTACTCAGGGCATGGTATCCACATTATCTTCCCCAGAGCTCACTGTTGCCAACTCATCTACTCTAGCTGAGATGGAGTTAGAATTCTAATTAACACAACAGTATCTTTTGCTAGAAGAAAGATGAAAGAAACAAAAGAGAAAAGGAGCAAGGGCAGGAAGGAGGGAAAGAAAACAGAAAGGAAAGATGGAAGAGGGAATATTTAATTTCCATGAAGATGTTCACCCAATATTTAATAGTAGGAGAAGAGATTCCCACCACTTCTAAAATACTAAGCAGTTAATTACTCATTCTAATATTTAAGAGTTATGCTTCCATGTTGAATTAATAATTCTGGAGATAAAAAAAAAGCAAGAATCATTGGAGCCTTTCCTCTCCTCTCCTCTCCTCTCCTCTCCTCTCCTCTCCTCTCCTCTCCTCTCCTCTCCTCTCCTCTCCTCTCCTCTCCTTTCCTTTCCATCTTTCAATGTAAACATCCCCTGGCTTCTGTGATAATTGGATAAGAGGAGAGCCTGTGATAATTGGATAAGAGGAGAGCCTCTCCTCTCCTCTCCTCTCCTCTCCTCTCCTCTCCTCTCCTCTCCTCTCCTCTCCTCTCCTCTCCTTTCCTTTCCATCTTTCAATGTAAACATCCCCTGGCTTCTGTGATAATTGGATAAGGTCCCTCTCCCACCAATAATTGTCTAATGAGCCACAGAGCTCTATCTGCCAAGGGCTCTTGGAGGAAAATGGGTGGTTGAGAATCAGTGCTATGGACCCACATGACTCATCTCCTGGGACATGAACCTAGACTGTTGAGGCACTCCTGGAAAGGGCCAAACGTGAGCCTGAGAAGGTTAGCTCTCACTCTGGAGAAAATCCAAGAGAGGTTCTAGGAAAATTTTCACCATATTCAGAATGTAAGTTGGGGTTCTCTTCTCTTGTGCTAATAAACGAGGTCACATGTGAAACTGCTGCTGTAGAACAAGAGATCTCCAAACCTACTCTTCTCAAAATCCATATCCGTGATGTCTGGAGGAGCCAGAGCTAGAAGCAGTATCCTCTGGCTTAAACTGTAGGCTCTCATCACTGGAAGTCACAACTCTTCCAGCAGGGCTGCCCACTTGCAGAGGCTCGTGGCAATCTGGTTCTCTTTCTGAACTTGAGTTTCTCATCTATAAAAAGGTGAGTAGGAACAGGAAAATGGATTGTAAGAACATTGTTATGTGAAGGCTTAATTATTGGCCAAAGGAAAGCCTGAGTTATTATTTTCCAGTACATATACTTCACCTGGGAGCAGAATGGGTTGGGATAAGTTTAGGAGTACATGTATATTCTTTTTCCGGACTCCAGGGGGCAGCAGCTTCTTGGGTAAAGAGGTCAGTGAGGAATAAACAGCATATAGAAAATACTGTTAGCCCATCTCTTAAACCCTGAGGTAAGGAGACAGGTCCACCAAAATGGACTTTTTTAAAGAAACATACATTTTTTGGAAATCATGCCCCAATTCTAAAGAAACTATGCCTTCTGAAAGATCCTCAGAACATGAAAATCACTGGTGCAATGATATTTCTCCTGGAGGATTTTCCTTAGATTTTCCTGGATGGGTTTTTGGTGAGAGCAGATTTATTTTTTAACAAGTGCACACACATGGCGTCCTTCTTCTTGATGACAAGGACTTTTTATTTTTCCAAAATGTGCCTGGCAAGCCCCAAAGCCAGAGAAACAAGACTGGGGGGAGCCTGATGTTACACAATGTGTTACAAGTGATAGCTGAAGCTGTTCTGGTTTCCTGGTCCCTCCTGATTCAACAGGGATGTGTTGCATTAGCACTGAGGAGTTTTCTACCTACTGTATTTCCACGAAAATAAGACCGGGTCTTATATTAATTTTTGCTCCAAAAAACACATTAGGGCTTATGTTCACGGGATGTCATCCTGAAATATCATGCTAGGGCTTATTTTATGGTTAGGTCTTATTTTCGGGGAAACACGGTAGCAGCAATTCTGAATCTTCACTTCATTTTTTCCTTTTCATTAGTGGGAAGTAAGGGACGGAAGGAGGAAGGGAGGGAGGGAGGGAGGGAAACAACAGCAGAAGACTCAGCATATTCTTAGAAAATTACCAGCTTTTAAATTTTGTTCCCCTGTGTGTCTTTAAGCCCAGTGCTTGTAGCAGAAGCCTTTAAAATTCCTGTAGCTAGAAAGCTGGGGTTTCTGAAGGAATGAATATGAATGGCACATATAATCTACAATTTATTCGCTTGCTTCACTGGTCATTGCTGAGATTTGATTATAATGCTTAGTGGCATTAACATCTTCTCCACATCTCCCTAACAACACTTATGGTCAGTAATAATATTAGTTCAGTCCTTGAGCTGCGCTCTGCAGAATGAATCTGTTAGGGCTCATCGTGCCTCATTACTCCTAAAGGGCTCCTGTAGGCATGCCACACTCCAGTGACACATCAGACATAAATGACATGTTTTAAATATTTTCTCTGACATATTTCATCTGAAATGCTAGCCTTTCCATTAGTGCTATGAACTAGGAAATGACAGATTATGGATGGAAGAAGAGTTGCTTCTTCAGGTGAGCGTGATAGTCGGAGGTTGTCACGACAGTACTGAGGGGCTAGAGAAGACTTCCACACATACTACATCCAGGAAAGTCCCATTTGAAGTTGTTTCCTCAGCCCAGATGGACACTGTTGATGCCTCATCCAGATGTTCTCATAGCACTTTCACTGGCAATGCACTCATTCTCCCAGCATTTGCAAGCTTTGCTACTACTAGTGGCTGCCTCCTGCCACTGTGGGCATTGCAGCTGCCTTGACGCTGCCCCACAATGGAGCTCATAGCTAATGACTGGCTGGTGCAGAAGTACAAAAACCCAGCTTCTTGCCTTGAGGGTGGACAAACTCAGAAGTGTAACTTATGCTCCAGAGCCCCTTGCAAGTTCAAGCTGTGGCTGAGGCTTCACTTGAAACCACACCCAAGCTTGGCGTCCTCCCTCTCCCTTTCCTGCTTCCCACCGTTGCTTGCTTACTGGCCTCTCCAGGGAGCCCTTTCTTGATAAATCACTTGCACAGGAATGTTTGACTCAGAATCTGCTTCTGGGAGAACCTCATGCGTTAGGCAGGCTCTTGACTCTCCAGCTGTATGCAAGCCTCATGGCCCTTCTGCTCCTGAATTTGCTCTTCTACAGCAGGAAAATCTAGCAGTCCAAAGTTTATATCCTGCCAAACTTCTCTACCTCTACTCAAGGTCTGGGGTCCTCCAGCACCTTGGACCTTCTGTCCAAAATGACTTAGAGGGAATCAACATTTTTTTTTCCTTACTACTTTTGTCATTTACGTACATACTCTCATTTTATCTTCTCACCAACCATTTCAAGTATATGTGAGTAGATCCATTTTATAGTCAAGGAAACCAAAGTTCAGAAAGGTGATAAAAACTGAAAAAATTTCCATATCCAAAAAATGTGAGGCCTTTAACCCAAACTTTCAACTCCAAGTCCAGTGAATTTTTCACATACTCTACTCATAACTCACGGGTAGCCAGGACATGATGTTCCCAACTGAACATAAGTGTTGCTCAGATGAGGCCACATCATGTTCACATCTGCAATAGGACAGAGGTCCATCCATAACCACAACTACCAAATAAACAGCCTCCCTTTTGACTGACATGAGTAACTGCTATTCTTTACAAGTGACAATCCTAGACTCATTTTGGTCTTCCTGCCTCCTAGGTAAAATTTGCTCTAATTTCTTGATAGTATCTAATATAGAACCAGCCTCTGCTTTCTTAATTCCTCCTTAGATTCATCCAAAGTCTAAATCCTATCAGAAGCCCTGTCCCTAATCCCCCTGAGATGCTCCCAGGTTCTATTCTTCTCTGCTGCAGCACCTAAACAAATCTAACCTCATTTACTTTAGGTACATTCCTTATGATTTCATCATACTGATTTCATGACTCATCAAGTTTTTTCCAAAATAATTTCTCCTAAGAATAATTATGCCAATACCTAGCACCACATTTCATGAAATGTTAGGTTCTGTTCATTATAAAATGCACTTGTACCAATAAAAAGAAGAAAACAAGGTGCCAATTAAACTGACATAATGCCTTTATGACAGTGCTATGCAATGCATGCATTGGTCACTTCAGCTTCTTGTGGCTTTATTTATTTATTTTCCCATATTCCAAGGGATGTCACCATTTCTCCTGACTTCAGTTGCACTGGTTGGTATGCTTTTGCTTGGCGCTCAGTAACAAGACATTACTATTCTACTTGTGGGTATCCTCCTTTCTTTATTGATTCACAGCAGTTTGTATGCCTTTGCAAGACAATATGGAATTGCATTCATTCCTCCGATGTCAAATATTTGCTTGGTTAATATCAAATTTATACCCCAGAGCTCTATTCTTGTGTATTTCTACCTTTAAAATATTTCATTTCAATATCACAGTATTCAGGACAACTAAACAGAACGTAGCATCGACATGATACATAAAATCGGTGACCATGTTTTCACAAGCACAGGCAGCACTGCCAGGACCCAACTTTCACCTGACCGACATGGGTTGTAAGAAGCAAGATACATCATGATTTTGGCAATATTAGAATGTGGAAAAACATCTATTTTCATATTGGTGAAATAAAGAAGGTGACTGCAATTAGTTTTTATTTTGAATAGAATTTTTCATTGTACCACTTTACAACTAAGTATAAAATAGAAAAAGACCATTTCTAAAAGGAGCAAAAGTAAATAAGAATGGTGTTAACTTTCATTTCAACTAAAGGAAACATGTGAAGGTGAATAGTTTTCCTTCTTTTAGAAAAAGAGAAAATACATTTACATCTATAAAGATAAAAATATTCCCAGGACCTACACCTAAGTAGTAATGTTAGTAATACTTTCTACTGCTTTTCTTCAATGCATATTCAATTTTGTCATCTGAAGAAAAACAATGTACACCAAATAAATGATGTAATGCAGGTATTCTATGTATTAATACATAGATAGGTGAGAAAGCGCGATGCTTTGGTTAGATGGAAGAGAATAGAATGTTTCTTGATTCCATCCCCTCCCATGAATCAAATGTGTAGGACTCTGCTCCACCCTCATCCAAACTCTAGTGACTCCCTCCATTATGTAAAATACTGGGTAACCTATTCATTTCTTTTAAGTGGTCAAACCTTAGCATATATGGTAGGTGCTTTTGGTGTCCCACCCAAACTGCCTTCCAAAGGCTGTTTTGGTCATTTCCCCAGCTACTGTGAGTATTAGCTGCTATGGCTCAGAGTAGCCCTTTAGTTGTAATTGGCTTTACACAACTGAAGTTACTTCACCTGTAGGTAAGCAGAGAAGGAGATAATTAGGTAGGTAAGTTATTCCCCAACCCCCTGAGAGTGGCCTATAGCCAATGATTTCAGCCTATGGCATTAGGATACAGATACAGATTGGTTGTCCCTTGCCTCAAGATGGGAATTACTCTGTGATGCAATTCATGCTCTGTAGCTCGTGGTCAGATGAGACTTAAAGCTAGGCTCATATCCTTCTTTGACCCCTTCCTCTGAATTGACTTGCTGCCCGCACTTCTCCCACCCACATGTTCCCTGAGAGTCCCCCTCAATAAAGGGAACCTAAAAAGAATGTAAACCCAATCCTAAGAGTCTTTGCATGTTCATAGTATTAATCTGTTCCTTTCTCTCTCTCCATGTGCAGTAGTTCCCCTCACAGAATCTAAATCAAGAAGACAAACTTGGCTTCACCTTAGCTAAATGAACTCTACATTTGCTCTCACCCTTGTCTCATTGGGAGAAAAGGAAGAGAAACTTCAAGCTGCATCCTCCATTCATCCACTACCCTGTAAGGTAATGAAGAGATGGAGACTTCTCAGTCACTGCCTACAGAGAATTTCAGAGTTTATAAAGTCCTAAGGAACAGTCACTTTTGAATCCCTGGCCTTTCCTGATATTCATCCATCCTTTTACTAATCCTTATATGTGGTTTTAAAAGACAGTTCCTTTGAGTCCCTATCTCTCTATGTATTGTCCCTTCCCCAGGCCAGCTCTGCTGTGATTGGCAGACTTCACCTGTGCAGTTTAGTCACCTCTCTGTCTTCTTCCCTCCTCACGGTGCTTACTCTTCCTAAGCCCCTTCTTTTTCCACATTCAGCAGTAATATGTTGGTTGTTTTTCCTCTGGATAGTTCTCAAAACAAAGCCCCCAATGGATTTGAATCAAAATATCTCCGTGTTCGAGAAAGAAGAAATACTTGAATCAGAGACCTAGATTTCTTTGGGGTAATGTTTGTTAAAGTTGAACCTTTTTTATCTTCCTCCCCCAATACTTTCTCTTTCCATCACAAAAGCTCCCCTCTTTTTTTGCCAGTGATGTAATTATCACTGTTTCACAGTCATTTAATGGAAAGATGTCCAGCTCAAATTACATATAATTCCGTAAAATTTTTCACTCGTTAAATTTCATTCTGTTCTTTCCACATAGTTTATGTTGGCACCTTTATTTTTTTCTTATATTGAGTCCCTGATTTATAGTTCTTAAACTCTTTCAGGAGATATATGTAAGATATAAATATAACAAAATAGAAGTTTAAAAGAAATAAGTTCTCTGAAACCCACTGTTTTTGGAGTTCTTTTTGATCCAACTAGTTTTTCTTTCTGATTTTGGTAAGATCTTAAAGTCCTAAATAAGCAGAAAGGTACTCAATGGTCAGTTATGATAAAGTAATTGACTTTGGACTTAGATCTGTTCTGATAGGGGATCGCAGCCTCTGATCAGCCTCTCTACCATGTCTCAAGGACATTTGAATCCCCTTGCCTTCTCCCATATCCCCAAAGTGTCAAGGGGAAACTAGATGTGGATTTAAATAAGGAGTCAAAGATTTTCTGTAGAAAGCCACATGGTACAAATTGCAGGCTTTGCAAGCCATGAGGTCTCTGTCACAACTACTGAGCAATTCCTTATGGTGAAAAAGCAGCTATAGATAATATGTAAACAAATGGATGTGTCTGTGTTCCAATAAAATTTTATTTATAAACCAGGCCATAGGCTGGGTTTGGTCCATGTGCCATGATTTGCTGACACCTGAGTTAAAAGAGGAGGGGATTCTGATATCTAAAGACAAAAAAATCTTTGAGCTCCTATGAGCAGAGAGTTTAAAAATGCAGGAAGATACAAAAATGCAAAGGAGGAGTCCTGGACTTTATCAATCACTTTACTACTATTGTTAAAGGAAAATGTCCAATAATAAAATGTCTAATAATTTTACCTTCTTATATTTACTACTTTGTGGTCTGTTGATCCCTTATACAAAATTTCTGTTTTAAAGAAACAATCTGATGCATTCATACTAAGGTGAGAATAGCTAATGAAGCTTGATATAGTGCCATTCCTAAAGTCATTTGCAATTTAACAAGCTAAGTCTACGTGACACTACATAGAAGGAAAAGAGCATCATGGGAGGACTTCTATCGTTAAGAAGCTAGATTGATGGAGGAAAAGGAAACTAACATTTATTTGGCACTTATTGGGTGTCATTTCCCAGCTGCAAATTATATCATTCTTTTATTCCTCTCAGTAACCCTATAAGATACAAGATATTATTATTTCTATTAAAAATGTGGAAACTTTTTAGAGTGATTAACTTAGTCAGAAACAATCAGTTGATATGTGGCAGAGCTGAAACTCAATACTAACCTGTTCTTTCCCAAAAATCTGTTCCATACCATCTGATGGCCATTCCTTCTTTTGCAGTGGCTCCAAAGGGGTCTGAGATCCCAGCCCTCTTTGAGATCCTGTTGCAAACTATAGATCCCAGCAAAAAACATATATTCCTGTGCAATTTAGTGCACACTTTGCATGAAATATCCAAGGCTTCACAAATCTATTCAGGTCCTATTTTCTAGAGATACAGTTCTTCATAGAAAGCTTCTTTAGAAGCCTGAAATTATGTCACGTATCAGCTGCCTATTGACCCTTAAACCCAGCATATTAGTTCTGGGTGTCCCTAAAGATACCTAACCAGTACCACAGTTGTGTTAGATGGAGAAAAAGAAGATGAGAGAGGGTAAATCTTTTTTGCAAATTTGCTTTTATAAGTGTTTTGAGTTTATTATACATTTACTATGTGCCAGACAGTGAGCTTCATGTTTGAGATGCATTGTCACTTAATACTCGTAACAACTCCAGGAGGTAGATTTATTATTGGAGCAGTGTCTGAAGGAGGGCATTATGATCTATTAGAGAGGCAAAATAATTTGCCTTACACACACACACACACACACACACACACACACACACACACACACACACACACACTTCAGCAGAGAAAGATAAGACTCAAACCAGGGGAGTTTATTTTCTAGGGCATCTGTTCTTAACTACTTATTCATCCAGAAAATCTTTCCATAGACCTGTAGGTGGAGATGTAGAGTTCTCTCTGTCCTACATAAAAACAACTGGCAACCTCTGTGATAAATATTTATAATTTAAAGTGCCTGGTATTTGTGCTGTATGCGTTGTTGTCATTAAAAATGAGAAGGTAAATATTTATAAACAGCTGTTAAGGAAATAGACTTCTGGGGAAGAATTTTGAACTCAATTTGTTGCTTGGAGGTTTTCTTTTAAAAACATAGACTGACTCTTAAGAGAAACCTTCTTCCTATTGCAGTTCCTACCTTTCACTGCTCAGCGAAAAGCCCCTTAGAATGCAGCATTATCGTGGCCAGGACAGTGACTTGTTAGAAAAAAGTTTAGCTACAAACAAGATATACTTCTCACCCAGTATAATAGCTAAAGCAAGCAAGACTAGCAACACCAAGAACTGGAAAGGATGTGGATCAACTGGGACTCTTAAACACTGCTGTAAGGAGCGAGAAATGATATAATTCCTTTGCAAAGTTGTTCGGTTCCTAATAATGCTAAGTTCGTTCACCTACCCTATGACTCAAGAATTGCACTTCTAGGGGTTTACCCAAAAGAAATAACATATATCAATCCAAAGAAATATATAAGAATTTTCAGTGCAGCTGTATCCATCAGAACCACAAATTGGACCAGCTCAAATGTCGATCGACAGATAAATGCATAAACAAGTTGTGGTATAGGCATACAATGGAATGCTGCTCGATAAAATGGAACAAGCTACTGATAACATGGTATCGATATTGCCTATGAGATGAACGTCAAAAACATTGTTCTAAGTGAACAAAGCCAGACAAAAAAGACTATATACTAGTTTGTTTCATTTATATAACACTATAGAAAATGCAAACTATAGTGGTAGAAAATAGATCAGTGGATTCCTCTGATGGGTGAGGGAGTGAAGCAAAAGAGCATGCAGGAATTTGTTGAAATGATGGGTACATGCGCATCTTGTTCTCTATCGTGATGGGTGCTGGTTAAAGGGGTAACGATGGGTGGTGCTACATCTTGTTCTGTATCTCGATGGGTGGGGGTATTGTCAAAACTCTTGATTCATATACTTAAAAATCTGTGCATTTTATTGTATGTAAATTATACTTTAATAAATTAGCAAAATTGGGAAGAAAATAAAACAGTTTAGATGATGAATGTACAACCTTGACAGGCTCAGCTGATGGCCCAGCTTCCTAAGGCACAGTCCTCCACAGATGTTCACTCAACCTTCCAGGTTCTTTGGCTGACCAGACCCCTCTGGCATGTGGGAGGGAACAGGTAGGAAAGTGTCTTTGAAGACCTATTGCCCAACTTTTCCAGCTTTCTGTCTGAAGCTAGGAAAAGGGGTTGTCTTTACTCACTGCCAAATTCCAAAAAGCAGCAAAGATGGAAACCACCTGTCTTAAGTTTTCCCATGTTTAGTTCCTGGAGTCCCAGATCTGAGAAATGACTGTGAAACACTCCACCGAGTATTATTTTGGTGGCTTCAGTTTCCTTTCTGGTTCATCTGGTACTAGCTTTGGGGATTTGACATGGGGCAGAGGATAGCTGAAAGAGGCATGCCAGTATAAGAAGGTACAAAAGGTATGCATTTTCCGTGGGCGCTCTCCCTCTGGGACTCTGATAAGCCCGCATCTGCTTGGTGACCCTTCCCAAGGGAAGTGTATGGGGCATATGGTCAGGGGCAGAAATAAAGGTCATCAGCACAGCCTGGATCACGGAAATGTCTGCCAATTTCCAGCAGGCCCTCCAAGGTGACTAACCCTCCAACACACCTAATGAATTTAGAGACATTAGCTTGATTTACATAATAATACTTTGTTGAAACACATTATTGCTTTGGAGAATTGCCTTCCTTTTTTCCTTCCTCATCCTGAACTGTGGAGTTACATATACCCTCCCAGAGAGCCTCAGAGGCAAATTTGGCAGAGGAAAGAGAAAACGGTAGAACAATCCATGCCTCTCAAAGGCCAAGAGGAAAAGCAATCTGACATTAGCTGGCAAGTCAATCCTTAACTGCAGGATCAGAGGACAGGACACAGACCTTAAGAATCATTTGGTGTGGGGGAAAATGCATTCCCCTCTCCTGGAAAACAACGCTGCTTGTCGCTTTATCTCGGCCTCCTGGAGGCCTTCTAGTCCTTCGGACAGCAGAGCTGTGAGGGGACAGAATGCTTCACAGTGGTGGTTATGTGGCTGCCAAGAGGCGGTGTGTGCTCAGCTCTGCAGTGTGGCAGGCTGCCAGGCCCCGGGGAGCAGCGGCTGCCTTCTTGGGAGCACCTGTTTTTCCCCTTCTTGCATCGGGAATGTGCCATCTTCCCGCACCCCATGCTGCTTTCCCCTGCATGCCTCCATTTTGCCGTTTCCGATGGCAGATGCCCGCTGCCTTCCTCCCAGCACTTGCCTGGGCGCTGGGGGATGGGATGGCCTTGTCAGATGCATCCCTCTCCCAGGTACCAGTCAGCAGCATGTGCTGTGACATGACAAACACTCAGACCCTTGGTGACTGGATGTGTCACACGCTGTGACTCAGAGTCTCTGACATCTCATCAATCATGGCCTTGATTATGCCTCTCGGGGTCCCCGGGCTCAACTTTGGGCTCCGAACAGAATTTATTGCAAGCTTATTTCCAGCGTGGGCAGGGCCGTCTTGTTTTAAAATAGCATAATCCAGCTAGAAGATCACACTTGCACACTCAAATTGGACAACCGTTTCTCTTGTCAATATTTCTTAGGTGCACATCAGTCACAAGAAGTTGCTGGGGAGTTTCACTCAGCTGCATCCTCCACCATTTGCTACAAATGAAGGGGGCATTTTGTTTGTTGTCCCTCAGTTTTCTGTTTGAGGGAAGGCTGTGACTGTCTGCATATGCTAACTGACGAACAGTAGATCCTCTCATGGAAAGGGCAGAGAGGGAAGGATTCTGGTGATGATTAAAAGCTTGGTCCTAACTAGCAGCCTACGTGGCATGAGGCTGTTCATCAACTAGCATTGACTAAGCTTGTAGCCGTGCCCAGCCATGTGTAAGACTCTTTGAGGGCACACAGGTAAGAAAAAGATGATTGCTGCTCAGAAGAACTTCAAAATCTAGTTAGATAGATAATTATGCAAATATTTATGTAACAAAATATTAACCAAACTTTACTTCCTGGTAATGAGGGAATTCTAGAGTCTGACCACAGCAAACAGGTAGGTCGTCACATTCCTTCCCAGTTGGTTCACTCCCTTTCCCCAGAATACCTGCTGTGTTTTATTCCTCTAGACTTGGGCTCAGGGTATTGTCTTCACCTGGGGCCCCATTCCTCATATATTTCTCTAAATGGGAGGTCAGCACGCTTTCTCTATTAAAAGTCAGATACAAAATAGTTTAGATTTTGTGGACCAAGAGGCAAAATCCGACTATTCCTACTGAAAGGTTAATAGTCTTGTTTACATTTTATTTTTTTCTTGTTTACATTTTACATTTAAGAATGTGAAAACCTTATTAGCTCATGGACTGTACAGAAATAGGGGTGGGCTGGATTTGGCCTGAAGGATGTAGTTTTCTGTCCCCAATCTAAATCCTGTTTGTCTTTTAAGACCCAGCTCACACCCCAGCTGCTGGGTGAATTTTTTTGACACTCCTCATTCAAAATTCTCCTCTTTCTTAGAAATGTCTAATTTATACAACTTGTCTAGCAGGTATTTTTATATTTATGAATGCATCTATTAGGCAGTATGGTTGGAATTTTAAAATCAGACAGAATAACATTCAAATCCTGACTTGTCAACGTATAATGGAGTGGCACTATGAAAATGACTTAAACTTTCTGAGAACATTATTAAAAGGAAATACATCAAATCATGTTTATATAGGTGGAGATGTGATATTACTTTCATTTCCTTACCTAGATTTTCTAAAATTATTCACATTAAATATGTACCCCTTTTATCATACAAATATGCTAATTACCAAATCCACAAGGTTATTTGTATTAAATAAAAGTATATGCCTGAAATGTTGCAAAGACTCAGTAAATATGTTCTTTCATCTCTTCATGAATTCTTTCTATATCCTCATCAGGACCACATGTCTTATGTCCAAAACTAAATTGCATTTTTCTTATTTTTCTTGAGGACAAAGATAACACCTTATCATCCGTCTTGTACTTTAAGGCCCCCATAATGCTTAATTGAGATCTTGCAAATATTTGGCCACTGATCAGAATTATTTGTTATTAATTTAAATGGGAGCCAAACTCTGTTTACACTAAAACTTTCCAAAGAAATTCTCTCTCTTCATTTCTATTAGCTTGGCTTACTCCTCAATCTAATTCAATCTGTCTTCTCTCACCATCAATCAACCTCCATGTATCTAAATCCAGTGAACACATCAGGGCTTACCTTATTTGATTTTTCATCAGAATTGGATTCAAACACTCTCTCTGGTTGACACCTCCATCCCTTTGAATTCCATATGAGGATTCCCTGAGCTTCCTCCTTACTCTCTAATCTCTCCATTTGTTTCATTTGTAGGATCCGCTTCATTCAGAGACCCTTAACCACTGTCATTTCTGAAGATATTGTCCTTGCTATTATCTCCCTATGCATTTCCATCCATGCCCCTGGTTTCAGATAACATATATACACAGATATGTCACAATATTTAATCTTTCACCAAGATTGTTTATCTATGGTGTAGCTCAGTAATCTCAGAGACCCCTCAAAGTTAACATGATAAAGACTGAATCCATGATTCATGCTAACTTCGCATGCCTGCTACCCAATGCTAGGCTTCCTTCAGAGTTTTCTATCTCAGGGAAAGGTGTCACCATTCTTCCTGTCAAACAAACCAGAAACCTAGGCATTATTATGAACACCTACCTCTCTCTTATCCTGATAGCTAATTCATCACCAAGCTCTGCAGATTTTATCTCTTTTATAATTCTTTCATAAGTCCTTCTCTTTTTTTATGATCAATGTGTCCATTGTAGACCAACAAGAGTCATCTGATACCCACATGCTGTACCAGTTTACCTCCACTTTTCTACTCCTCCCCATCTGTCCTCTAAACTACAAAGTGATACTCTCATTATCCAAAAACAAAATTTATAAACCCCTACTTACCCTTCATATCAACTCCTGTCAATTCCTAAAGGACAGCTTTGCTTAACTCTGTCTTCTAGAGCATAACCTTAAACTGATTTCTTCTCCTTCAGAGTTCTTGTTTCAGCATGTAATTAATCTCTCAGTTGGATTATTATCTGATAGTTTATCTCCATACCTGGACTAGAGGATCTTTGAAAGCATCTAGTACGTCTAGGTTTGCTGATTATTAAAACCCAAGCAGGTACCACAATGCCTGGAAAATAACATGTGCTCAATTAACATTTCTCCCATAAATAAATGAATGGACACATTGGAAAGGATAATTGGGAAAAAAAAATGGCTACCTAATCTCTCTGGATTATCTGAAGATTCAACCATGAATCTGTGTCTTAAGTTAAAATATTGATTTTTTTTTTATATATAAACGGATTATTTGGGGAGTTTTAACCCTCACCATCCATTTACACAATGTCCAAATTCTTTTTTTCCAGATTATTTGACCCACCATTTTACACTGACAGTCCCTTTAGGTGTAAGATGCAGAGACCCATCCAGGTCAACTCAAGTAATGAGAATTTATTGTAAGAATAACATGGAAACAAAGCAAGTAAAATTTTCAGGAGTTTCCCCCAAACCAGGTTACAAGGATTGAGCCTTATGGGGACTAGAAGCAAAAGGCTATTTGAAATAGGATCACCTAATTTGACTCTCAGCAGGAGCAAGCAATGGGATTTCATTCTCATGGTCATCCATTAATGTAAGGCAGGTGACACCTGAGACCTAACGCTCTGAACCCAACTGCTTCTCATCCAGATGCCAACTATTTGTTGAGACACAATTTAATTGGCCCCGATAGTGAATGATTCACTGGTTCAGATAGATTTTTGCCCAGCCTATGGACTGTTGACCCAACAGGTCTGTATAAGTAACAGGGAATGAAGTGGGCAGTATAGGTATAAAACTGACTTCTCACGCCCTAGAACAGCATGGAACCACTTCTCTCAGCAGAATATGGCAGGAAATGCTACTGGGGCCCCACTCAAATATCTTTGCAGATCTCTTTGGAGGTGAGCACACCTAACTCCTGGTTGCTGTGGGTGTTGGCTGCTGGGGTCCACATGTGCACTCTTCTCCAGGGCAATTCTGCCCTTAGCTACTGGAAGGGACTATCTGTGGCCTGCTGGAGTAGTTGGTATAGCAGCACAAGAACCTTAATTCTTTTTTTTAATTAAAATTTATTGGGGTGACAAAAGATAGTAAAATTACATAGGTTTCAAGTGTACAATTCTGTATTACATCATCTATATATCACATCGTGTGTTCATCACCCAGAATCAGTTCTCCATCCATCACCATGTATTTGACCCCCTTTACCCTCTTTTCCCACCCACCACCCCCTTTACCCTCTGATAACCACTAAACTATTGTCTGTGTTATGAGTTTTTATTTCATTTGTCTTGTTCTTTTGTTGTTTTCAGCTTTATATACCACATACCAGTAAAATAATATGGTTCTCAACTTTTTCTGTCTGACTTATTTCACTTAGCACAATAATCTCAAGATCCATCCATGTTGTTGCCAATGGCACTATTTCATCTCTTCTTATGGCAGAATAGTACTCCATTGTATGTATACCACATCTTATTTATCCAATCATCTATTGAAGGACACTTTGGTTCTTTCCATGTCTTGGCCATTGTAATAAAGCTGCAATGAACATTGGAGCACATATATCTTTGCAGATAAATGTTTTTAGATTTTTTGGGTAGATACTCAGGAGAGGGATTGCTGGGTCATATGGTAATTCTATTCGTAATTTTGTGAGGAACCTCCACACTGCCTTCCATAGTGGCTGCACCAGTCTGCATTCCCACCAACAGTGTATGAGGGTTCCTTTTTCTCCACAGCCTCTCCAACACTTGTTACTATTTGTCTTGTTGATGATAGCCATTCTGACTGGGGTGAGGTGATATCTCATTGTGGTTTGTATTTGCATTTCTCTGATGATTAGTGATGTTGAGCATTGTTTCATATGTCTACTTGCCATTTGTATGTCTTCTTTGGAGAAACGTCTCTTCAGGTCCTCTGCCCATTTTTTAATTGGATTGTTTGTTTTAGTGTTGTTGAGTTGTATGAGTTTCTTATATACTTTCGACATTAGCCTCTTATTGGAGGTGTTTGCAAATATCTTTGGCCCCTTAATTCTAGTGTCTCAAGAGAAGGAGAAGAAAAGCCACAAACTAGGAGAAAATATTTTCAAATGACACATCTGATAAAAGACTGTTTATCCAAAATATGCAAAGAGCTCTTAAAATTTAGCAATAAGAAAATAAACAGCTTGATTAAAAAATGGGCAAAAGACCTGAACAGTCACTTCACCAAAAAAGATACACAGATAGGAAATAAGCATATGAAAAGATGTTCAACATAATATGTCATTAGAGAATTGCAAATTAAAACAATGAAATACCACTATGTGTCTATTAGAATGGCAAAAATTACAAATGCTGACAACACCAAATGCTGGCAAGGATATACAGCAACAGAAAGTCTCATTCATTGCTGGTGGGAATGCAAATTGGTATAGCCACTTTGAAAGACAGTTTGGCAGTTTTTCAAGAACCTAAACACACTCTTACCATATGATCCAGAAATCACACTCCTTGGTATTTACCCAAATGAGTTTAAAACTTACGTTTACACAAAAAACCTTGCAGTGGATAACATTTTTATTCATAATTGCGAAAACTTGGGAAGCAACCAAGATATCCTTCAGTAGATGAATGGATAAATAAATTGTGGCATATCCAGGCAAAAGAATATTATTAAGCAATAAAAAGAAAAGAGCTCTATCAAGCCATGAAAAGATTTGGAGGAAATATAAATGCATATTATTAAGTGGAAGAAGCCAATTTGAAAAGGCTACCTACTGAATGATTCCAATTACATGATATTCTGGAAAAGACAAAACCATGGAGACAGTATAATGGTTAGTGGTTGCCAAGGTTTGGGGGAGAGAGGGATAAATTGGTAGAGCATAGAGGATTTCTCAGGCAGTGAAACTATTCTGGGTAGATACCCAGGAGAGCGATTTCTCTATAGAGACACGTGTACTCCAATGTTCATTGCAGCTTTGTTTACTGTGGCCAAGACATGGAAACCAAAATGTCCTTCGATAGACGAATGGATAAAGAAGTTGTGGTATATATACACAATGGAATACTATTCGGCGTTAAGGAAAGATGATATAGGAACATTTGTGACAACATGGATGGATCTTGAGAGTATAATGCTAAGCGAAATAAGTCAGACAGAAAAAGCAGAGAACCATATGATTTCACTGATATGTGGTATATAAACCAAAAACAAGACAAACAAATGAGAAACAAAAACTCATAGACACAGACAATAGTTTAGTGGTTACCAGAGGGTAAGGGGGGTGGGGGTGGGAGATGAGGGTAAAGGGGATCAAACATATGGTGACGGAAGGAGAACTGACTCTGGGTGGTGAACACACAATGGGATTTATAGATGATGTAATACAGAATTGTACACCTGAAATCTATGTAATTTCATTAACAATTGTCACACCAATAAAAAAATTAAAAAAAAAAAGAAACTATTCTGTATGATACTACAATGGTAGATTCCTGTCATTACACGTTTGTCAAAACTCATAGAAGGTGCAACACCAAGAATGAACCTTAATGTAAACTATGGACTTTGGGTGACAATGATGAGTCAATGTAGGTTCATCAGTTTTAACAAAAGTACCACTATGGTGCAGGATGTCAATAGTGGGTGAGGTACGTGTTTGGGGGGCAGGGATTACATGGGAATTCTCTGTACTTGCTGCTCAATTTTGCTGTGAACCAGAAACTGCTCTAAAAAACAAAGCCTATTAATATTTTTTTTTAATTAATTTTTCTTTTTTTTTAAAAGCTTTGGTGTCATTTATTCTGCATAGGATCGGGCTGAAGTTAGACTTCACGTAAACGCACATCTTTTGCTTACCTTATTCTCCTGCCCTGTTCTACTTCCCAGTCTTTTTACTCCTGAGATCATCCCCTCAATAAATCACTTAGGCAAAAATCTCCATCACAGCTCTGCTTCTAGGGAACCAACCCAAGACACAGCTGTAAGCATGGTATACATTATTGTTGACCTGTTCAGAACTTCTCTTCTACTTGAAAGAGTAGGACATGGCAGAGTGATTTTTCTTGGAAGAGGAAGAGTTACCAAAGTCTGGAATATAGGTGCTGATAGAAAAAATGAGGCCAGACACAGCTGAAAAGAAATCTCATCCACATTATTATCACCACACCTAGGGAGATGGAAATATGCCAAGGATAAATTCTTACCTACTGTAAAGATTTGTCTGGGTGCCAGCTCCTAATTCTTTGTGAAGAAAACAAAATACTGTCAATTCTTTTCACTCACTATATTTGCTTCCTGTGGCTACGCTAACAAATTACCATGGACTGGATGGCTTCTAATAACAGAATTTTATGTTCTCATAGTTCTGGAGGCCTGACATCCAAAATCAAAGTGTTGACAAAGACATACTCCCTCTGGACATCCTAGGGGAGAATCCTTCTTTGTTTTTTCCAATTTCTTGTGGCTCTTGGCGATCCTTGATTTCCTTGAGTTCTGGCACATCATTCCAATCCCTGCCTCTGTGTTCATGTGGCCTTCTCCTTTGTATCTTTTTCCTCCTCTCTGTGTCTTCCAAAAGGACATCTTCTGCTGGATTTAGGATTCACCCAGATAATCTAGGATGATCTCAAGATGTTTAGCATAATTACATCTGCAAAGACCCTTGTTCCAAATAAGGAAACATTCACATGTTCTAGGGATTAGGAGGTGGTCATATCTTTTGGGTAGCCATCATTCAGTCCACTACACTCATCAAATTCTTTTTGCTCCCTAATTCTATATAGTATTTCTTAGGCTTATTTATCAATCTGTAGTCTGCCTAGTTCTTTCAACTAAACAGCCTATTGATTACCATAATAAATAAACATAAGACTAAGAATACCCATTGTTAATAGAGTTTTCTTGTGTCCAAGACATACGCTGTAAGAGATTATTATTCCAATTTTGCAGGTGAGGAAACTGAGGCTGGAGTGAGCTTTATTTTTCACCTTTAGTGTTTTAAACTTGGTGACTCCACAGTGCTTCTGTCTCCTGTGAGAGCTAGAATTAGAAGGGTTTCTCATAAGAAGGGATTCACTTTGATCCCTGGGTTACTGTTTGAGTATAAGACAAACAGTAATATTCTTAGGGGCCAAGTAGCTAAGCAGAGTTCAGGCTGTCATGGACGGGCTCTCATTTGTATCTGAGAGTGGTGTGGTAGAAAGAACAAGTGCTCTGTATCTTACAGAGGTTGATGGAGTCCTTCACTGTGTACAAGGTGTGATCACAAGATATGGAGAGTGTTTAAATAAAAAAAAATATTATAGTAAAAGACACATTGCCATCAACCCCCCTCAAAATACTCCCCCTCACAACAAACACACTTATCCCCCCATTCTTGCCACTTTCTGAAGCAGTTCTGCAAGTCCTCTTTTGTGAGTGTCTTTAGTTGTGCTGTCGTGGCTGTCTCAGTGTCCTGAACAGATTCAAAAGGTCTACCTCTCATGGTCATTTTGACTTTGGGGAAGAGCTGGAAGTCACATGGTGCCAGATCTGGTGAATAAGGTGGATGAGGACACACTGTAATGTTTTTATTTGACAGCAATTGTCATACCTGAACTGATATGTGACAGGGAACCTTTCCATTGTGATCACAAAATATGGTGAATGCTGTTGACAAGTGCCATCCAATGAAAAGGCAGGGATGTTTATGGGAAGTGGCATGTTGAAACTTAATAACAGTGTGTGGCAAGTTTCAACTTGTTTGGTGCAGTCAGACGAGTGTGAGCTATGGTTGAGAGAAGGTGTGTTTAAAAGTGTGCTGCAAATCATCCTCCTTCATGACAACGCTCCATTTCTCTAAGACTGATTCCAAAATTAAATTAGAATGTTCCCACATTGCTCATGTGGCTGTTTCACTGGATCACTTACACACTCACACCCATATCCTTCCTTCTGTATTTACAGACCACAAGAAAGAAGGCACCCAGGATAGCTTCACATTTCTTCATTCTTTAATAATCAACAAAGAGCTACTCCTCCCACTCCTCCATGCTGGCTCCCTCCTCCACCACCAAGGTTGGAAAACAGAACTCAGATACTATGAGAATATAATTGTCCTCATCTTAATTGATGTTTCTCCTACTTTTATATAAGTTACTTTCTTCAAGTACCCATAATACACCCATTTCTCAAGGATCATGGGTTTATATCCACCTAACGTGAGTTACAGAGCAGACACTATTATCTTTCTTGGCATCACCTCCCCCCCAACCACCCACATACACATCACCACCACCAATCGTCAAAATTTAAGGTATGAACCTCCTAAACAAAAGAGACAACAAGTTTACTATTATGCAGGAAAAGGAAGTCATTCAGCAAATTGAGGCCACCATTAGCAGGTTTCAGTGGCCTCTTCAGCCTCACTTCTCCAAGTACACAGCCTGGCCACAGGTGGCAGCAGCACCACCTGGGGGTTCAAGAGGCATGCACATCAATAGCATAGCCCAAAACCACCTTGTCTGCAGTGGAGCCCATGAGTGTGTGTTAAAAGTGCTCCTGGTGATTCTGATGTACACTAAGCTTTTAGAAGCACTTTGCTACGCAGAAGTTCTCAAACTTTAGTATGCATCAAAATCACCTAGAGGCATGTTAAAACAGACTGCTAGGTTCCATTCCCAGAGTTTGGGGTTCACTGGTTTGGGGCTGCACCAAAGAATCTGTGTTTCTCATAAACTTCCAGGTGAAACTGGTGCAGCTGATGTAGGGATCACAATTTGAGAACGGCTGTACTACCACACATCCGGAGGTAAATTCATCAGTTTCTTTTTTCTCTTGGGATATGAAAACTTGAATAGGGAGTACTGTCAGAAGAAAAAAAAAATCCACAATTTGGAAGATTTCTTTTATGTCTGGCTTTCCCATTACACATTCTTCTGTGCTACTTTGATATCTGTTAAGAGCCAGTTTCTCCATTTTCTATGGATATGAAGTGACCAAGTCTCTTCATGACTCCATCAAAATCTCTCTCAGACCCATCCTTTGCCTCTTGAGCCTTGTTATTGCTCTGAGATGGTCCTTTCTGCCTTTAAATCCATTCCATTTCTCTCTGTTTCCTTTATAGTATCACCAGATATACCTTCCTTAAGGCACACTTTGATTGCAAAGTGTAAAGTTTGTAAACTTTTTGAGGACTCTAGTTCCTACCATATCAGATCCAAACTCTTCCTCCTGGTTTTCAAGACCGACCCCATTATTTAATTCATCTTTACAATGACTCCTCTCACTAACACACTCTCTGCTCTGCTCAAATTGGTCCCTGTCATGTGGGGCGGACTGCAGGGTCTCTGCTCCCGCTCTCCACATAAGAACGCAGGACATGGTGAGGCCAAAAAGGAACACCCACGGAGCCATAGGTAAGGGAGTCATATCACTATATTCTCGCTGGCAGCTGGGTTGGAGACACAGGAAACAGGAGCCACACGATCCGCAACCCGCTATCCACTTGTCTCTGCCAAACAATCTCATTTGCTAACAATCCGCTTCTCTGCAATCTACAATCTACAGTCCACCGCTTGCTAGCTCAGCCACCATCTTCTTGATAGCCCCCCTTCTCTGCTAGCGTAGCCACGGAAGTTATATTATTGGTCAACGGCTCACTGGTTACAGCTGACGGCCAACTAGCCACAGCTTGTGGCCATCCAATCACAGTTAATGGCCATTAACTACCCGAGTGAGCACCTTTCCATGTGAGGCCAAGAGCCTGGAAACTGCACTCCTGGTTCTGTCCCCACAGTCCTTTTCCTGTGTCACACACAGACAAATTCATTTTTCGTCTTTGCTACTGTCTACTTGGAATGCTCTTCTTTCCCCATCAAAAACCAACTCAGGTTTGCACACCCGCCACCACTTCTCCTTGTCCACAGCACCTATTGGTAGTCAATCATGTAACTCAGGCTGAGATACTAGATATCCCCTCTGGATCCTACCTAACAAAATATGCCAGGCCACAACTACCAGTCAAAGTGTGCACAGAAGATGCAACCTCAGTATTCTATGCCTTTGTGGCTTTTGTTATTCAAACTATCCCAGAATCTACCATCTGTTAATTCGTATTCACTACATTGTAGGCTCACTTAGGAGAGGGATAAAACTTAAAACACTTGTTTACTCCTCCAGAATCTCAGAGTTCTGAGTATAAGGTAAGACCTGAGGAATACCAGTTTGTTTTCTAATTAAGCAGAAAATATTGTAACAGATGTCATTAACTCTACACTTGATCTAGCTGACTTCACTTTATGGAGAGCCAAATTCCCTTGAGTTTCCTATCTACCACCTCCAAGAATAATACTAGAAATATTTGCTTAATTAATTCCTTAGGTTTCCACAGAATAAAATGGGATTTATCCTCATCCCTTCAGTCGGGAAGGAAGCAGAGAGATATGAAATTTATAGCAGCTCAGAAGCAAAGTAGCATGAAATAAGGCTATAAACCAAGCATTGTGTCTAATATAAGAGCAATAGTATAAGATGATGACAGTTTTTGACAATGGCACCATGTAAATACTGAGCCTCATCTTGGTTTGAATTAGCATTTACAGGAACTATTTTTTTAAAATCTGAAACAAAATCTAGACCTCAATTCTGGTTTTTCCTCTCCACATCTTGACATACAAAATACTAAGGGGGATGTGGGGGTGGCCAGAGGCTGTGATTAAATCTGTTTCTTGAATCAATTATCTTCTCACTTTTCACGAGCTCTAATTTAAACATCTTATTTATAGTGTAATGCTCCTAAGTGTTTGCTGGGCATACTTAAATGGGGATAGCTAATTGGGATGGTTCTAGCAGAAGTTGGGTCCAATCTCATTTTCCTGGGTGGCAGCTCCTCTCTGCTCCTAAAAATTAATGTAATGTCCTCCTTCACAGTCTAATTTTCATGTTCATTGTTACTGCTCTGAATATTGTGACCTCAGGCTGTGTAAGTTTAATAATATTTTTAGTTTTTATATTATCATTAGTATTTGTAATCTTCACATCATGAATTTGGTATCTTTGTACAGAACTTCTATTGTTCGTCACATAAAAAAAATAAAGTCTAAAGCAGCGAATGACTTAAAATAGTGTGAATCAGGAATTGGGGAAAAAAGTGAAAACTGTATGCTGTGTTTTAAATACATATTGACAAAATGAGCATAGAAAATTAACAGAAACTATTTTCCAACTGCACACACAGTTGCTTTACCACCTACTCTTATTCCCAGCTAATAAATGGCTTAGGTAACAAATGCCATTCTATTATTTATAGCCTACTGGAATAATTTGATGCCAGTAGATAGGGCCAGGTGCAGAGTTAGATTAATTTATATACCAGCTTCTCTTGTTTTCCCCAAATTACCTATTTTAGGTTGAGTTCTCCAGAAGCAGTTCCTGAGACTAGGATAAGTTGTTTATTAGGGACCTGGTCCAGAAGAAACTGGTAAAAGATGGGAGAACAGGAGAGGGAAGGGAACAAGGCCATGAGGGAGGCCTTATTTCAGACACAGACTCAACCACTGACTGATCTGTGGGGGAGTTTCAAGTTTAAATGACGCTTCAGAGTTTATCCCTCCTTGAGACAAGGGAGCTGGGCTTTCATACTTACCAGTCTACTGGTAACTCCTGGGGAAAATAACTGCCCAGACATACTTCTGCCTCTCAGTATGTTTGGGCAAATCATCTCCAGTAGTCTAAGAGTAGATCTATAAATATTATAGGTACCAAGTGTTTGTATTAATCATCTTGCCCATCAGGTAAGCTACAAGGATGCATCATTGTTTCTTCTAAGAATGGGTTTTTGGAGAACAGCTTCCAGCCATACTTTTCCCACCCATGGGAACTTCTCCACAGGGAGTAGTGTGCCAGGTCATAGGCCTCCACCATTGCTATTTTCCCATACTTCCAAATGCAGGGCCACTATCTCTTCTTCATTGGGGTTCCCACCTCTTCAACCCTGCTACTGCTACATAACAAATCATAAACAAAATTTAAGTGTCTTAGAGCAATAATCATTTATTTAGTGCAGGAGTCTGTGGGTTGATAAGTCAGCCTGGGCTCAGCTGGATGGTTCTTTGGGGACTTGCTGGTTTCCCTCATGTGTCTAAGGTCAGCTGCAGGTCAGGCAAGAGGCTTTCCTGATCCTGGATGAACTCTATCTTATCCCTGGAGCCTTAGTTGAGACAACTGGAATGACTCATGTCTTCTCCACATGGAATGTGTTCTCTTATCCTTCAACAGATTAAGACATACAACAGCCTCTCAATGCACAACTCTCTTACTCCCAGAAATGTCAACTTAATTCCAGGATGAGCCAAATCTTCCCAAAAGAGTTCCAGGTGGAGGTTTTCTTTGTCCTGTCTCCTGACACCCAAAGATACTATCCCTGCTCCAGTGCAAGGTCTTCTCTGTTCTCAGGCAGTGTATTAGTCAAGATTCTCCAGAGAAACAGAACCAATAGGATATGTAGAGATATATAGAAAGAGATTTCTTGTGAGGGATTGGCTCTTCCACAAACACCCTCAGAGACCCACTCAGAAATAACATTTACCAGCTCTCTGAGCATCCATTAGCCCTCTCAAGTTGACACATAAAACTAACAACCACAGCATGTAGTGTAGGAAGGAGAGTTAAGTTCATTTCTTTTCCCCTATCAGCAAGGCTCAGATAAGATGGGAATTATTCTCAGTAGATTACCCCTCTAGATATATTCAACAATGCTTATTTTCTGTGTTTGGGGGTGTGTGTGTCACACATCTCATTTATCTCAATGTGACATCTGATGATTGAGAATCACAAAAGGGAACAAAGAACATAATTTTGTTTTCAGCCACTGAGCACATTTAGCTATTTTTCCAGATCATAAAAAATTAAGAAACAATTCTTAACTGAAGGCTGTCCATAGAGTATGAGACTGAAGAACGGTCTCTACAAGCTTCAAATGATCAAATGTCCCCAAAGAATTTCTTCACAAGATATAAAAACCATTACATATTTCATCAGTTCTAAGATGCTCATTTTTCATATTTTAACATCTCTGAAATTGAGATGCATCTTAAAATTGATGGTCTCTTAACATTATTTGGCAAATTTTTCTTAATGGCCTGTAAAATACTGGTGAATCTTAGAACCAATATTGTCTTAGACTCAATCATATATGACAATGGGTAGTTTCTTCATATAAAACACTGGCCTGAAAAAAACACATGCTTGTTAAACGGGAACAGGCAAAACTTTAGACATAAGTGCTCAATAGTTTAACAAGGTTCACTTTTCAAGTGATGAGTGAATTAAACTCCTGGTTCAGCCAAGTTGAGTATAGGCATGGAGTGGGATGACCAAACTAGCTAGCATCAAAGGAATCCTTTATAATCATCCTCAAATACTCTGGAGTTAAAGGGAAAAACAAACAAACAAAAACCTTTTCTGGCGACCTTAATAATCAGCTCAAATGCTAAATTAGCTGTACTGTGTAAAGAAGTGTTACTGAGTCACTATCAAAAAGTAGCCTTAGATAGATAAAATTAAATTACAGCAATTCTTTTGGTTATAGATCTCAGAAAAGGAAATTTCAGTTATCAACTGAGATCTGCCATTTCCAACCTCACCTTCCAGCTTCATGCCTCATCTACTCTGTTTGAAAATATTTTCCTCATTACCATGTGAAAAGTGTTCCTGGATCCAATTTCAACATGCAGGGATGGGGAGTTCCCCTCACCCCAACAAATAATTCTCAGACACCAGCAGGGTGTCTGAGAATTCAACTTAATTCTGACACTATCTACCCTGAGATAGCATCAGATTCCACAGGTTAAGAGCTCAGTCCTACAAGAGCATCCTCCCTATTACACACATTTCAGATGTGAGCCACAAGATCAGGCTCTTACCTGTGCTTCTGATCAACCAGCTATAGTCTGGAGGTGCCAAGGACCCCTTCTAATTCAGAATGCCAATCTGAAGTCCGGGTTGTTACCTGTACTACTGACCAACTGCCTACAAATCCAAGTTTCCGACAACCTTCTCCTTGGGTTCAATTAATTTGCTAGAACAGCTCACAGAACTCAGAGAAACAGTTTATTTACTAGATCATCTGTTTATTGCTAAATGATGTAGCTCAGGAACAGCCAGATGGAAGAGATGCGTAGGGCAAGGATTGTGGGAAGTCTCTCAGAGCTTCCATGGCCTCTCCAGCTGCACCACTCTCCCCAGTCTCCACATGTTCACCAACCAGGAAGTGCTTCAAATCCTGTCCGCCTAGGTTTTCATGGCAATGGGTTTCAATCAATCATAGGCATGATTGATTAAATCACTGGCCATTGGTGATTGATGTCCCCTCCCCTGAGGTTGGAGGGATGGGACTAAAATTTCCAATCCTTGAACCACATAGTTGGTTCCCCTGGCAATCAGTCCCCATCTTTAGATGCTTCCAAAAGTTACCTCATTAACATACATAGACTTTGATGAATAAATAGGAAATGAACATGAATAAGCAGGTAAGAGCTGCAAGAAGTCATTCCATTTTACCACCTTTTTGTAGCTGCACTGTGAATGGATAATTTTATCTTTCTAAATCTCAATCTCCTTATTTGTAATATAGGAATACTAGCGTTAACAACTGGTCCCTTATAAGAATCAAATGAAATAATGAATATAAATATGCCTTGTAAACTGTCAAGTGATATATGTCACTTGAAGTAAAAGAGGAAGTGGTTATTTTCCCAGAACCTGCTCCCGAATCGTACTGCTTTTTCCAATTCTGACAATAAAATACTGAACCATTTTCTCTTATAGCTCAGAACTAACCTCAGTAGTTACAGTTCTCACTGTGCCACTAGTGTCTTGCTTAGGATTTCACAATCAGGACAATAAATGCAGCGCACAAGTGTCATAACGAACCACTTCTTTGTCCATGATAGATTGATAATAAGTGCAGCACTCACGCCAGCTTAGATGAAGCCCAAATTCTGCCTCAGAATCCTTCTTAACAAATTATCTAGACAGCAACTTGCGACTACCAATCAAACATAATGAAAAGCTGAGATTAAATCTATTTGACATTCCTGTTGCAAAGCAGTCCAAAGCAGAACTTAGAATTAAAATGTAAAGGAACTCTTTGAAAAATGAAGTTGATAATAGAAGTTTGATTACTTCGGGTCTGACACAAATTAGCCCTCATACAGGTCACTTACCCTTTTGCATATCAATTTCCTCATAGTTCTAATGAGAGAGTTGGACTCTGGTCTCTAGCAAAATCAGCTTTTATTTCAACCTATAGATTCCGTTTCTAACATCTTCAAAATTAGTTTCTGCCTTTCCTCTTAAGCACCTGAATCACCACCTTTAATTCTTTCTCTCAACGTATTTAAGCCATGTTTTGACACCTTCAATTGTCATGTCTACAACAAAGCTATACTTGGCTACTCCAGTTGACTAGGACCTCACCTTCCACTGACTGATTTTAACATTAATCGTCGATGGATTCAGTGCAAGCTCCCTGGGTGGGGAGCAGGTCAGGGATCACATTTCTTTCAATATCAGTGCCTTGCACAGAGTTTTATACATAGCAGATGCTCAGTGATAAATACCTGAGTTTGCATTGAGAATTATAATTTTCAAAGAACTTTCAAGTTTGTTTTTTTTCTAAAATGACCCACTGAATTTCCTCGGTAATTTTAACCTTAGAAATTTTGGTTAATGCTAATATTTAGGAGAAGGACTAAAACTGGTCTTCCAATTTAGCCTTTAAAAGCATTTATTTTTCTCCATACAGACTATAGTCTATCTCATTACACCAGGAGTATAAACTGGGGAAAAAATAAGAGGTGAATAAAACGTCTCAAATAATAAACTTCGGATCATTTCTTAGGATGCAACTTTAACATGCATAACTCAGAGGCTGATTGTAAGTCCTCCCTTTAGTTACTATGTTTAATATTATTGTATATACTTAAATATATTTTATAATTGGTATATAATTGAATTATAGTATGATTGACAAAATATAATATAAACATCATTAGTTTCTAATGTAAGTATGTTTTATAATTTGAATATAGATATTACATAATGTATAGAGTCAAAAAATTATAAATATATTTAATACTTTGTACAATAATTATTATTTATACAATATCTATTCTCCCCAAAATTTTTGACAGAAGATTTTTTAGAGTAAGTTAAAACAATAAGACGTATTAAAAAAAGGCTTTATATAGTTCTTACTCCCAATTTCCCTCCACCCATATCCTTTTATTTGTTTTTATCTTGATGTAAAACCTTTTGCTTTCCTTTTCTCTTTCAAATTATAGCTTTTCCTGTATGGACCCCTATAGTTAGGGCTTCAGACCTACATCAGAGTGTACAAAGAAAGTAGAAAGTATTAAGACACAGTTGGATTATATGATAATATAATATGATAATATAATATATGATAATATGATAATATAATATAATATGATAATATAATATATGATAATCCAGTTGGATTATATGATAACAAATCTGACTGGAAAAGAAATTTCATTATCACCACCCTGGAAGTTGAGCTTCTTTCTTTACGTCAAAACCTGGGAGAGAAAAAGGGGGAAAATAATCTTCAAAAAGGATTTCCTTTCATTTCCACTTCAATTCACTGTGGTTGGGTGTTCAGTACATTCCACACTCTTAGACCCTGAACGAATCTGAATCTGACTTTAACACATTGGAAATTTCAACTGGAGCAGATCTGACAGGAGAACACAGATGCCTAAACAGATGCAGTTTGTGTATAGACAGATTATATTTTTAACCAAAAGTTGCTGATTTTTCTTCTGAAAAACCTTTTCCCTGATGAGATAAGTATTAAAGTGTGAAAATGTTGACATTTTTCTTTGCACATCACAGGTTTACTGTGTTTATTTTTATTATTTTTTTCATGGCTCATGTAATCATCCTATGGTGGATTGAGAAGGCAATATTCAGATTTTATCAGAACCCCTGGGATGTTGCCATGTTTTTGAAAACTTCTAGCACCTCACTGAGGTTACTATGGGCCTGGTTTTCTTAAATGTGTAAATTGCTGCAGAAATTAAAATGTGGTCCATGCTGGAATCTGTTGATAAGCTGATGAGATTCATGTTCCTGGATTTCCTCTCAAGTCTCACTGATCCTGTCATAGAAATTATTACACCTGCTCCAAATTGCTACATGAGAAGAAGGGTAGGACTTTACAGGCATGTGAGAAAGTTGTGAAAAAGAGGTGAGAATTCTGGGCAAAAAAAAAAAAAAAGAGGAATTTCATATGGCTGAAGGGAAACTGAGCTGGTCTGAAAAACATAAATGACCTTATGTTCTATACCTACCTGGAGAAAGATCTGAGGAGAACAAATATACTTACGAAGACAATGGAGGAAAAATGAAATGAATACTCTTCATATCAGTTTTAGAGTTTCTGCAACCCTGCAATAAAACATACCAATTAAGTTGGTTGATTGACCAGCATTCGTTAACCAACACTGACTCTCAGTATTCCTGAGACAGCAAAGCCAAGAAAGAATAATCCACATTTTCTACATCTAAGTACCTCTCTCTTCTCAATGATATCATTCGCTCCTTAATATAGAGCAGTAGCCCTCACAGAGTGGTCATCACCCAGGAACCTGTTAGAAATGCAAATTCTAGGGCTTCATCCTAGACCTGAATCAGGAATAGGGAACTCAGCAATGTATGTTTTCGTAAGCTTCCAGTATATTCTTAATGCACACAAAAGTTTGAAAACCACTGCTCTAGTGTAGGGTATCATCAGTCTCTCAATCTCAAATGGTTATTCTCATCAACATGCAATATGTTCTATGCCTGCTATATTTAAAAAAATCATCTCTTCATAATTTCCAGCTATCTTCCCTCTTTCTCCTCCATCACACCATTATTTTTTCTCAAATTTTTTCTATACAGCACAATAACAAAATAGGAAGCCTCAGACCTTGTTTTCCCACAAAGACACTGACAACAACAATATACAGGCCAGAAAACCTTTATGAGAACTCCAGAAACCAGGTAAGAAGTTACAGTTCCAAGGTATGTTCAAAGACAAGAACAGCTGCATTGAAACAGGTTAGAAACAAACAATTAGTCTCACCCATATAGCACCTTTCCCAAGACATAACAGCTCAGCACAATTAGGAGAAAATGCCCAATTCATGGCTTCTCTGTTGACAGAGGGGAGGAGAGAGAAGAGTGGAATGTATGTACAACTTTCTTACTTTTGAGGACTGGTTTCCAGCTTGTCTGACTCTGAGCACTGATGGAAATCTGACATTACTTTAGATGTCTGGGGATTGTTGAGAAAAAAAGAGCCCCTTGGCTTGCTGTAGCACCAGAGAACCTGCAGTACTGAAGACAGACACCAGAGCAAAAACGGAAATTCCAAGTTCATGAAAAAGAAACCAGCAAAGAGACTCACAACAAGGCTCATTATAATTAAAATGTCAAAAGTTAAAGACAAGAAGAGAATCTTAAAAGCAGCAAGAGAAAAACGACTTTTTGCATACAAAGGAACCCTCAGAAGACTATCATCAGATATTTTTTTTAGCAGAAACTTTGCAGGCCAGAGAAATGTGTTATTATATATTCAGAGTTGAAAGCAAAGACACTTCCAGCCAAAAACCCTCTGCCCAGGAAAGTTATTCAGAATTGGATATATAAAGTTCTCCAGAAAACCAAAATATAAAGCAGTTCATCAACACTAAACCAGTCTTACAGGAAATGTTAAAGGGACTTCTTTAAGCTGAAAAGAAAGAACACTGATTAGTAACAAGTCCACATATGAAAGAATAAATCTCATTGCAAAGGTACTATATAGTAAAGGTAGTAGATTAATGGAGGTATGAAAGTAAAAATACAAAAGTAGTAAAAATTAACTGTAAATATAATTAATTAAGGAATACATAAGATTAAAAGGAGCAAAATGTAACATCTAAACAAAACTTTGGGGGGAAAGTAAAAATGTTGAATTTTAAATTGGAATCAAATTTAAGCTATTAATAACTTATAATTTTCACACACACACACACATACACAGACATGAGGTGTGATCAAACAATATGGTGAATGTTTAAATTAAAAAAAAATATTACAGTAAAATACACATTGCCATGAATCCCTTTCAAAATAAATATTCCCCCTCGCTTCCAACACACTTATCCCATCATTCTTGACACTTTCTGAAGCAATTCTGGAAGTCCTCTTTCATGAGTGTCTTTATTGATGCTGTCGTGGCTGCCTCAATGTACTGAATGGATTCAAAACGTTTACTTTTCATGGTCAATTTT
This sequence comes from Rhinolophus hipposideros, assembly GCF_964194185.1. Classification (NCBI taxonomy): domain Eukaryota; kingdom Metazoa; phylum Chordata; class Mammalia; order Chiroptera; family Rhinolophidae; genus Rhinolophus; species Rhinolophus hipposideros. The sequence goes on from NC_138068.1 coordinate 32,247,083, forward strand.
GACTTTGGGGATGATCCAGAAGTCACACAGTGCCAGATCCAAGGTGCATGAGGACACACCACAATGTTTTTATTGGACAGAAATTGCCGTACCAGAAGCAATGTGTAACATAAAACATTGATGGAGGATGATTTCTGGCACACTTTAAAACACACCTTCTCTCAACTATAGCTCACATCTGACTGACTGCACCGAATAAGTAGAAACTTGACACACAGTTACTAAGGTTTGAGGGGCCACTTCCCATATTGAAGATCCCTGCTTTTCCATTGGATGGCACTCAGCAGCAGTATTCACCGTATCTTTTGATCACAACAGAAAGGCTCCATGTCACACATTGCTTCTGGTATACAGCAGTTTATGTCACATAAAAACATTACAGTGTGTCCTCATCCACCTTATTCACCAGATCTGGCACCCAGGGACTTCTGGCTCTTCCCCAAATTCAAAATGACTATGAAACATAAATGTTTTGAATCCATTGAGGATATCGAGGCAGCCACAACAGTGCAACTAAAAGCACTCACAAAAGAGGACTTCCAGAACTGCTTCAGAAAGTGGCAAGAGCAGGGGCATAAGTGTGCTTGTTGTGAGGGGGAATATTTTGAGGATGGTTGATGTCAATGTGTCTTTTACTCTAATATATATATATATATATATATATATATATATATATATATATATTAGAGTAAAAGACAAATATATATATATATAAATCAAATATATATATATTTGATTTAAACATTCACAGTATTGTTTGCTCACACCTCATATCAGCATACCACCAAAGAAAGTCATTAAACCACAAAAGAAGAAACTAGAGAAGAAGAAAGGAACAGAGAGGAACTACAAATACAGCCAGAAAACAATTAACAAAATGGAAATAAGCATATACCTATTAATGATTACTTAAGGTAAATGGATATAGAGTGGCTGAATAGATAAGAAAAACAAGACCTATGTATATGCTGCATAAAAGAGATTCACTTTTGAAGTAATGACAGACAGATGTTTCATTCAAATGGAAATCAAAAGAAAGCTGGAATAGCTATACTTATATCAGACAAAACAGACTTTAAAACAAATCAGTAATTAAATAAAGATGGACATTACAAATGATAAATGGGTCAATCCAACAAAAGAATGTAACATTTGTAAATATTTATGCACCCAATATAGAAGCACCTAAATAAATAAAGCAAATGTTAACAGACATAAAGGGGGAAACAGATAGCAATACAATAATAGTAGGGAAATTTAATACCCCACTTACATCAATGGATAGATAATTCAGAGAGAGAATCAATTGACCTTAAATGACACATTAGATTTAATAGATATTTACAGAATATTCCATCCAAAAGCAGCAGAATACACATTCTTCTCAAATGCACATGAAAAATTCTCCAGGAGAGATCATATGTTAGGTCAAAAAACAGTCATAATAAATTTAAGAGGACTGAATCATATCAAGTATCTTTTCCAACCACAATAATATGAAATCAGAAATCAATTACATGAAGAAAACTGGAAAATTCACAAATATGTGGAAATTTAAAATCACATTGCTGAACAACCAATGGATCAAAGAAGAAATCAAAAGATAAATTAAAAATTACCTTGAGACAAACAAAAATGGAAATGTAACACACCAAAATTTATGGGATGCAGCAAAAGCAGTTCTAAGAGGTAAGTTCATAGTGATAAATGCTTACCTCAAAAAATAAGAAAAGGCTCAAATTGAAAAAACAAACTTTACACCTCAAAGAACTAGAAAAAGAAGAATAAAGTCCAAAGTTAGTAGAAGGAAGAAAATAACAAAAGTTAGAACATAAATAAATGGAGACAAAAAAGACAATAGAAAAGATCAATGAAACTAAGAACTGCTTCTTTAAAACAATAAACAAAATTGACAAGCCTTTAGCTAGAATCACCAAGAAAAAAGATTAGACTCAAATAAATAAAATCAAAAGTGAAAGAGATATTACAACTGTAACCACAGAAATACAAAGGATCATAAGAGACTACCAACAATTATACACCAACAAATTGAACAACTTAGAAGAAATAGATGAATTCTTAGAAACAGAAAATCTACCAAGATCAAATCATAGTGAAATAGAAAACCTGAACAGAACAATAAATATTAAGGAGATTGGGTCAGTAATCAGTAACATCCCAACAAACAAAGTTGAAGACCAGATTGCTTTACTGGTAAATTCCACAAAACATTCAAAGAATGCCAATCAGCCTCAAACTCATCTAAGAAAAAGACAAAGAAAAAGAGGAAGGAATGCTTTCAAACTTACTTATATATACAGAAAATCCTTTACATATAGAAAATCCTAAAGACTCCACTAAAAACCTGTTAGAACTAATAAACAAATTCAGTATAGAATATACAAAAATCAATACACAGAAATCTGTTATGTTTCTATACGTTAATAACAATCTGTCAGAAAGAGGAAGTAGAAAAACAATCCCATTTACAAATGCATCAAAATATACTTCGCAATAAACTTAACCAAGGAGGTGAAAGACGTGTATATTGAAAACCATAAGATGTTAATGAAGGAAACTGAAGAAGACACCATAAATGGAAAGATTTATGTACTCATGGATTGGAAGAATTAATATTGTTAAAATGTCCATATTACACAAAGCAATATTCAGATACAATGCAATCCCTATGTAAATTAGAATGGCATGTTTCACAGAAATAGAATAATCAATCCTATGTAATCACCCTAAATAGCCAAAGTAATCTTGAGAAAGAAGAACATAGCTGGAGACATCACACTCCCTGAGTTCAAACTATGTTAGTAACCTATAGTAATTAAAATAGTATGGTATTGGCATTTAAAAAAAGACACATAGATCAGTTAAACAGAACAGAGACTTCAGAAATAAACCTACACATATATGGTTAATTAATTTAAAACAAAGGAGTCAATATTATGCAATGGGAAAAGGAGAGTCTCTCCAATAATAATATTGAGAAAATTGGACAGCCACATAAAAAGAATGAAACTGGACCACTATCTTATACCATACGCAAAAATGAACTCAAAATACATTAAAGACTTGAACATAAGATCTGAAACCATAAATCTCCTAGAAGAAAACATAAGCAGTAAACCCTTTAACATAGGTCTTGGTGATGAGTTTTTGAATCTGACACCAAAAGTGAAAGCAATAAAAGCAAAAATAAACAGGTGAGAGTTCATCAAATTGAAAAGCTTCTGCATAACAAAGGAAATCATAACAAAATGAAAAGGCAGCCCACTGAATGGGTGAAAATATTTTCAAATCATATATCTGGTAAGGGGCTAATATCAAAAATATATAAAACAATCTAATTAAAAGGTGGGCAGAAGATATGAATGAACATTTTTTCCCAAAAAGGCATACAGATGGCCAACATGTACATGAAAAGATGCTCAACATCATTAATCATCTAGGAAATGCAAATCAAAACCACAATGAGATAAGAATGGCTTCACACTGGTTAGAATGGCTGTTATCAATCACAGGAAAAAAACAAGTGTTGGCAAGAATATGGAGAAAAAGAAATCCTTGTGCACTGTTGGTAGGAATCTAAATTGGTGCAGCCACTATGGAAAACAGTATGGAGGTTCTTCAAAAAATTAAAGTAGAACGATCATATAATCCAACGATTCCACTTCTGGGTATTTATCTGAAGAAAACAAAAACACTAATTTGAAAAGACCTATGCTCAAAAGATCCATCTATGTTCTCACTGATGGACAGATTTCATTCTTTTATATGGCTGTTAGAGATTGAGATGTAGATAGAGATAGAGATACAGATACAGATACAGATACAGATAAGATACAGATACAGATACAGAGGTAGAGATAGAGATACAGAGGTAGATATATGGAGATAGATGATGATGATAGATGATAGATGATAGATAGATAGATAGATAGATAGATAGATAGATAGATAGATAGATAGACAATCACAGATTCTTTATCCATTCATCCATTGATGAACTCAATGGGAGCAGCTATGTGGACTCGTCATGTTCCAGAACTTTCTAGTGAGATCAAACCAAATCTAGATTCCATCGGAGCCTGATACCCATGCCTGACTTTTTTCCCATCCATCCTGCTTCCTTCACTCCCATGCAGGTCCCTCCTGAGAACCCTCTGTCAATCCATCACTTGTAACAAAATCCCCAGTTCAGGTTCTGTTTCTGAGGACCCAAGAAAATACAGTTGTCATTTTAAATGTATATTTTAAAAAGTTAACATAGATATATCATTTTAAAATTACAATAATGTATTATTTTCATCATAGTCTCCAAGAGAGGTACAAAATATGATATAGAAATCCTGAACAAGTGAAACACTGAATTGATTTTTGAACCTAGACTCAGAAACAGATGTGCTAGCCATCTGCTGGTGGGTTCGGGATGATTTTCCCCAAAATGTGTCAGTCCAGATATGGATTCACATAAGATTCGAGATCTACAATGCATTGAGGAAAATGGGATAGAAGGAGCAACCTCATTTCCCTCTATAAACCAAGGCAGGTGAATGTAGTGCAATGCCATGGACGCTTTAGAAAATGTCACTTTGGAGCCAGCTGTGCTTTTTCATTGAAAAGACCTCTCACTTTATCCTCAGACAGGAGACAGCTCAGAGAGTCTGTGCAGATACCCAAGCTCCCTAAGTCATGAGGACCACCCAACAGCTGCCACCAGCATTTCCTGGGCTCCTGAGGGGTGCTTAGTTCAGGCATCTCACAATGCTCATTGTTTGACACATGCCAAGGCTTCTGTGGGAACGCATCTCTCCTGTGGTTCATGGAACAGTGTCAATTCTAGAGAAAATACACCACAGGCTCTGAACAAGAACAAATGGAAGATTTCTGTACCAGTCAAATACAGACCCCGGGAAACATAAAGCAGAGAAACAAACACACCTTAGTGAAACAATCAGGATCTTTCACTTATAGAGTGAGTGAGTTATGTATGTATGTATGTATGTATGTATTTATGTATGTATTTATTTATTTACTTATTCATTAATTAATTAATTCATTCATTCATTTAGAAGTCATCTTTGGGAGGCATTTTGGAATTTTTTTTTTTAAAGCAGTATTACCAGGCAGAAATTACCTGAATTGGCTGCAGATTTTGTAAATAAATGGAGAGGAAAGAGAAAAGGAATGGGAAGAGGCTGTGGCAGGAACAAATATTGAATTTCCAGAAACTCAAACAATAGCCTCCAAATAGCCAAAGAGTAATTAACTTGATATTCTGTACAGAACAAGAACTCCTCATTCTCCCACACTATCCCTTGCTAATTAAAAACCAGTTACCAGGATTTGTTAAATAAATTCTGGTTCATTTGTAATGGAACACGATACAGACATTTATGAAAAAGGAGACATTATATGTTTCGATACAGAATGCTCTCCAAGATAAAATGTTTAATGAAAAAAAGGAAGATGCTAAACAATGTGTAAAATATTTGTGGCAAAACAATGAATATTCATTTTATATATGTTCATATATACAAATGCATATATGTGCATGCATATGTAATATAATGCAAAATATATACAAACATACACCTATATTTGGAAGTAGATTGGGAAAGGGAGGGAGGAGGGAGGTTCTTTTCACTGTTTACCCTCTTCCTAGTATTTTTTTCCATTTGCATCTACAACCTGTTCAAAAACAGTTTAAAAGATTACAACCTACAAACCAAAATAGGTGATAACATGCTAAACAACAGGGTATTTTGTGGAGGGTGGGTAGTTAAGTACTGCTGTTCATACTTGTTAAGTCCAATTTGTATTACGTATCCATTGTTACTTATAATTCCCACAGAAGCTTTGAAAATATTGTGATGATTTTCCCAGGGTACCATGTTATGCTCTTAAACCATAATTGCTATGACCTAGCACAGTGGTCTTAAAACTCATCTGTGTTTACTGATTTCAGATTTGAGCCCTTAGAGAAAATGTCTGCAGTGAGAGATCCCAGATTTTCCCACCCCAGAATAGTTCCTGAGGTTACCTTGGAGATTGTCTGGAACAATGGGGTCAAAGTCCCTGCTGATTCACAGGAGCAAAAGACTAAGTACCTTTGAATCAGTAGGGTATTTATTCCATTGCAAGAAAGAGAGGTTCGAGGTAGATAAAGGCTTCAAAGTCCAGACTAATTCTGTAGGCACCTGCAATTAGGAGCAGCATCCTTGACCTTTTCGGAAATATTAGGAATTAAAATAGGAATCTCTATACTGTTTACTTGAGAGCAAAGTGTAACATCCTCCTAGTAATTCTGAAGGCTGTAGCTGCTAAGAGCTAAAAATATCTCCTAGGGGAGGGCTGTGCAGATGGGGCACTGAGAGCGGGGAGGTGCACCGAGAACACAGAAGAGCAGCCATCTGAGCACATTTCACACAATTAATAGGGAGTTTGTTGGCTGGTGGACTTTAAAAATAGAACCTCATTTCTGAGGGGTGGGTGCCCTGCTCCAGTGCCCTAGAAGGAGCCTGCTGAGCAGGATGATTAAAATGAAAGATTGTGCAGCTTTAAGGAAATGTTGGCATAAAGAAATGGCAGCGATTACTGATGCTCCAGCCACCTTCTAAAAGGTTTCTGCAAATTGCTTTCCTTGGATGAAATACCAAATATCTGTTCCCAAATGTTATGAAGCAAAATAAATCACATTCCATTGACACATCCAATATGTCGTATCAGAGACCCTGAATCCAAACAAAGCAAAGCTGTCGTTACCTCAGCACTATTACATTTCTTTCTCTTGCTCCTGTATTAAGGCTGCAAGATGAAAACGTGTTCCATGTAAACAAAAAAGAAAATTATCTCTGCCTCCTCCCTACAGGAAATGAGAAATCAAATCAGCCACTGACAAGTTTTCAGAGTTCAAAAGTAACTCAGAAATCATTTTCTCTGACCCCTGACTTGTTTAATAAGTGAAGAAGGTGAAACCAAGAAAGGATAAAGCTCCTTTGCAAGGTCACATTGCTGGAGAGGCACACAGTCCGGGTTGGAATAGAATCTCTCAACTCAGCTTGCTAATAAATAACCCTTCTGCTAAATAATGTACATTAAAGGGTTCAAGGTAGTATTCCTTTATGAGACCATGCATTTTCACTAGAATGAAAGTTTTAAGAGAAAGATGATTTCTCAAGCAGTAGCCAGTACACGAAGAAAGCATTTTTTTCCTGAGGTATACAAAGAAAGAAATAGGGTTTAATTTCTTAATCTACAAAATAATTCAGTGTTAAAGTTACATGCACTGTGGGACTATTTATTGCAGTTTGCAAATGTAAATACTGAGGCTGAGTGCAAACGATATTTACCCAGGTATAGTACCTGCTGTTGGAGCACCTTCACCAGCAGGTGCCCCCACTCCCCAGCTACTGTGAGTGCTGGCTGCCAAGAACTCAGGGCTGCCTCCTTCTCCAGAGAATTTGCCTGCTCTCCTGGAAATGCCTGAGAGAATTACCTATGATGAATTGATGTAGTTTTATTCTCCAGAGCTCCCTGTGAGATCAGGCTGAGGCTAGACTCCAGCTATGACCACATCCTCGTTCGGCTCCTTCCATTGCCCCATCCTGCTTCCCTCACCACCTACAGGTTGACCTGGGAGCCCACCTTTAATAAATCAATTGCTTTCAGAGAACCTGACCTAAAACACCAAATCAGTGCATAGGAGAGATAATAAATGCCAGATAGCAACTTGTAATACCCTGTAACTTTTTCACCCGTTTCCATTTTGGTCCCCATACAAATGTGTATTTGAAACAGACTTCTGCGTGTGTTTCTGCTATAATCAGATGCCAATGCTCTCCTTGTCTAGAGATATGGAAGGTTTCCCAGTTTTTTTGCTTAGTCACGTGCTTTCTGACTTGTCCATCCAATTATGCAGCAACCTTTCTGTTATCTTTACATTTTTCCTGAACACAAACAGCAACAACAACAACAAAACGATCTTTAGGTGTGGTAATGACTGACCAAGCAAAGAAACGGATCAGAAGGTACAAATGTGAGTTGTGAATCATTAACCCCTTTAATAGGAGCTTGGGTGGTTCTCCTGACTTCCGCCTTCAGAGTTTTCCTTATGTGTGGTAAGGGGCATGATACAGGTGCTGAGACCATAATCAGCAGAGCAGATTTAAGGGAACTCATACAATGATAAATTGCATAATTGTAGAAGAAGTTGCAATCATAACTGGTATCAGCCAATCACCATAGCAGCTCAATACTTAAATCTGTTCTAGAAATATAATTCTGGTGGAAATATCAATATATGTACTTCTCTCAGAACTGAAAGATCTAGTTCAAAAAATAAGGGACACTACCTGAAAAATACAATCAATAAACAAAGTCATATTTTTAAATGTACTTTTTCAAATGTACTTTTTAAATGCACCTTATTTTTAAATGTACTTTTTCAAACACTCATGAACATTTGTAAAGCTTGGTCATATATATGGCCAATGGAAAAAAAAATACCCAGAAAGATGTGTAATTGGGCAGCTTTTATAAGCTATAGTCTCTGATCAGAAGCCAATACAATTAGAAATAAATAATTAAGTGGTAACAAAAAAGATCTTACTGACTTGACAATGAAGTAGCATGCTTCTAGATAATTTTTGATCAAAAATGAAATTAAAACCCGCCTAGAAGGCAAGGAAAAAGAACATTCCATAGTAAAACCTACAGAACACATCAAAAACAATATTCAGAGGAAAATTTATAGTCATAATTGCCTTCATTATTAAAAAAGAAAGGTGGGAATAAAATAGTTTTTCATCTAAAAACTAAAATATGAAATGCATAATTAAACACAATTAAGAACAGGAAATTTAAAAATGTTTTAAATGAGGGGAAAAATAGAAGAAAAGAAAAATGATTCCAAAAGCTCTTTCTCTGAAAACACTGATAAAGTAGATAAAATATATTACAATTCTGATAAAAGAAAGGGGCGCAAAAGCAAAAGTAAATGCAGCAAAGAGTGAGTGTGAGACAATAGCCAGGACAAAAAAGAGATTAACATTATCATGAAAAAAATACTGCATGCAACTCTATAGTTACAGACAAAAATGAATAATTTTTTAGCAAAACATCTCTAAACTCACCAACTTTCCATAATTTTTACCCTATTTGATCATTTTACTCTTTTTTATATATTTTATTTTAATCAACCACCTTCTCTTTCATGCCCAACTCTCTACCCTTGATGGACATATTTTCCTTCAATCAAGGGTCGTTTTAGTTTTACTATCCTAGTGTGGGTCTGGGAGGAGACTTAGTTTATTCCAACTCAAATTCCATAAGGACGTATTTTGTACTTTCACTTTCATACCTTACATTCATGTTCTTGGAGCATCTTCCCTGTACCCTATGTAGCCTATACATGGCAGCTCTCTCGTTTCTTTTAATCTTTCAAAACACTTTCACATTCATTATGGTAGCATTTTTTTTTTTTAACAAAACTTTATTGGGGAACAGTGTGTATTTCCAGGCCTTTTTTTCAAGTCAAGTTGTTGTCCTTTCGATCTTAGTTGTGGAGGGTGCAGTTCAGCTCCAGGTGCAGTTGTCATTGTTAATTGCAAGGGGCGGAGCCCACCATCCCTTGAGGGAGTTGAGGAGTCCAACCCGCAGCCTTATAGTTGAGAGCCCACTGGCCCATGTGGGAATCGAACCAGCAGCCTTCGGCGTTAGGAGAACGGAGTTCCAACCGCCTGAGCCACCGGGCCGGCCCAATGGTAGCAATTTTTAAAATTTTAGATTGTAAAGAAAATGTTACCACTCTGGGCAATAGTTTTATAGAAAAAGTGAAACACATTGTTCTGACAAGCTGGAATATGTTCACTAGTTTTTAATTATCAATGTATTTCACACACGCATGCATACACACATGTGCTCATACACACATATATTCGTACATAATACAGTTATATTATCTCACCAGGAGGATGGATCAGCCATTAATCTTAGCCTCAAGTGATTTTCAATCATATAAAAGTGCTTAGAACTGCATGAGATTCTAGAAATTGCATTACATTTATATAACTGATGGGGACATAACTGAAGGAGTGAAAGTCTAGCTCTGTGGTATGCTTTTCACGCAAATCTAGACACTCTCTTAGGCAAATCACATACTTATCTGCTTACTCCCAGAATGTTAAAAACGGTCTCATTTTCTAGATAGAAAAAAATCCAATACAATCAACATTAAATATTCACTCTGTATATCAATAAATATTTGCTGTGTAACAAACCACCCCCAAATTAGCAGCTTATAGCAATAGTTAATTATTGCCTACAATTCTGTGGATCAGCAGTTTGGGCTGGGTTTGGCTGGGTCAGGTGGTTCTGAAGCTCTCCCTGAGCTCCCTCATTTGGCTATGGTCAGCTCTGCTCTCACATGTCTGGGGATTTGGCGGAGGCAACTGGAATAACTCAACTCCGGTCTATGTGGTCTCCAATTATTCAGCAGGCCTAACTCATTCTTATTCATGTGGCTCATTGGGCAGAGTTCTTGAGTCAAAGTGTTCAAAGCCCCTTGAGGACATAGGCTTAGAAGTGGCACATTGTCATCCCCAATAAATTCTATTGGAAGAAAGAAGTCACAGTGCCTACCCAGATGCAGTGGGTGGGGGAAAATACTCTACTTCTCAACATGAGAAGCTGTATAGGCAGCTTCTCCTAGGGTGTGGGTAGAAGGAGGGGAAGGATCATGGCCACTTTGCAACCCCAACTACTTAAATTTTGTTTCCTTCTTGTGCCTGCATCAAATATTCAAACTATTAAAAGAGAGAAATTATGAGCCAAGAATAATATATCCATCAAAGATATCAAGGTGGGGTTGAAACAGGGGTTGATATGTGACTCCTAGTGTCTCTGGTGGCTCATGGGGATGGATCAATGTGGCCAATAGGAAACAATCACCTGTGTCTATTGTTACATGCCTCGACTTAGCCCAGTTCCATTAAATTGCAGACCCTCTTCCTTCTCCAGCTAGTAAGGTAGGATAAGTAGTGTAGCAAATTGACCACCCCCTCCAGAATAGAATGCGAGGCACCTCCCTGGTTACACAAGTAACAAATGACCTTATCAGACACCTGCAGCTAGAGAAAAACAAGAAAAAGTTTCATCCAGTTTGGCTAATCCCTGTGACTGGGACCTGTCCGTTAGCTAATTTTAATGTCATTATAATCTCATCTCTTTTACACTATGGTTACCACAACTCCCAGCATGCATCTGACTCCATGACAGTTCTGGAGGAACCGAATAAGGAAGGAAAAGTGGAAAATGGATGGTTCCACACAAGAGGAGGAGACACGCAATCTACATAAATGGGACATCACCAATTCCCACCCTATGGGAGATAAATACCCCTGATCGGACTTCCTCTGCTACTCAATCTCTGAGTTTGCCCACACTTCCCTCTCTCTCAAGTGTGTACTTTTGTTTCATTAAACTCCCTGTGCTTTCCTGCATCTGTCTCGCTCTTAAATCCTTTCTCGTGGGGACACAAGAACCTGGTCACTGCTGCTCTGGTTGAGTCCTCTCTTGATCCATCCCCATGAGCCACCAGAGACACTAGGAGTCACATATCAACCCCTGTTTCAACCCCACCTTGATATCTTTGATGGATATATTATTCTTGGCTCATAATTTCTCTCTTTTAATAGTTTGTATATTTGATTCCACTCCCTCTTGGCTTTCATTTCTGCTGAAAAACCTGATGATAATCTACTGGGATTTCCTTTGTAGGTTACCATCTTCTTTTCCCTAGCTGCCTTGAGGATTCTTTCTTTGTCGTTAATTTTTGACAGCTTCAATACAATGTGCTTTGGAGAAGACCTGCTGGGATTAAGGTCATTAGGTGTTCTATTTGCTTCTTGGATTTGAGGATCCAGTTCTTTCCACAAGTTTGGGAAGTTCATATTGACTATTTGTTTGAATATACTCTCTGTTCCCTTCTCCCTTTCTTCTCCTTCTGGTATGCCCATTATTCTTATGTTGCTCTTTCTGATGGAGTCACAAAGTTCTTGTAGAGTTCTGTCATTTCTTTTAACTCTCAAGTCTCTCTCTTCTTCCATCTATATCATTTCCAGATTTTTATCTTCGATGTCACTGATTCTTTCCTCCATCTGGCCAGCTCTATCACCTAAGCTGCCTATTTCATTCTTCGTTTCTTTTATTGAATTCTTAATCTCCAAAAATTCTATTTGGTCCTTTTTTAAAATTTCAATCTCTTTGGTCAAATGTCCATTTTGTTCTTTGATTGTGTTTTTGAGTTCATTAAACTGCCTGTGTTTTCTTGCATCCTGCTGAGTTTTTTTAAGAACTGCAATCTTTAATTCTGTCATTTAAGTCACATATTTCCATGTCCTTAAGTTCATTTTCTGGAGACTTTTCATTTTTGTTCTGAGCTGCCTTGTAACCTTGGTAATTCATGGCAATTAGTGAATTATTATTTTCTTCCCAGGCATCTATATGGTTCTGCAACAGGTTGGTAGGAAGAGGTCTCTCTTCTGCTTTCCAGTAGGTGTTGGTAGAATGCTTTATTTTCTTTCCAACTGCAGTCTTTTATTTTCTCTCATGCTGTGATGTTATATTTTCTGTGCACTGTTCTAGCTTGTCACACAATGGGGGGATTCCCTCGAAGGTGCTCTTCTCTTCTGTGAGCAGTTTGCCTGGGTCTCAGGGCACCACCACCGTTGGGGGATGTGGACAGCTTCTGAAGTTCTAAAGCTTTTCCTGCACCCAATTCAGGGCCTCTGTGTTTCAGCAGCTCTGTTTACCCCTGCAGGGATCCACCCAGATACGTGGGGACAGAGGCGGGATGGGTTGTGAGAGGTGGCCGTGACCAACGGCAGCGACCACCAGCACAACCCATCCTGCACTCAGGGCTCCCACTAGTTCACTGGAACCAGTTGAGCTGCAAGTCCATGGCTGTGGGCCGCAGTTTTCAGAACTGCAAATATTCTGTTCTTTTGATCTGACACTGCTACCATTCTACTTCTTGCCCTGGGAACGTGGAATGGGGCGAGCTCTAGGAGGATAGGGAAGGTTGGCTAGGCTCCGTCCTATGCCTTCAGTCCTCTGCTTGGCAGTGAGGGCTCAAATCGCCATTTTCACCCTTCTTCCCTCACGCTTTGGTTCAAGGTCTCTGCCCTGAGCATTGGGTTCAGCCATATTATACACTCATCCCTCAGGCGGGAATGTGGGCCATAACAGAGCACTAGCAGTCCAAGTTCTTCCCTCTCCCTTGGCTGCAGTTGTTCTGGAATGCAGGGTCCTTGGAGCTCCAAGCTCTGGTCTGCTTCCTGCACCCGCATGGCCCACGTCTCCACACTTCTCATTTCCCTCCTCCCCAGCTCTCCCTATTTGCCCACCTTTAGATGACTTCACTTGCGTGTCTCTTAGTCTTGCCTGTCTGCTGTGCAGGGAGTCCTTTGTGGAATTATAGTTGTTCAATTTGTTGTAAATTCCAGGAAAGATTTCAAGAGGCTTATCTCATGCTGCCATTTCTATGACATCATCTCCATCTAACTTTTTCACACAGCCTTTTCAGCACTTCCAAATAGAAAACTTGGTTAACTGTTTGTCCAGTTGGTACACATTCATAATGAATAATACCTTTGACATAAAAAAAACCCCAAAAACTAGCAACATCGTTGCAACAAGTTCACGAACTTAATTGTCAGACCTCGTACAACAGTCCCAAAATGTTTTTAGTCTCATTCTCTCTCAAAAATGTTTTTTTACATTCGAGACAGTCTCTATTATTTTTATACATATTTCCATTCCTGTTGTTCGAAAAAATTTAATCCTACTATTAAGACTTATTGTTTCCTCCCTTTTCCTCTACTTATATTCTCTATTACGATTCATTCTCTCCTGCCAATATCTTCTCAGATGTATGTCCTGTATCTACTACAGGGTCTGGCCCATAGAAGAGGCTCAACAAGTATTTCTGGAATAAATGAATTAATACACGAGATTCATTATTGTTTGTAATCAGGCATGTAAGTTATTTTCCATGACATTACCAGATACAAAATATTCTTGTATTTTCTCTTCTTGACTCCCTTAAGAGGTGCAAACTTTTGGTACCTGAATGTCTGTATTAGTTTTAACCAGTGGTTTATCATGGAAGAAACTCAACTGGACACCTCCCATTTGTGACAGTCATTCTATTTCCTGAACCTTTTAAAATTTTCTCCAAAGGTCTATGCCTATCACTTTTAATTTTGCAAGATAAGCTTAGATTACCATGAAGTTTAAGCATTATGCTCAAGGAATAAAGAACTGCATTTCTCTCTCCCATCCCCTACCCCTAACCCCCTCCTTCTGTCTCTTTCCTTCTCTTTCTGTCATTCCCTTTTTCTCTCAGCCACACATACAAACATAGCAATTGAATTATGCTTTTTCACGTTTTGTCAATAATTTAATTATTTTCTCACTATCACCTATATATCTCAATTGTTTTCAGTAAACTTCCTATTGAGGTAAAACACCCAAATAGAACAGTTCAGAAATCATAATACACAGCTCTGTGAACTTTCACAAATGAACACACATGTGCAGCCAGGATTCCTTCCTCAGCCCTGAGGAAGCCAATGGTGTACCTCCAACCTCTTTCTATTAAGGGCACCTCACTCTCCCAGCAGGGCTTGGGACAAACCCACGAATGCTCTTTCTCCCCTACAATCCACATCTAAGTTATGGAAATCCTCAAGCAACCCTTCCCCACAGAAGGCAAATAAGAGATAAACTTCTTCTCTTCTTATCCTTCCAACCATGGTGTTATCTTTGTTTTAAGTTTTTGCATGCTATCTGCTTGCTTTTTACCTCCTTCTTTGGTCTTACAATCTGTTGTTTGAACTCTTACTATGTGAGTTCCCTTGTTCTCTGTAATTTCTTTGAGTGTATAGAGAGCAATTCACTCAAAAGACCCTCTGTTTCACACAGTAAGTTTTCTATGAGCATTTTTACCTGTCCTTTGCATATGACATTCATTTCACCTTTTGGAGATTAGTGTCACAATTTCTCTCTCTATTTGTGTCATGTTCTATCCCCAGTGCTTAGAAAAAAATCTCAGCACATTGCCTGTATGCAAATATTTGCTCAGTGAACGTAGAATGAATCTCTGCTTGCTTTCCATGGTTGAGACCTTTGCCTCCTTCTAATCTTTGAATGGGGGCAATTCTCTTCCAACATTGAATTTACTGAAAAACATCCAGATAGGTTTTAGGGCAGGACTGTGTAGTGGATGATTAGGACACAGAGAATTGGGCCATTCAACACTATGATGTTTTGGAATAGTTTCCTGATAATTTTCTAGTTTCTGCCCTAGGAATTTCCTATCAGCTTAAAGTACATACCTCCTCCCCCCACACACCTACACCACCATACACATCAGTAATCAGCATTCTGTACAGTCAGCAGTGATGAATAGCTACAACATTGTTGTCCACTTCCTCTCATGAATCCACTCTGCCTCATTTCTAGGCTAGTTCTCTAGAGTAAGAATGCAGGTGACAAAAAGGAAAAAATAAAGAGAGGATGTTCAAACTATCTTCTTTTGGACCCCTGTGCCCACCATTGTGCCAAGCCAAACAGAACACTTCAGGGATCTACCTTATTCTCCTTTACTGACTCCCATACTGTTCCATTTCTTTATCATTCCCACAAAGTCCTCCAATTTATTTGCAGAGAATACTGCATCCTGCTTTAAATCTGAATGGCTCTGTATTTATTTGTGGCATCTTCCCTTGAATTAATCCATTTTATCAAAATTTACCCATATTGAGATGATGTTCTTTATGTCTGTGGCCCTGGGCTTCAGCAATCATCAGTGTATCTAGTTAGTGACTCAGTTTTCTATCCTATTCTCCCCCCGTCACGTCCCAACGTCTCAGAGGGAAAAAAAAAATAAAAAGAAACCAGTATTCCATCACCTGCTCCTGGAAGTATTATTCTAGATTTTAAAATATCTTTTTAATTACTAAGATGCTCTGATATAAATGTTCTCACATCATAACTTAATTCTATTGCCCTTGCTGGGAACTAGGCAGAGCAAATCAGTAAATAAAAGCATTTCACAGGTTGGCCATTTTCCAGCAAATTTTGAAGTTAACATTGTTATCCTTAGCCATGCACTCTGGACAACTCGTAAACCAGTGTCCCAGAAGTGGCTGAGCAGTGGCTTTTGAGCTTGGAAATTCTGTGGAGTTCCTTCTTTGCTTTGATTACTACCTTTCTCTGTCCTTATTTGTTCTTAGGGTACAATTACTCACAGCAAATCAGAGATTGGAGGAGGGAGAAGCTGAGTCAGCAACCAATCACCAATCCATTCTAAAGTCTAAATACGAAGCCAGAAAATCCTGCTGCTGGATTTTGGAAATGCCACTTTTCATGTCCCCTGCTGGAGCCAACCTGTCAATAGACGGTCCTGTACCCTGAGAAATATCCTTTGTCTGATGAAGAGCAAGTATATAAATGGGCCCAATACAGCATGCATGTATACCAACCTCCTGCCATAGAAACAGTCAATGGCTCTGGTTGCATGAAAGCATACTTCCTCTGCCTGCACTTCCACATTATAGCTGGGTGTTCACTGCTGCCCCAGCCACTGGGAACGTTTTAAGCAAAAGGTTTGAGTTAATGAGTTGTTCCTTAAACTGGGTTCCACAGAGCACTAAGGTCCCATAATGATGTTTCATGGAAAACGAGGGGTACTCAGAGGAAAGCTGAGTATGCGAGCCTCCAAACTCTTCACCATCAGAAGAGTTTGGAGGCTCGCATACGAAGAATCACACTGTACTCTTTATGTCAGCCAAATGCTGGGAGAATAAAAATCACCTAAGATCTGTTTGAACAGGTGCACATGGGTATTTCTGCCATTGCAATGGATCTGCCAGCAACAAAAAAAAATTGTTTTTTACCCCAGTTCTTGCTAGAGGGACTGTGTTTGTTGCGCTTTGAGTTCAGCTCAAAAGTAAGTGTGTGTGTGTGTCTGGTGAGATGGCTGATTTAAAAGACTGATTTACATAGACTCACACATAGACACACACACACGTAGAAACCTCTACAAATAAATCAGGTGTCACCTCACAGGACCTTGGTCCTGATTCCATATTTTTAGCTGTAGAAGAAGGGAGTAAGAGAAAAGGAGCACGGTTTTCTATAATCATCTTTCAAATAAAGCAGCGGATTTTTAACCACAGTGGAAGAGCATTGGTAAATAAAGCTTTTGAGAATGGTTTGTGGATTCTGTAAGTATACATATACAAAAATAGAATGTGTGTGTGTGTGTATATACACATATATATGTCTATGTACATATATAGACATATATATTTTAAATTTTTGTGCACATACAAAAATATTTTATAATTCTAGCATATGTATATTTCCAGCAAGAAATGGAATATCCCTCTGGCTTTCAAATTCTGCTAAGTTGTGTCAAGTTGTAAAAGAGAAGACTGAAATGCAGCTTAGTTCAACTTGAAAGAACCAACCCATGTCTGTTATCCTAGGGAAACTCTAGTTCTAGGTCTTGGTTGCCTTAAGGGACTTCTCCCAGCAGGCCCCAAGTAGAACCTGAATTAATGACTTATTAAAGGCACTGAAAGTGGTATCTGTGTTGAATGATTTGAAGACCACCTTCCCCCAGAATAGTCAAAGCACCATTGCTTTATTTCTTTGAGTTACTCTCTTTAAATAGGTATTTAAAATCTTCTTTTGAAATGTAAATGCCCATAGGGAAACATGATACATCATGGAAAAAATTAGTTTTACAGAACTATTTTCGCCTTTCCTGAGGTCAAGTTGGAAGAATGGAATCAAAGGAAGAAGGTGAAGGTTTTGACAGAGAAAGATGATAAGAAAGGATACTGGGTCAATAGCAATTATAGCTCTGTGCCACTTCTGCCTAAGTCTTGTCCAAGAGTATCTGAACTAGCTTTTTGTTTCCCAGCAAAATTATCCAGTTTTAAAATTCATCGATAAACATAGAAGCTCTGAAGATGCAAACCATCCAGCAAAACAAATAAACAAATAACAAGGTTTATCACCTAGTCTGTTGAATTCACCTCCTAAATGTTTCTCTACTTGTACTTCTTCCCACCTTCACCTCCACCAGTCACATTTAAGTCATTATCACGCTACAGCATCCTCCCAAAAGACCTCGCCACATTTCTTTTCCCCCATCCCCAACCCATTTTCACAGTGAAGCCAGAGTGCTTTATTTTCAAGATGTAAATCTGAACAGATCAGCTCAGTACTTGCAACTCCTTAGCAGTTTGGCATTGTCCGTAGGGTAGGATTTCGATTCCTAAATGGCTCACAGGCCTTACAGGTTAGGGCACCTCCAGCCTCATCCTGCGTTCTCTCTAGCATTGTGTATCCTTGCCCCACTTGCTCACCATGAACTCTTCTTCCAAGTATCTTTGCACTGTTCCCTCCTTTCTTCACATACTTGAGATCCAAGACTCACTCCTTCAGAGAAGCCTTCCTGGCTTCTCAAATTAGATCAATATCAGCTATAAGTAATAATCATCTCCTTAAAAATAACTGCCACAGTTGAAATTGTCCATTGGTTTCACAAGTTATCTAGTTCATGCCTGTCTCCTCAACTATATTGTGAATAGGAAGAAAGCATGTTTTATTAATTATTTGGGCACATAAGAAGCCTACATGATCCAGCCAGTTGGGTGTAGTCATATGACTGTGTATTAGCCAAAGGAATGTGGACAAAAGAGATATTTCAAAAACAGACCAACATAAAAATATCATGTGCAATGCTCTGTACTTTTTCCTTAAACTGAATGGGACAGAGAAAGATCTTAGAAGCTACATACTGAAGATGGGAGAACCTGAATTGTAAAGAGGAGGAAATTTACACAACCCAGAACGTGCACAATGGGAGAGAATGGGCTTCTCTCCATGTTAAGACACAGAGATTTGGGGATTTATTTTTTTATAGTACCTAGCATTGCCCTAAAAAAACACTATTTCATTCCCCATACCTAGCACTGTATCTAACACATAATAGATATTCTATAAGTATTTACTGATTAAATGAAAGTGCTATGTATTTATATATGAGGTCTGACGATTAAGTTCAAGAACTAATCCTAGAAAAAGTGCTACATACCTCATTGCTGAATATCACTATGGTCACCTTTGAAGCATGGACACCAGTGCCTGGTATATATTTCAAAACAATTTTGGAACTCTTTCTGGAATGGCCATCAGAGCTGTCATCATCATATACACTTGATGTCCTGAATGTCATCAAAATGTCTTCCTTTCAATATTTCCTGTATCTTTGGGTAAAGAAAGAAGTCATTGGGGGCCAGATCAGGTGAGTAGGGAGGATGTTCTAATACAGTTATTTGTTTACTGGCTAAAAACTACTTCACAGACAGTGCCATGGGAGTTGGTGCATTGTCATCATGCAAGAGCCATGAATTGTTGGTGAAAAGGTCAAGTCATTTTCATCTAACTTTTTCACACAGCCTTGTCAGCACTTCTAAATAGTAAACTTGGTTAATTGTTTGTCCAGTTGGTACAAATTCGTCATGAATAATCCCTCTGATATCAAAAAGGTTAGCAACATCGTTTTGATTCTTGATTTAGACTGATGGAACATTTTTGGTCCTGGAGAATTGGCTGACTTCCATTGTGCACTTTGACACTTTGTTTCAAGGTCATATTGGTATATACATGTTGCATCACCAGTGATTACATGGTTCAAAACCTCATCTTGCCTCTCAGAAAGGTCGTGGCAAACATAGACTCTCCTTTGCTTTTGTTCATCGGTGAGCTCCTTCCTGACCATTTTTGCACACACATTTCTCATGCCAAGATTTTCAGTTAAGATTTTCCTAACTGTGTCTCTATTGATGTTTACTTGGTCTGTTTTGCTTCTCACAGTCAACTGATGATTTTGACTTACCATTTGACGCCTTTTTGCAATGTTTTCATCAGTTTTGCTCATTACTGGCTACCCTGACCTTTCCTCATCAGTGACCCATTCCGTCCCCTGAGAAAAATGTTTAATGTGTTTGTACACTGCCATTTTCTTCATGGCATTATCCCCATTAACTTGGACTAACATGTCCCTGATTTCACTTCTACTCTTGCCAATTTTAACAAGAAATTTAGTGTTTGTTCATTGCTCTAATTCAAACTCAGACATTCTTAAATGGCGCACAAGCATGCGCAACAATAATGAATGCCACTCAGCAAGACACCACCACACATTGACACTGACATAGCTGTGACATACTGATATACCAAGATTACAAAACCTTACTGAGCTGTTTGTTTGTACAGTGCTGCCAATGTAAGCACACGATGGCAAGTTCACGAACTTAACTGTCGGACCTCATATGCGAGGATAGAGGTATCTGCATTTGTGTTGATTCACAAATTGGCCCCTATATATGGAACATGAGGAGAGACTGAAGAAAGAGGCAGACCACTCCAGATTGGTAGGTGGAAGGTTAATAAGCAAAAAAAAAAAAAAAAAAAAAAAAAAAAAAAAAAAAAACATATAGAAGGCTTCTCTGGGGTAGTTGCAAGATAAGTAGATTTCTACATCCACCCATCAGAATCTTCAGTTTATATAGACTTTAACTGGGTTCAGTCACATATGCCATCCAGATGGCTTCCCCCAGCTCACCCATCCAGGAGAAAGCTGCCACTCCAGCCCCCATCCCAAGCCATACAACTCAATTCCCCACCATTTGTTCCTGCCAACTTTTCAGCTGCTGCACCAGCGCTGGAGCTCAGAGTAGGTGATTCAGTTTGTGGGTAAATCTTCATGCAGTCCCTTTATGAGGAACACCTGAGAGAGCAGTCGCACTGTCTCACTTAGTCACAATCTCCACTGTTTTTCACAACTAAAAACTATGGGGACTTCTCTCCCTAGTACTGGAACCGTGGGCTGGGTGGGGCTGGTATTTCTCCCTCATTTAGGGAAGGAGGGGGACCCCCACAGCCAAAATAGGTATCCAGATGTTTAATGGTTACAGGCGGGTATGGGACCAGCCCGTGCCGCATCTCTGACCTTCCTACCAGTCTGAAGGTGGCTTCTTCTGCAAGTCCTTAGTTGAAAGACTTCAGTTCAGTTTGATTTTAAGTTGTTTTGTAGTTTAGTTGTAATTTTGATATGGTTGTGAGAGAAGGTAAACACAGCGTTTACCTACTGCACCACCTTGGTTTCCGAGAATGAGTTTTCACATAATAAAAAATGATTCATTCTTACTTGAACAAGGTAATTGCATGTGCATTCAAATTTAATGACCACCAATGAGGTATTAAAATACTAGGTTTTAGCCTCATTTTAGCCTCTAGGTTTTCCTAGGTTTTAGCCTCTAGGTTTTCCAGCTGGCCCAACTGGAAACTTCTATGAGATGGCATTGTAGAATAGAATGTGTAGAAGCTGTAGAACAGAGTAAACCTGGATGTAACCTTTTCTATTCCAAATACAGGCTGTGTCACCCAGGGCAAGACCTACAACCACTCCAAGCTTCAATTTGTCCTCTGTAAAATGGGAATAACAAAACAAAAAAATATGCTTGATTTAACATATGTAAAGCATTTGCAAGAAGCAAAAATTTTGTAATTCAAATTATGGTGACAATAGTAATGATGATGGCGCCAATCAACAGCAGCAGCATCTCTCATAGTCATTACCGTATTTCCCTGAAAATAAAACTGGGTCTTATATTAATTTTTGCCCCAAAAAAAGCATTATGGCTTCCTTTTAGGGGATGTCTTATTTTTTCATGTACAACAATCTACATTTATTCATGTACAACAATCTACATTTAGTCATTTATTCATGTGCAAAAACCTGCATTTATTCAAATACAGTCTTCTTCTGGAATAGTCATAACTCTCCAAACCCCGAATTCCAGCTTGAATTTCTTGTGACTCCATTTCCTGTAGAACCATTGGCCCCAATCTCTCATGTCCAGCAATAGAGCTCTCCTTAAATGAGCACTTCTCGTCCATATAGCCTGCTCGTAGTGCATTGGCAACACAGCTGTCAGTGATTTTATCCCATGAATTCTTCACGCAAGTCATGACCTCTTGCAGGCTAGGCTTCACAGTTTCCACGCTGATTTCTCTCCATTCTATTTTCAATGTAGTCATTGATTTCCATGCGCAAATGGTCCTTGAATGGCTTGTTTATTGCAATATCAAGAGTCTAGAGATACGCAGTCATTCTTGTGGGAATCATTATCTGATCTAGTCTTCTCTCTGTAAGGAAGTTCTTCATGTCTTTAGTGCCATGAGTGCTGGCTGAATGTCAGACTAACAAACTTCTTTGGTCACATCACAAAACAAGTGGCTGCACCACTTCCTTATAACTGCTTGTGTGCACCAGGCTTTTTCGGTTTCAAGAACATAAATGCCTGAAACACGTTCAACCTTATCTTTCTTGATGTTTGGAGATGGGGTTTTCTTTACATCCAGATGAATTGCCAAAATACAGGTAACATGTGCACTTTGGTAACCAGCGGAGGGAATGTAGATTGACGAGGCACTCCTCTGATCAGTCGTCATTTGAGATCCTTGGCCCATAAACACTGCAGTTTCCTCCATAGCAATCATGTTGGAGAGTTGGTATTTAGAAAGGTCGATGCTATCAACAAAGAACTTGAATGCACGTGCACATTTAATAACTTCAGTATCTTCCAGCTTGAACAGTGTTGTCGATCTTAGAGACAGTTCATATCGCCGAAGGAAGCCATCCAGCCAGGGCTGTGATGCTTTGAATTTTTCTGGGGATATTTCTAACTGTGGTGCCATTGCAAGGGCAAATGCTTGAATATTAGCTCTGCGCACAACCAAAGTCTTTGCAATCCATTCACAGACGATGTCTTCCAGTTTAGGAAGTAGTGGTTGCCAACCTGATCCACACTTGCGCTTCTTAGCATTTCCCTCTTCCATCTATTGACTGAGATTATTATACTCTGCTCACCATTTTCAACCATTCAGAGATGCAACTTTTTCTCTTTGCACAAAGCTGTAAGATTCTTGCCCTGGGAGTCCTCCATGATTCCTTTCTTGCACTTGATGGAATAGCTCTTTCTTTTTGCACTCATCTTGTCTGGGGTTCAAAATATTATTCCCTTTAAATCTATCATTAAATCAAGTGTGAATTGAAGACTTACGAGACAGGCGTGGAAACAAAAATGATGACAGTTAAGAATGATGGTTCACACAAAAGTGACAAAAAATTGCAGGCACCAAAATTTAGAAAACGTTTATGTATTTCACATGTGTGCATTAAGTACGTCCATTACAACACACGATGTACTGAATTATGAAGATTTATATTTGACACAACCACATCCGTTCGTTATCTAGTGCGCAAGTTATTTGTGCATTGTGTCTGTACTCTGATTGGTCATTCGGCAACAAGTCTTGAGTTTATCTGTTTACATAGGCATTGACCTCTCGTCCAAAGGCACCTGCTTGGGTATTTACAAATACTTAAATATAATTTATATTATCATTTATTTTAAGTATTATTGTCAGTAATATTGTTTATTTATATTTAATGATATATTATTTCATAATTCAATATGTCCATCATGTGTTGCAACGAATGTACTAAATATGTCCGTCTGGCTGACGATCTTAACTGAGGCTTATTTTGGGGGTAGGTCTTATATTACAAGCATCCTAAAAAATCATGCTAGGGCTTATTTTCCAGTTAGGTCTTATTTTCGGGGAAATACAGTATGAAACAAAAATGACATTGATTTCTTGGACTAGAGAGCTGTTGACTCAAATGGTATAGATTTGGTAGGCTGGTCTGAACTACTCATTCAAGAAGTCACCAGGCTGAAGTAACCTATTAAAAGTACTTTTCTATGATTATAGAAGTAATGTTTACTACATAATTTTTAAACATTCAGGTTTAAAGAAGATAAAATTATCACTACCAAAAGAAAATTGGCATTAATATTTTAGTGCATCTATGTCAAGATTTTGTCTTCCTACTTAGTAATACTTCTAAAATATAAGCATATGTGTACATGTGAAATGACAGCTTAATTCTTAAGAACCTGGGCTTTCATAACAGATTGCCCTTGTTTGTATCCTGGCCTCACCATCATATCTATGGGCATTTACTATGACTTATAAAGTCTCAGTATCTTTATTTGTAAATTGTAGCACATAATTGTGCCAATTTCATAAAGTTGCTGTGCCAATTAAATGATTCAATATATCTAATGTGCTTAGAATAGTTCCAGATACACAGAAGCATTAAATAAATGTTAGCTATAACAATAACAATTATTACGATGATGATTTATGTATGTGTCTGTGTCTCTAGAGTAAATAAATGCAAAAAGGAAAATAAAAGTCAACATAGCAATTGATTTCAAATTCAAATATATAACTAATGAGACATTCTAAACCTATAGAAAATCACTTGATAATTTTAGTTTCAATTTCAAAGTCTATTCTAAATTTTCTATTCCCCTAATTTGATCTACATATTCATGAGACCAGTACCACACCATTTGAAAAAAAATTGACTTCATTTTTACTATTTCTGAAAGCACATTTATTATTCCGTTTTTCCAAAATATTTTTGGAATTAATATATTTCATTCTTGCAAGTAACTTTTAGGATTTTTAGTCATCTTCTAATCTGATTTGATATTATTTTGTGATTGCATTAAATTTTAGAATTCATTTGGAATGAATTGAAACTTTATGATATTGAGTCTTTCCATGTAGGTCATGGTATATGTCTCCATTTATTCAGATCTCTTGTTATATGTTTTAGGTTTTATAATTTTCTTTTTTTTTAAATAGAAGTTGCATATTTCTTCTTTATGTCTAGGTAATTTCTAGTTTTATTGATACTGTGAATGATTTTTCTTTTCCATTTCAATTTCCTAACTAGTTATTTTTGCTATAAAAGAAAGCTATAGATTTTGACCAACTGATTTTATGCCTAGGAAAATTACTTATAAAAACTCTTTTATAAGTTTAATATTTTATTCATGAATGTTCTTAGATTTCTCAGATTAACAATCAAATAATCTACAAACGATAATAATTGGGTTTCCCCTTCACCAATGACTCATAAATGATTTATGTTTGCTATTTTAACTACACTGACTGAAATGTTTTTTTTTAAAAGGTAAGTTATGGCAACAATGAAGGAAACCATATTACTTATCATTTGCCTAATTCTACAGGTGTTTCTAGTGCATCACCAGTAAGAGGAATAAATGTCACCACTGATGGTTTGACACTGATTTTTAAAACTCACTTTAAAGGAGTATTCTTCTAACCCTAGCTTATAGGTGTGACAATTAAGTTTGTGAACTTGTTGCAAGGATGTTGCTAACCTTTTTTGATATCAGAGGGGTTGTTCAGTATGAATTTGTACCAACCGGACAAACAGATAACCAAGTTTACTATTTGGAAGTGCTGAAACGACTGCATGAAAAAGTTAGACGACCTGAACTTTTCACTAACAATTCATGGCTCTTACATCACGACAATGCACCAGCCTACACAGTACTCTCTGTGAGGGAGTTTTTAGCTAGTCAACAAATAACAGTAATGGAACACCCTCCTGGCTCACTTGATCTGGCCCCCAATGGCTTCTTTCTTTATCCGAAGATAAAGAAAATATTAAAGGAAGACATTTTAATGACATTCAGGACATCAAGGGTAATACAACAGCAGCTCTGATGTCATTCCAGAAAGAGTTTCAAAATTGCTTTGAAGGGTGGACTAGGCGCTGGTGTTGGTACATAGCTTCTCAAGGGGAGTGCTTCTAAGGTGATGGTAGTGATATTCAGCAATGAGGTATGTAGCACTTTTTCTAGGATGAATTCACAGACTTAACTGCCTGACCTAGTAGAGTTAATTTTTTAAATTGAGGCATATGCTGAAATTTATCAAATGAATGTTGTTAAATATCAAAATAAGCATATAATTTTGTTTTCATTGCATTATTGAGAAGGTTGATTATATTAATCAGTTTCTTAATATTGAATTATTTCATATTTCTGGAATAAGCTCTACTTAGTCAATTGGTATTATGATCTTTTCCTGGATTTGTTCACGAGTATTTCAAATAGTTTTCACACCTTGAAATATGGTGATGATGTAGTGTGTGTGTGTGTGTGTGTGTGTGTGTGTGTGTGTGTGTGTTTAATAAAGCTTTAGAATCAGGGATCTGCCTTAGTGCATGAACTGTAAGGGTTTATTGAACCTACTTTTTCTCTGAAAGTTTCAACATTCATACTTACTGCTATATTCAATGTACTGCATGCAATGATATGCTCAGGACTGAGATCAGTACCTATTGATTGAATTATACCAATGAGTTAATTCAAATCCTCTGTGTTCTGATTCACATTTTTGTCTAATTGATCAGAGAAAAACTGACTGCTATATAAAATCTGCTATATATAGATAGTTTTTGTTTATTTTCTTGTAATACTAATTGCTTTGCTTCATATATTTCTAATCTATTATACTGGACTGTTATATCATTATTGGGAGCTATGTCTTTTGTCACCGATTAGTAATGATTATATCAGATTCCCTTGCTCTTAATGCATACTTTTCGCTTTTAATTTGTTCTTTGGTATTAATATTGCTTCCCTTGCTTCCTTGCTTTTTATATTTGTTTTCCTAATGTATGTTTCCATATTTTATTCTTAGTTATTCTTTATAGTACTTTGCTTTCCAAATTGCATTGCCTATAAATATGACACAGTTATAATCCCAAGCTCTTAAAAAGGATAGTTTCTTCAGTGTAGAGTAAATCAAAACAACCAATATGAGAAGGACTCTTTAGAAACTCAGGTTACAGAAGTATATTCATCAAAGATTAAATGCAGGCTGTTTCTTTATCTCTATAGGTTTTTATAAACTTAAAAATGCATCAACATCCCATTTTTATCTTCTGAGACTTAATATTATGTTATGATAATTTTCAAACTATACTACAAGGCTACAGTAATCAAAACAACATGGTACTGGCATAAAAATAGATACATAGATCAATGGAACAGAATAGAGAGTCCAGACATAAATCCATGCCTATATGCCCATCTAATCTACGACAATGGAAGCAAGAATGTACGATGGGGTAAAGATAGTCTGTTCAATAAGTGGTGTTGGGAAACCTGGACGGACACATGCAAGAAAATGAAGCTGGACCACCTCCTTACACCATATACAAAAACAAATTCAAAATGGCTTAAAGACTTAAATGTAAGATCTGAAACCATAAAATATCTAAAAGAAAATATAGGAAGAAACTTCATGGACATTACCCGGAGTAAGATTTTCACTGATATATCCCCTCGCGCGAGCGAAGTAAGAGAAAAAATAAACATGTGGGATTACATCAAACTAAAAAGTTTTTTCACAGCAAAGGAAACCATCAATAAAACAAAAAGGGATCCTACTCTATGGGAAAAGATATTTGCCAATGATATATCTGATAAGGGATTAATATCACAAATCTATAAAAAACTTACTCAACTCAACTCCAAAAAAACAAACAACCCAATTAAAAAATGGGCAGAGGACTTGGGGAGACATTTCTCTAAGAAGGACATACAGAAGGCAAGAAGACATATGAAGAAATGCTCAACCTCACTAACCATCAGAGAAATGCAAATAAAAACCACAATGAGATACCACCTCACTCCAGTCAAAATGGCTATTATCAATAAATCAACAAACAACAAATGCTGGCGCGGATGTGGAGAAAAGGGAACGCTAGTGCACTGTTGGTGGGACTGCAGATTAGTGCAGCCACTATGGAAAACAGTATGGAGGTATCTCAGGAATCTGAAAATGGAACTACCCTATGATCCAGTAATTCCACTCCTAGGCATCTACCCGGAGAAATCCAAAACTCCAATTCAAAAATCTGTATGCACTCCTATGTTTATTGCAGCACTTTACACAATAGCCAAGATATGGAAACAACCAAAATGCCCATCGGTAGATGACTGGATTAAGAAGCTGTGGTACATTTATACAATGGAGTATTACGCAGCCATAAAGAAGAAAGAAATCTTATCATTTGCAGAAACATGGATGGATCTAGAGAACATTATGTTAAGTGAAATAAGTCAGAAAGAGAAAGACAAGTACCATATGATCTCACTTATATATGGAATCTAAAGAAAAGACTATGTGAATGAACTAATCAGAGTCAGTTTTGGGGACGCAGAGAAAAAACCGAGAGTGGTTAGATGGGTGTGTGGGAGGGGGTTGGGGATAAGGGGAAAGGTGAAGGGATTTGGAAGCAGCTGGTAACCACAAGATGGCCTCAGGGTTTTTCTTTTGAAAATTAATTTGGGGAAGGTATTCTATAATGTTGTAAAGATTTTGTTGGATATCCGATGGACATGCGTCCTATTTGGGAGACCACCTCAGGGATACTGTGGATACCTGATCATGGCATTGTACATCAGAAGCTAAACATTAATGAATGCCAACTATAATTTTATATATATAATGTGATGGTTCAGTGTGAGGTCGGAGGGATAGTGGATGGGTGGAGGGGGGTTCACAGTATGAGGGATATAAATGATGAACGTCTAAGTATTACCTTGTTTTGTACACCTGAAACTAATAAATAAATTAATTAATTAAAAAAAAAAAAACAAAAAAAAAAACAAAAAAAAAAACAAAAAAAAACAACAAAAAAAAAAATTTTTATCCTACATGTTTTTAATCTCTATTTTATTATTTTTCTCATCAACTAATAACATTTAGATGATCTCCTCTTTGGATGGTCTTGGACTGGCAGGACTGTGAATTTTGAGCCTGCCTCCTGTTCTTTTGGCAACCTAGAGAGTCTCTGAGCTCTCACCTATCTCTAAGGAAAGGGAAGGCATCTCCGACTCTGGCCAACAGGAAAACGATATTATCTGAACTAGCCAGAGTCCAAACCAGCAGAACTCTTCCTTGTCACTGCCTTTCTTCCTTAGGAGAGAGAAATTATATCTGAGCACAGGAAGAAAGGTTGGAAGAGATGGTAACAAATAGCCTTACAAAAGAGCATAGACTAGTGTGCACATCTGAAATCTTACTGGAAATTTGACCTTAGGTAAATTCCTTAATGTCTTTGTATCACACTGTTTTCATTTGTTAAGTGGAAACAATGAGGTCTACTTTATAGTATTGTCAGAGGCTTAAGTGTGAAAATTCATCAAATTTAATGCAATGACCAGCACTTAGTCAACGTTCTATAGAGAGGCATTATTGATCACCTTTGTCTAAACTGTTTGTTTTATTCCTCTTACATCCTAACAGTCCTCTTTTTTTCTTTGTGGAAATATTTACTACCATACTTTGCTTCCTTCCTTTGTTTTGTCCTTTTATTTCTCTATTTCAAAATTAGTCATTTATTAATTCAGAGAAGAGGGCTAAGAATTTAGAAAGTCAGAAATCTCAAACACACACATACACTCATATATATATATATTTCACACACACGTACACAAACATACTGTGGGTGACAAAAAAATGCATACAAGTGGACATTTTGGTCAATGTTGCCCAAGCAGTAGTTCACCATAATCAGAAGTATCTGGATGATGATGGTAACCTCTTTGAGCACCTCTTGTAATTGCAGAAGTCAAACGTGACTCGTGTTCATCTTTTATTATTGGTATATATTGAGTATTACAATTTTAACACAGTTTTCCTTTCTTAAAATGTGTATACATTATGTATATATATATGTAATATAATATATATTATATATAAATATATATTACATAAGTATATTATACGTATTGTAATATATATGTAATATATATTACATATATATTATATATACTACACACACACACACACACACACACAATGTATACTCAATATATACTCAATACTCAATAAAACCAAAATACCACTGCCATTGGCTTGGGGGTCAATGCAAACCTTAGTCCACTTCTTAGCTTAATCACTTTCTATCTACATCACTACTGGCCATTGTTAAATGCTATGAAAATCCCTGCTCTGTATTTACATCTCAACAGGTTACTGTTCTGAGCCTGAATTTCCTCATCTGGAAAACAGGGGTCCTAATGATACCAGTTTTACAGGGTTGATAGGAAAGTTACATAAGACAACAAACTGTAAAATAACTGTCAGGTAGGAGAAGATCAAGAAATAATGGTTGCTATTATTTTTTGAAGAAAAGATAGGGATTTTCATTTTATAAAGATTTAATGAAGCTTAAGTGAGCTAATATATAGAGGCCTTGCAGAGTAGGAACTCTGAAGCTTCTAATTTCCACTTTCCCTTTCTTCCCTCTGTGCTCAGTAAAAAAAAAAAAAAAAAAAAAAAAAAAAAAAAATAGCCATTTAAATGGTTTGATGGGAACATGCATTGTTGAAAATGTATAATACTTTCTGAAGCAGAGTGGACTAGGTTAGTTCTTTTAGCCAGAGCTAATGATACTGTCTAGCAGAAAAAAAATCTCCGTCAAAACTAAGCCTAAGTGATTCAACTGAAAGGGCTGTGAAACCCCCTTGACCTCACCCTCTCCAACATCCTTCCTTGCCAGTGGGGAATGCCAGAACTCCACAATCTCTTCTTTTGACTTTGATGCCTATTAAACCATTAATCCTTCTACAAGAAATACTTCTGAATGAGTAATCATATCTTGTCTAGAATATGAGAGATTTATAAGCAGATTTTCAGGACTTCTGTTTAGGGATCTGAATGAGGAAAGGAAGAGAGGAGACAAGGAATGCTGAATTCCAGAAGGAAATGGGAGGAGACACAAACCCGAAACCAGAATATATTGAAGACAAAGAAAATGTTGCCTATTACATAAATTTGTCCATATTTGGTCTTCAGTCCCAATATAGAAGGCACTTCTATTACACATTTTAAATGTCAGAATGGATCTCATCCCAGGGAAAGAAGCACACATTTTACTACTTATCTCCTTGCTGCTACTTCAGCCTTAGAAACTGGTGGCTCAAAAATGAACTGTCCTAGCTGTTCAACAATGTTCTCATCTGGTTACTCTTTTTTGGGGTATATCCTTGTGAAATTTACTTCAGAGTATAGGGCTAAAATACATGTTTAGTTCAGAAGTTCTAAAATAAACGGTGAAATTACTCTCAATTTTAACTAGTGATTTCATGGCATAGTTCCCCAGGAACTGACAAGGAAAAGAAAACAAAAGAAAGGAAAAATATATTTCATTAAAAAAAAAAAAAAAAAAAAACTCGTCCATTTGAACAATTATCCCAAAGACAATAAAGTAAGGTATTTTAAGTAAGTTTTTTTTTTTTTAGGACATTCCCATACATCCTACGACAATACATGTAGTATTCTGGGGGTTGGGGCCGAGGGGTAAAGAAAGAGGGATTGCTGAAAGTCCAGGTAACGAACTCATAATTCAAAGTAAGCACCAATAAGACAGCAAACCTTTGTTATAGTTTCAGTTGTATACATGAGTTGCTCTGTTCATTTTTAAAGTTTAAATGTAAGATATTTAATTCCATGTTTGCATATGATATGCAGCATAGAAGCACATATATTTCTCCAGGCATAACTACATGTGTGACAACACACTCAAGACACAGCTGTGAATTCCTCTTACAGTACTTGTAAGGAATGCTGCCTTTTTACATTCTGTGCATTTCAGCCATCTTTTCAGTTTCTCCATATTATTGAAATCTCATTGTTACTCTCACAATTTGTCGACTCCTAAGGATCACTTTCAAAGCATTTCACTGCCTGTGACATGACAGGGTAAGTAAAATGCTGATGAGTTTGGATTTCTTTCCTCAGTCTCTCAGCGTTTCTGTCTCACAGTTTGGCATCTCATTCCTCTATTACATGAGACACCACATTAGAAATTCCTGCTTGATCCTGAGATATAGCAAAGGTGCTGACTGACAAGGGCTTAAGTGCAGCTTAAATTCAGTCTTTAATCACTACCATTTTTAAAACATTTATTGTGTAATTAGGAAAAATTTAAAAAGCATTTGAAAACGTCACATAATGATAAATTCAGATTTTAGTGAGCCTGTCAGATGATATTACCCCATTTCAATACCAGTACCAGAAGGCTGAGACAATTTCTCAACATATTTAGAAATAATATTTCAGACTTAAATATGAGCTGAATGTCCTACTTTGGTCTATTCTTTCTCATTTTTGTGTGTTCCACTCTCTTTTCCTTGAAAGATGCTATTAAATTTAAACAATGATGACAACCTTCAAAATTCTCATTTAAAAGTAATGATATGAAATTTCTTAATCTGGGAGAAAATCTTGGGTAAGAGGAATCATTTCCTGGATCAAAAGATAAAAATGATTTATTTTTAAACCTATTCAATCTGGATTAATTAGTACTCCCTTCGATTCACCAGACTGAATCAAAACCATTATTAGTAAGGCACCTCAACATTTTGCATTAATAAATTTACTTGAAGGAGTCCCAGATAATAGGAGTATAAAAAGAGGAAAATGCTAAGCACATATTTATTTTTCAATTAGTAAGTGTTGTAAATAAATCATTTTATATATTGAGAACTTTTCTTCAGAAGGAAAGAGGCCACAATTATTTGTTTTTATTTCATTACTAAATCAAAGCATGTTCAATAAAACAAATAGATTGTATATTATATTAAATACAAATCTACTGATAATATTCACTAGAAACCTACAATGTTTCTCCTGGAGGGTAAGAGATTCAGAGTGCCTACTTTCCAAGAAAATTATATGTTTGTTGTGATATGTTTCTTAAGTTTTCCATATATCTTTGATTTTACTTTAAAATAGATGTTGGGGTTTATTCTCCTCTAAGGACAAAACCTGAGTTCACAAACAGAGGCACATAACATGAGATATATTAAAAATATTTTGCAAATAGAATATGCCAGAGTTTGCAGAAAAGTCTCCTTTGGAGGAAACTTCTATTATGAATAAAATTGTTGTTTGTCACTTTTATTTTACCAGGAGGCAAATTAGTCATCACATAGCCTGTTCCACTTTTTTTTTTCTTCCTTGAAATCAGGTCACTTAATCCCTTCTGGGATGTACTCAGAATGAGAGGCTATATTTTCCTCTCAGATTAATTTGGAGAGAATTTCACATTGCAGGTCTTCATATAATAGGGTATATGGAAATGGAGTCTAAAGTGTCTGACACTTTTAATGATATAACTTCATTCACAATGGCATTACTTGTGAATATAATTTAAATGAAAATGTAGGTGAACTAAATCCCCATATGACCTCAGCAGCTCTAAAATTATATTCTTGAATGTGCTTTATATTTCCTATATCCTAAATACAGCTGGTAACCTCTAAATGCCAGTATTGGTGGATGGAAACCTATTTCTGAGCACAATATATCATCTGTTCCTAGGATATAACAGTTATTCGTTCTTCTTGGACAAAAGTCAATGTTTAATCATATTTATGATTTAATGTTCAAACTAGCTAAATGCAGGAAATTCAAAAGTTCCACTGAAGTTCCATTGGCTAGTCAGTTTTGTTTGTTTTTTTTTATTCACTACTTATTCAGTGTTCTTCATGTTTCTAAATATAATGGCCCAGTTGAAGGAGGGAGGTTAGGTTGTTTCAGTTTCCTGACTTAAAAGATGAACATTTTTAAATGCTGAACATTGCATAATTATTGAACTGATACTATCCCTAAGAGAAATCTGCAAGATGTACTACTTCCTGGTTCCATAAAGGAATCAAAATATGGATTTTAATGCTAGCTAGAGCCTTAATCACATAGAAAAAAAAGAGGAAGAAAAAAATTAGCATAGATTAGGTATATAGATGATAGATAGATAGATGATAGATAGATAGATGATAGATAGGTGATAGATAGATAGATAGATAGATAGATAGATAGATAGATAGATAGCTCTCAATGCTCTGTAGTGGAGAATCAATTTCTTTTGTTTTTAATTTCCAATCTATCAAGGATGCATACTTTTGTTAAATAAAATAAAAATGATTAAAAGAAAGTGAAATACAAAATAGGCAAAGGCATACAAACTACAAGCCCAGATTTCCATTATTAGATTCAACAAAGAAATTACATCGCATTGAACATGATCAGAAAAAGAATAACAAGTAAGTTAGTATAGAAGCTTCTAAATGCTTACTCTTAATGTGTGTACTTTTCTCACCACAGCCTGGCACCAGTTCACAGACCATACTTTAAGAAGCACTAAGATAAAAGAAATACCTTGCCTTGTTTTTCTCTTTATTTAATACATAAACATTTGGTACATATCTCAGCATTTCTAAGCAGTGTGCTAACAGTAGTTTTAGTAAAAATGAGTATTTTTTTCTATGTCTGTCTATCGTTATATGGTATCTGTGGATGATGCTAGAAGCTTGGGGAAGGAGGCATGCTACAGAAAAAAATGTAAGGTGTAGTTCCTTCCCTAAAGAAATGTAGTCCAATAAGACAGGAAAGCATCACAAACTCCTTAATGAAGTGTTTCTCCACTAAGGTCATGACTTAGTGGGGTGTCACAGACTTCTTTCAAAGTGCAGTTCCTATGTGCACCAAATAATGTCAGCGGACTGAATAAAAGCTTCATGTATATGAATTCTACATTCCAATCAATGGATGCAGCTATGATTAATAAAATATTTGTTCATTTTAAAATGCTACCTAAATTGATATGCCAATATGTATACACTCTGACAGTAAATTCTAGTGATACAACTACAGTCGTAGAGGGTGGCATTCCAAAGGGGAAACACGAGTAAACATTTTTAGAGGAGAGGTATCAACAAGGAAAGCTAGTATGGTTGGAGAATGCAGTGGGTGTAATAGAAATTTGAGTTTGTGCAAGAAGAATGCGTGTGACTTTTTCTCATGTAAGTCATTCTAGGTGGATGGAGTAATACAAATGAGAACAAAGCCTTAACAAACTCTCCTATAGAAAATGAAATAGACTGTGGGAGTGATTTGTTGAGAAACAAATATATAGCTTGATTGTGGAGGACTTGGAACATTAACTAAAGGTGGACTTTTATCCATTACACCTGGGACAGCAAAAACATTTCAACATAAACATTGAATCTCTGATTGACAAGTAGTTACTTCCTAAAACTCAATGTTGAAAATTATTCTGAAGTTGTACCCACACTCAAAGAGGAAAAGCATAGTAACTGATTATTGATGTTTGCCACAGATACATGCTGGGGAAGCAATTATTTCTGCCCCAGTGCTCTGGTTCCCAAACCTGCCTGAAAGTTGAAAAAACGTATGGGTTTTAAAAAATTCATCTCTAGAAACCACAACATTTAGCAACCGGTCTATATGATGGAGGAGAATTAAAGACTTTCAAGTACATCAAAGTGAGATAGAAGATGGAAAGTTCTGCACTGGATGCAGATTGGGCAAGAGCCCTGAACATGAGCTGATGGATGGTTGTGACAAAATAACTGCATGACAGAAAAAAAAAAAAAATCTCATTTGAGTAATATTTTAAAATGTCAGGGATATCAGAGCTGAAAATTAATTTTAATGTATTGTGGCCAATTTCAATTTAAAAAACAGAAACACTGGTGCATAGATGTTAAGTTTATTTCCCCAGAACATCCAATTGCGATTAAAGAACAGAAATTTAGAAGAACCACAGTGTCTTGTTTCCCAGCTTTCCCAATCTGCATTTCTGACATCAATAGAACTTTGCAAATCTCTAAATGTAAAGATAGAGATTGAAGAATCCCAGGTAATTACAAGATTTTGAGACTGAACTACTCAGAGAATAATAGATTCACTGCCAATAAAGTTCTTTTTATTCTAATTTTGATAAAATATTTGTCGATCAAATGGGCCATTAAAATATAATATTCTTAAGAATAGTGCTACCATATGGCCCATCAATCCCTCTTCCGGTTATCTACCCGAAAATTTTGAAAACATTTATTTGTAAAGATATATGTATTCCTATGTTTACTGCAGCATTATTCACAGTAGCCAAGACATGGAAACAACCTAAATGTCCTTCAGTGGATGACTGGATAAAGAAGATATGATCCATAAAGACAATGGAATACTATTCGTTCATAAGAAAGGATGAAATACTGCCATTTGCAACAACCTGGAAGGCTCTTGAGAGTATCTTGCTAAGCAAAATAAGTCAGATGGAAAAGAACAAGAATCATATAATTTCACTCATATGTGGGATATAAAACATAGAGCAACAAATGAATAAACAAAACAAAACAATTCATAGATACAGACAATAGTAAGGTTACCAGAGGGGAAGTGTTGGGGGGAGGTAGAAGGTAAAGCAGGTCAAAAATATAGATTTTGGGTGATGAGCACACAATGCAATTTACAGATGATGTATTCTAGGGTTGTAAACTTGACACTTATATATTGTATTAACCAATGACACCTCAATAAATTTAATTTAATACAAAATATATAATATCTTTATTATTAGAGGTGATTCCCCTGTAAGTAACTAGATGGTATATTAGTCAGGATAGACTAAGTTAGCTTGCAGCAACAAAGTTCCCTAAAATCTCACCAACTTAACACAACAAAAGCTCATCTCTTACTTTCAAAAAGTACATTATGGGTACAGGTGACTCTGAAGGATAGCTAGTTATCCAAAACCTGTGGGTGTTAACATTCCAAGGCTCCTTATCCTAACAATTAAATGCATCTATCCAGAAATGACACATATCATCTCACTCACATTTCTTTGGTTAAAGAAAGTTACGTGGATATGCTATCTTCAAAGAAGAGGGGTAATATTAATCTTCCCATGTACCTGGAAGAGGAGTTGCTGGTGAGAGGGTCCAAGGTGAGGAGTAGTAAAAGAGCCCTTCCCTGATCTCTGTTTGCCTCTGAGGGTTGCTCCTCTACAAGCAGAGAATAACATCTTTCTGCATGTTGCCACCTCACTGACTTATAAGGAAGTGTTATAATTCTAACAACAAAAACGTGCAATAATATTTAAAAGGAGGTAAAGATGAATATGTTCCAAATGACAAATATCTTATATGTATGTTCACCTGACTTTTGGGGTTTGTTAGGTGATTCCTAAGGGATACTCATTCACAAAAATGTAAATGAATGGTAAAATGGTGTTTTTATACTCCTCCATATGGTACATACCTCAAAGGGAAGTGCCGAAAAGGAAAAATAAGTTTCAGATCAAGACTAGGATACATTTTATGACAGCATTATGTCAAATAAACAATCATACATTTAAAAGACTTCCACTTTAGCACACTAAAATTCTAATTGACCTATAAAGATTTGCTGATTTTCCAATTTTGATATCTAGATAAATATGTGTGTCTGTCTTTTTTTATTTGTTAGAATGTTGGTGTTGGCAAGTCATCTAAATAATTTTTAAAGGTACCCTTAAAAAACTGTCAGATGTACTATGCCTACGTCAGTTCTATTATGTCTAAGCCATAACCTCAAATGGCCAATTTTGGAAAAAAAGAAACTGTAATTAAAACAAAAAGTTGCAAAGCTTGAATTCTCAAACCCCAAATATTGGTTGAGTAGCCACAAAAGTAAAGCAAATGACTGAAAATTGAGAAATCATGATGATCAGCAAGTTATTTGTTGTCATGGTGCCAAAAGGCCACACTTTGTACATTCTATAAAGTTCATGGGTTGTACTGGTACATCCTTAATTGTTTATTTCCATTTCTCAAAAAAGTTGGAAACCATGTCAATAGTGAAAATGCTGCCTGGTTATTTAGACAGGACTCTATATGAGACTGAATTTTGTGAATTTCATGCCCCCAAATTGGTTGTCTAGGGTCCAAAATGAGGAGTAAAAGAGCCCTTCCCTGATCTCTGTTTGCCTGTGAGGTGTGCTCCTCTACAAAGCAGAGAATAACATCTTTCTGCATGTTGCCACCTCACTGACATAAAATGTCAGAGCAAAGACCCCTTCCAGAGTACCTGCATGCAAATATTTCTGGAGTGGAATTTCCTGGGCGCAGGTGTTGTGGGTGTGGGCTAGCAAAGCTAACTAACTTATTTTCCAAAGTGGCTTTGCCAATTTCCATTCCATCTATTGATGTCTGAGAGTCCCTTTGTTCCATGAAGTGCAAACAATGGAAATTGACCTAACAATGCATACATCAAGCCTGCTGAATGAGTTTATATTGTGGGAAAGTCACAGAGATGGGATCTGCGTAGCTGAGTGGGTCTCCTCTTGTCCCTATTGCTCTCTGAGGCAGCACACAGCAAACTGACGTGACCAGAAGTCAGATTCTGGTAAAGGCATGCCCACATTTGGTCTGAGGGTTTTTAGGAGTCACGCAACAGTGAGTGACACAACAGTCCCTCTCCTCCTATGAGGCTCCACTACAACAAAATAAGATATGACAGAGCCTTGGCCCCAGAGCTCTCTTGTCAGTTCAGTATTGATAACTGGGAATGTGGCAGGTACCCTTTGCCTGGCATAATCCAAGGGTTTATGTCTAAGCCTTCAGTTGACTCCTTAAAGTTCTAAGTGATAGCCAGGTTCCATGGAACTTTGAAGGAGGCCAGTTCCTTTTCTGGAAAGACCACGCTTCATGGTACCAGTCTTGGACAAATTAATCCTCCCTTTTCACTCCACACCCCTTTCTTTTTGGTATTTTTAAAATTAATTTCTAATTTAATAACGAAGTTAGAGTATGTGGTATACATGATTGTAAATCTCTGCAAGTTAAGACTTTATTTCTGGCTTAGCACATCATTAATTTTCATTAAATCTTCCATGTATTTCCAGGAATGATTGAAACATATCTATTATATCAAACTTATTCATTATGTTGTTCAGAACTTCATAGCCTTATTTTTGTTTGGGTAATCTATCAATCACTGAGAGAGGTGTGCTGAAATCTCCCAATATGCTGACGGATTTTTTAGCTTCTTCTATGTAGTTTTATAAATTATTTATTTATTTATTTTAGGCCTATTTCACAAGATGCATATAAGTTTATAGCATGTCTTCTTTCACTGTGTAAATAATCCTCTTTCTAACTTTAAACTCAATTTCGTGTTGTATTATTATAACCCTGCCAACTTCTTTTTAGTATTTGACACGTATTTGTTCTATACTTGAGCTTTTCAATTTTTCTGTGAACTCTCTTTTCAAAAGCATTATTGTTATTATTTTAATTCAGAAGGGAAAAAAACATTGAATTGTAATAAGAAGTTTAGTTATTTTATTGAATGGGAGTGCTAATACATTTATTTTTATTTTTTCTCAGCTTATTTTCTACCCACTTACTCTATTTTTTGTGTGTGTTTATGTGTTTGTTTACCCTTTCTCTATGACATGTAAACTGAGATTTATATTCCCCCATTCTATTTTTTTTAACATCTGCTAGTTTGGAAGTTCTTCATTCAATTTCAACTTTTTTAGGAATTCCTGTGGAAATTTTAACACACATTCTTAGATTAAGATGCTTTAAATTAATCTCATTTGAAAGGAGGGGTGACTGGAGCTTAACTCTGTCTTTTGAGTTAACTCTCTGTCTTATATATATAACAGATTGTAAGATCTTCTGCGTTTAGTGTACTACGAGTTCACCACCATGTGTCTAGAAGAGTATCTTTTTATTTATTTTTTGTACGACTCCTTAATCTGAGGAGTGCTGTCTTTGATCAATTCTGGAGATATGTTAAGCATTATCTTTAAGAACACTCCTACTGCCCTTCTCTTTTGTCTCTGTTTAGACATGTGTAACTAAATCCTTCATGTGTCTTAAACACTCTTTAATATTCTCTGTGCTGCATTCTGGGTAATTTCTTCAGATCTCTCTTCCAGTTCACTAAGTAGTTCTTCAGTTGTGTCTAATCTGCAGCTACAATCAACTGTTGCACAACAAATCCATATCTGAAACTCTGTGCACTGGAAATACCCCAGTGCAAATAGGTTTTGTATATAAAGGATGTTCTTTGCAGACTTATTTGAAAAAGGAAAAAGAAAACTATCTTTCAGTAGGACAATGGTTCAATAAATTATACATATCTGTTCAATTAAATTAGCACTACAAAAGGTATCTAAATCAATGGTTTTGCTTCATACATTTCAACTTGGACCAATGCCCATCTATAGATTGCAAAAAAAAAAAAAAAAAATGTAAGTTCCAACGAGGGTGTATAGAGAATGGTCTAAAAGTCACTACTCCAAATTGATATGTGCGTTTAGTGTAAAACACACTCTGGATTTCAAAGACTTGTATAAAAAATGTAAATTATCTCATTTATAACCTTATATTGATTGGATATTGAAATGGTAATACTTTGGATTTATTAGGTTAAATAAGATGTTATTAAAATTAATTTTACTTGTTTCTTTCCACTTTTCTTGTTCCTAGCAGACATTTAAAACTTACATATAATTTTAAAATGCTGTTTATTTTCTAATTTAAAATTTATTTTATATTTCTAGAACTACTATTTGGTTCTTTTACTAATAAGTGTAATATTGATATTCCCTATTTCTTAGTCATACTTTCAATGCACCATTACATTTTTTAACATACTCATCACACTTATTTCATATTCATCATTTGATAATTCCTGTATTGACTGTAATTATAGGTGTGATTCTAAAATGTGTTGTTTCTGCTGACTCTCTCCCATGGTGGCTCATTTCCTCTTGTATATATTAATCCTTGGAAGTTTACATGTGAAAATTCTGGGTTTAATTTACATTTCTCCAAAACAAATAATCATTTTTTTTTTCTGCCAGGAATACCACCCTAGCACAAATTAAAACAAATGTAAGCCTTATGGGTTTTGGGGAAAGTCATATAGGCCATATGACTTTTTCATTTTTTATTACAGTATAATGTACACACACACACACACACACACACAAATATGCACATATTGTAAAGAAGGGCTCAAAAAATTTTCACAAACTAAGCATACCTATGAATCAGTACCCAAATCAAGAAACAGAATATTACCAGTACCTTGAAGGAGAAGATCTCCACAGGCTCTGCACTATAGGGCTGCACTACATATATAGTTTTTGTTTTGTTTTGTTTTGTTTTGATTTCACTCCTTGGTACTCAGAACAAAGGCTGCATTCACCAGATATCCTCAAGGTCTCCTCTATGGATGTAGCCCCCCTTTCCTGTGACTTGGCTCTGATGTTTTGCTTGTTGGAGTCCCAGTCTTTGTCCTCTGTCCCTTTTGTGAGTGGCAATATAAACTCAGACTCCAGGCAATTAGGGGATGTGCAAATATCCCTAAGATAAACACTGTTTCTAGTACTTTAGATTTGAGTGTTTATTTTGATTTTGACATTAGAGAAAGTTCTTATTTTTTCACAAACTCGGAAATGTATGAGAAAGAAAAAGAGAGAAGAGGAGAGGAGAGGAGAGGAGAGGAGAGGAGAGGAGAGGAGAGGAGAGGAGAGGAGAGGAGAGGAGTAGGAGGGATGGAGAGGGGTAGGAAGGATGGAGATGGGGTAGGAGGGATGGACAGAGGATGGGAGAAATATCAATTTTATCATTTAAACTAGCAATAGGGGATTAGTTCAGTAAATTATCATAAATGATAAAGAAGAAAATTCTACATCAGTAAACATTTTGCTTTTTACAGAGTATTTAATAATATGAGAAAATGTCCATGAGGTTATTAAAAAGAAAACAATGGTCCAAACCTGTAAAATATAATCTCAAATTTATAAAACCATTTATGTGTTTGTACAGAACTAAAAAAATACAGAAAAGAAATGAATTAAAGTATTAACAGTTGCTTTCTATGGGGACTGGACCCATGCATTCTTTTATGGTTATGTTTGTCTCTATTTTATTCAAGTTACACGTCCTTATTTCATACCATGAACAAAAATAAGGGAAAATTAAGAAGAGCAGGAGCCTGAAAGCATGTTTCCCACCCACCCATACGCCTTGTCACACACTCAGACTATGTCAGTGACATGAGAGAGATGGAAAAAAACGTAATAGCCCTAATAATGCTCAACAAGAGAACTGTGCAGTGAAGCAGGCACGACACTGCCCTGCCTTCTGCACATACGGGTTACTATCAAATGGAAAATGTGACCTCGTGGAGGAGGAAGCTGTTGACTCTTTCCACCCCTGGGCTTTCTTTTATGTGGCAGCGTTAAGCTGCCTTAGTCCAAGCGGTACACCACAGGTGTAGAAGGGATAGAACAAAACTCTTCATCTTTTCTCATTTAGGAATCCTAATTGCTTGTTCTTCAGCTTGATTGACTTTGTGAAATATAGGAAGGCATGGGAGTTCAGGGAAGGAGGGAAGCAATAGTGGCTTTTCCCCAATTTATATTATTTGCAAATAAATTATTAGGAAAGACTTTGTCCTTTTTCCAACCTAGCATGGTTGATCTCCACCATTGCTTTTGGGGCAGTAATGAGAAAGGAGGAGTAATTATTGAAAACCAAGTTTAACACGTGGTAAAAAATATTAAAAGATGGAAGTCACTTACCTAAGAGAATATTTTCATAATTCCCTCTTTTTGGAGTCGTGAATAGGGGTACCTCGGTCTCTAAGGTCTTGCCATTCAAAAATGTGATATACAGACTAGCTGCATCAGCATTGCCTGGGAGCTTACTGGTAATGCAGATTCTTGGGCCCCACATCGGATTCACTGAATCAGAATCTCCAGGAGTCTGTGGTTTAACAAGCTCCCGAATGATTCTTAGAAACACTACCAGTTCAGAACCACTTAAGGGCATCCAAAAATAATTTCAAGCAATTGCAGTTCAAATAGAAAAGAAAAGGAAATCATTTTTATTCCACTGAATACCTCAATTTCTCATCTGAGAGGAAAGCTTACTACAAACCCTCACCGTAGTAGCCACAATTAAGGACGAGAACTCTGTGTGCATCAATAAAGAGAGGTCAGGGCTGCATTTAGGTGGCCTGGTCTGTAACTGGTTTCCTTTCACCATCAAGCCTCAGGAATGAACTTTTTGTTCAATTTGTCCTTTCATCCTTTTTGAAGAGATGCAACTTTGAACTAACAGTGTCGCTGTTGGGAACTGTTTTGTGCCTTCCACAAATTGTGTCTTTCTGTGATGCTCTGGTGGACCAGTGCAAAAATAGGGACAAAACCAACAAAAAAATTCAAGGAAACAGGAAACCGTCTAAAACACAGAAGTTTGCCAGCTCAATTTAGCTTTTATTTCTTATACATTGGCATGCTATATGA
The DNA here is from genome assembly GCF_964194185.1 of Rhinolophus hipposideros. NCBI lineage: Eukaryota > Metazoa > Chordata > Mammalia > Chiroptera > Rhinolophidae > Rhinolophus > Rhinolophus hipposideros. Next base: position 32,290,329 of record NC_138068.1, read on the forward strand.
TTTTCTACCTTTCTTTTTAGAATCATGGTTGATTGAACACAAAAAAAAAGAAAAGATTTGACAGCAGCATATGACATACTATGAAAAATAGATGAAACATCTAAATTATGCCTTAGGAAATGTCTTTCTTAGTATCACTCACTACTAAGAACCAATACTTTTTATCAATATAACTTTTGAAAAATGCTTATTTATTATTTACTATGTGTTAGGAAGGCTACAGGGTAACAATTTCCTCTCATCAAAACTTATCTATCCTACTTCCCATTCCCTCAGACCGCTGCATATGACACTACATTAAACTCTGTTGTAACAGTAATAGTAATGTAATAATAATGCATGAGTGACTATGTTCCAAATATTTTCCTCCCTTGTTTCTATATAAGTTACCTGTTACCATAATAACTATATGGTTATATAACTATATGGTTATGGTTCTATATAATAAAGAAGCATAAAACCTCAACATGGCAGGTGTCACTTGGGGACAAACATGCCTGGGGGCTCTGTGCTTTGGCTGGGCTGTTCCCTTGCATGTGTGCCAGCTGGTTATCCACTGATCTAGGTCAGTCTCAACTGGGCTGACTGAGCACTTCAAGTCTACTGCACACGTCTGTCACGTTCCAGCAGCTACCTCAGCATGACCTCATAGAGAAGATAGAGATACAGGAAAGAGTAAGGCCTCTTAAGCTGCAGGCTTAGAACCACCACACTTTCACTTCTGCTTCATTCTATCAACCAAAGCCAGGCACGTTGTTAAGTTCAGAGATAGAAGCAGAGGACACTTCAAAATTACATGGCAAAGGGGGTGGATGCAGAGAGGGTGAAGGATCAAGGTTGTGTTTGAAGTCGACCTGCCGTACTCCCTCATCCAGCCCATCAGCAAAACCTGCCAATTCCATCTTAGAAATACATTCCGCATCTGTCCAATATTCTCTATCTTATCGCTACCACCACTTCAGGCCACCGTGACTTCTTGCCTAACTGTTCTGTTCGAATTTTTCTCACCCATCCCTCCTTAGCCTATTGTCAACACAGCAGTGAGAATAATCTTTCTGAAAAGAAAACCTGTAATGGCCACTCGTTTACTTACGTCCACCCAATGGCTTCCTATTGTTCTCTGGATAAAGGTGAAACTTTTGTCTATGGCCCTGCCCCACCTGGATGTGGAGCCTTCCTCCTTTCTTCAACCTTATTTAGCTCCCCTGTACTCTCTGTGCCCCAATTGCACTGTCCTTCCTTCACTCTCTCCCATGCTACACCTTCCCACACCACAAGGCCTGCACACATGTGGGGCCACCCCACCTCAACTACTCTTTGCCTAGTTCAATTTCATGCATCAATCATACCACTATTCAAACATCACTTCCTCAACCCCTCAGCCCACTGACACTATAGCAGGGTGGCCTAGTTTTATGCTGTCAAAGCTGCTTGTAATTTTTCATTACTGTCCTTACCACAGTTTATAATGAACAATTATCTCTGTCATTAATTGATTAGCATCACACCCCCTCCTACTAAACTATAAAATACCATGTTGTCAGAGGTTATATCTGTAAGTACAATGTGGTTTCCTAAAACACTACATTACCAAACATTACCAAACTACAAAAGAAAAAGTAAATTATATTATACTTACTTTTGAATACAAGAATTCTCATATCTTGAACTTAAATGATTATGCTCCATGATTCTCTGTTTCTAGGTTCCTTAAAAAGACATTCCAAATAAATACAGCAAAACATCAATCATTCTTCTGCCTTCCAAATTTATCCACCAAATCCTTTCTTTAATTTGACCACATATGCTTTGCTCCTGGGAATACAAGCATGAAACAGATTAGCCAGATTGCTGGTAAAATTATTTTTTGAGGGTTTGTGTTTATTTTTTGGTCATTTAAAAAAATGATTCCCTACATTCTGTGTAGGGGGAAAACACAAATTCAAGTCTGTCCCAAAAGGTGTAAAGCAAGTGTTAGATTTGTATTCTGACAACTGAGAAACACTACCTACATATTCCATATAAATAGTATGCCCTCTTTTACAAAAACCTGAAATATAATGAAAACTGTGAACACATATGCAAGAAATAATATTTAACAGCGATTTGGTATAATTGAATTTTAAGTATTTCAGAAATCTGGTTGCTGCATTTTTATTTGTGTTGATTTGATGAGCCAATGTAAATATAACAGATCGCCCTAGAAAAGTCACTCATTAAATTCAGGAATCATTTCCCCCAATTTGTTGTGCGTGTGTGTGTGGGTGTGGGTGTGCATGTGTACCTGTTTTCACACACCAAAGGGGCAGCCCTATAGAACACGGTGCCTCTCCCTGATACGGGTAGTTTGACCAGTTTGGACCTCTGATTTTAACTGGACCAGAGTCTTCCTCCTGGCAGTTTGTAATTAGGACACAAAGAGATTAAGCCATATGCAACTGGAAGGTCACATAAATTCCAGAACTGAATCTCCCCCTTTTAGGGAGACTATGTAGGCTACCAAGCAATCAGAGAAAGGCAATCTGCAAAAAGGAAGAAAGAAGGAAAAGGATACACACAGGGGATTCAGGGGATCCTTGTGTGAGAGGAAATGTGAGAGAGAAAGTGTGCGAGAGCAACCAACACATCCTTCATTCCTGATGCCATTCATTTCCAAGTTCATGCCTGGTAAAAGCATGGCTGTGTTTTCTGCCAGGGATTCCAAGAGAATTCCTTATATCCATGTAATAAATTCCCTTACTTATTCAATGAGTTTCTGTTTCTTTTTTTCTTTTTCTTTTTTTTAATAGTTCATATTTTTTATTATATTCTTTTTTTAAATTTATTGGGGTGACATTTGTTAGTAAAATTACATAGATTTTAGGTGTACAATTCTTTCCAGCCAACACAGAGATCTTCAGGAGAAAGGAAGGGGCCAGCAAACATGTTCAAGGCCCAGAGATTATTTCCTGTTCAAAGTTTCACTATGGAGTCTGAGTCCTTTCATTCTTAGGCTGCTTAATGTGATTCTGACTTTACCTGGACATTTATTTCTTATGGTAGATTCCAACCCTAAAAGGGAGGCTCCTATGGGAGAATCATACATTTTTAGTGCCAAATGAAAACTCTTAAGGAATTCTTTTCATTCTACCCGTGTATTAGCGCCTCTTGTCAAATTTACAAGAGCATAGAAATTGGGGCCCAGCCCTCTGCTTCAGTGGGTTTGAAATGGAGACGGAGTTGCTAGATTGACACCCACAGGTGATTACTGTGCACAACCTCAGTTAAAACTACAGTGCTTTAGAAATCAACCCACCAACCCTTCCTTTAAAGAAAAAAAAATAAGATTATTATTAATTAACTATTCCTGGGTAACAACCCAAAATTCAATGACTTACTATAATAAAAATTTTTCCTCAGGAGTCTATGGGCTAGCTCGACAGCTTTTCTGCTGTTGACTGGATCCATACATTCATATCAGGTCACATACGTGCTGTAATGCAGGGTCTCTGGTCCCGCTCCCTGCACGAGAACATAGGATATGGTGAGGCCAAAAAGAAACACCAACAGAGCCATAGATAGGGGAGTCATACCACTATATTCTTGCTGGAGGCTGGGTTGGAGACACAGGAAGCAGGAGCCACACGATCCACAATCTGCAATCTACTTGCCAATAGCACTTATTAGCTGCAATCCGCCATCCGCTTCTCTGCCAAACAACCCAGCCCCTTGCCAGTGCAGCCAGGGCAGTTACATTAGTGGCTAATAGCTAACCGGTTACAGCTGATGGCCAACTAGTTACAGCTGATGGCCATCTACTACCCAAGTCAGCACCTTTCCACATGAGGCCGAGAGCCTGGAAACTGCTCTTTTGGCTCTGTTCACACACTGCACCCCTCCAGGGTCTCGCCTCACAACTTACGCGACAAGCTTTTTCCACGAGAGGCCCTATGTGTGGAATCTGGAGGTGGATCCAATATTGTGGGCACAGCCAGGCTTCCTAGGCACAGCCAGGGTTTTCAGGGTACCATGCTGGAACAATAGTGGCTCACAGCCAGGGTGCTTATATATTCCCAACAGCGGCCAGTTCAGACACAGGAAGCAAACATCTTCCTGTACCACAACAAGGAGTCTTCCTGCACCACAGTCTCGCTAGTGGCCAGGCGAGACACAGGAAGCAAACATCCACCAGTTACACTATATCATGGTACGTTTCCAAGCAAACAGTCAAGGGGTCCTTCAAATCAGGGAAGGAAGGCGATTCCCCATAGTCCAGTCATTCGCCAGGGTTGTGCATTGGCCTCACAACGTGTGCCCTCTCCGCAGGGCAAATGCTCCAAGTCCTCCCCAACCTGGGGGTGAGGGACAGTCTTGACCTCACCCGCATCCTCCACTGAGGACTCAGAAAGTGTTTCCTCCCGCATCTGGGCTGCCTCAGCAAGCAGTGCCCAGCCCACATGACCGCAATGACCTTCACTTTCTCTGGCCTATGCTGGTTGGAGAACTGTCCACATCTTCCCACCCCCTCACGGGGGTCCAACTCCTGAGACAGTGGCCCCCAGGCACCACACACTGTGTGGCGGCCACATGTCCTCCTGCCCAGAGTCAGACATCATTCTTACCTGGCCAGAATCTTGCTTGCCACACCAGGTATCCGAGTAGGTGGCGGCACCGGTGTAAGATGTCCACAACTCTAGGAGCCTACAGCAGCAGTGGACCACCAAAAAGCAGACGATGCCTGCTATGGCCAATAGGGTGGCGTTCCATCTGGAGGCTCGGGAGGACCACCAATTCACCAAGGGGTCACGTTTCTCCCAGGTAGATCAAGTTTCCTGCTCCCGACGCCACTCCTCACGGGCTTCCTGAGACTGAGTGCTCATATGCACAAACTGCTCCATCACCCTTCAGAGAACTTTGGCCATCACCGTACCCTGCTCATTGCACCATGTGGAATGCAGGGTCTCTGGTCCCACTCCCTGCACAAGAATGCAGGATATGGTGAGGCCAAAAACGAACACCAACAGAGCCATAGATAGGGGAGCCATACCACTATATTCTTGCTGGAGGCTGACTTGAAGACACAAAAGCAAACATCTGCCAGTACCCCAACGTGGTGTCTCCCTGCACCCCCATCTCACTGGAGGCTGGGTTGTAGACACAGTAAGCAGTAGCCACACAATCCGCAATCTGCCATCCACTTCTCTGCAAACCAACCAAGCCCCTTGCCAGCACAGCCACGGCAGTTATATTAGTGGCTAATGGTTAAGCAATAACAGCTGATGCCCAACTAGTTACAGCTGATGGCCATCTACTACTCAAGCCAGCACCTTTCCACGTGAGGCCGAGAGCCTGGAAACTGCTCTCCTGGCTCTGTCCCCGCAGTGATCTGCTGTCATAGCTGGGCTCTCTCACATGTATGAGGTTGACAGGCTGGCTAGTCCGGAATGACCTGAGCTGAGACAACTCAGCTCTCTGCTGTGTAGTTTCTCCTGATCCAGCAGGCAGTCAGAATGCTAAATCAGCAGAGCAGAAGTCTGCAAGGCCTCTGTAAGGACAGAGTCCCAGAAAGCAGTTTCCAGGCTCTCAACCTCACGTGGAAAGGTGCTTGCTCAGTTATTAGATGGCCATCAGCTGTAATCAGATGGCCATCTGCTGTGGTTGGTTGGCCATCAGCTGTTACCAGTTAGCCATTAGCCACTAATATAACTGCCGTGGCTACGCTAGGGGTTTGGTTGGTTGGAAGAGAAGCGGATTGCGGATTGCGGCTAGCAAGTGGGGTTACCAAGAATGGATGGTGGTTTGCAGATCATGTGGATCCTACTTCCTGTGTCTCGCCCGGCCACCAGAAAGACTGGGGTGCAGGAAGACCCCTCGTTGGGGTAATGGTGGATGTTTGCTTTTGTGTCTCAACCAGCTGCCATGGAGAATATAGTGGTATGAACCTCCTATCCATGGCTCCATTGGTATTCCTTTTTGGCCTCACTGTATCCTGCATTCTTGTGCAAGGAGCAGGGCTAATTCCCTGCATTACAGCCTCCCAACAGGACATTCAGCATTGGCACAGAGTTAAACCCACTGTGTTCTACTAGTCATAGCAGACCATAGGCCAACCCTACAATCAGGATATGGAGAAACAGACTCCATTTCTGTAGGGGAGGAGTGCACAGTCCTGCAAGTGATGTGGGTACAAGTGAATCATTATGGTACGTTTTTGCAATCAATCTACCAGAAGCCTAGTTTAGTATAGTCCACGATAGCACAGAGGCATTATCTGATTTATGTTGAGTATTTTCCTACCACCAACGTTTAAGACCCCTTTTCACAAGTTATAAATACAGGTTCTTCTCTCCAGCTTCCCTTGGACAAACACCTGACAATATTCATTACAAGTGTTGGCTTTATTTCCCTTTTTATCAGAGGCCTCAAGTCAGCTCACATCAGCAAGCACCGCCTGAATAGAGTCCCTAACTGCCAGGTGGCTTAGAAGTACTGGGAACACAAAGCCAAGAAAGCTGCTCAATTTCAGTCTCCATGACCCAGTCATCTCCATTAGGGTGAACACATCTTGGGACAGTGCAAATTATGAAGATTTCATTCTGCTTTCAAATGCAATTCTTGGGAGTGATTACGGTGTCTACCAGGCAGCCAAATGAGCTCATTTCAGCAGAGATGGAACTGGACGCAAATCAAGTGAAGGCTAAATGCAGGTACGGGAGGAAAGTGACAAAAACAAGTGAGAATAGGGCGGCAAAATTGGAATAAAGAATCATTTACATGACAGCTCTGCTCTAGGAAACAAGTGGAAAGAGAAAAGGGCTGTTGGCTGTCATTGACGTTCCAAGCCTTAGGACATCAATGTTCCTGCATAGCACTTGCTATTTCCTGCATTCCAAATCCTGTGTCATAGAAATGCAATTATATCTTAAGCAGAACCAGCAAACATAGGACCTGCTTCCCTCAAACCAGTGACTCAAAACTTTGTTGGCCCAGTGAAATCCTCTGGCGAGATTTGAAAATCCTGATGTCTGGCCCCAGCCTCAATGATTCTAATCGAGTCAGTTCAGAGTGTGACTTGAGCATTGGGACATTTTTTAAAAACTCCCAGTTAGTTTTAATACTCGTATATGCCTTTATCGAGGATTTAACTAGATGCTTGGGTAATTCTTAACTCATGCAACAAATATATTGTTTTAAGCATCTGTTGTGTGCAGAGTATTTTGACAGATGCTGTGACCAAGAGAAAGTTACCGCTTGGTCCAAAGGGGATGAAAGATGCCTATGCAGTTGAAGCCAATACAAATTGAATCACCACAAAGACTAATCTAGTGTTAAAGAGATCAGTGAAAAACATCTAGGACAACAAAGAAGAGGATATCCCTCCACTGTTACCCATGCCTCCACTTGTGCGGAATTACCCTCAGACTTCCACTGAACAATCAGTTACAGGCAGGATAAATGAATCGCTCAGGACTCAGAGCTGGGAATCCAGATGTGAATCCTCATTCAGTCTCTTGCCCTATGAGTGACCCTGGATAGATTTAAGTCATCAAAGCCTCAATTTCCTCACTTGTAACATGAAAGCAATACTTGTTTCCCACTTCATAGAGTTGTTGTGAGGCTTAAATAAGTTTAAGTAATGCAATAAGTGCAATGCCTGGCACATAACAGATGTTCAATAAATAATAATTTTTCACACATAATAATAGAATAACAACATTAATAATACCTGATCTTCAGATCCTGTCCTGAGGGCATTTCTTTGACTAGTGTTTAGAAAAAAAAAGTAAATTATCAATGATAGCAGAAGTGAGAGTCAAAGTGCAAGCAGGAGGCAAAAGAGAGAAGTGAACACAGAATTGAAGTAAGCGTCGGTGCAGACAAGTGTTGCATAATTTCAGATGTGTTGCAAGAAAGCTGAGAGGTCCTGGTAACTCCATCTCCCCCTGCCTTAACACACATACAATAGGGCTTAGGCAAACCTTACAGATCCTTGTCAAGGCTTGGCAAGTCACTCTTCACAACCCACTAAAAACCACCTGAGAGACCAGGGACCTAAAGACATCAGAACAATCCCATCATGCCTGCTTTATCTTTCCTCCAGTCACCAAAGGTGTCCAGGTTATCCTACATGTCCTAGGCTCTCATCTTTAACTAACCATGTTTATCCTCTTATCTAACTCAACCTAACCCCTTCCTGATTCCTCAAACCCGTCCTCTCAGTCATCTGTAACCTACACAGTGCATCACCAGCAAAACCTCCAATATCCTCATCTTCTTTCTGAAATGAACCTTGCCCATTCATCTCTAATTGGAATCAGGCTGCTCCCAAGGATGCAACTTCCTGCAGCCACCTCTAGGAAGAGCTGTAATTGTTTAATTTCCACTCCATTTACTACTGAGTCTGGAAGAAATTTACTCCTTATCTCTGCTTCCAAATAACTGGTCTTCTCTTCTCTCTAAATAAGGCCATCTTCTTTGGATCTCTTGCCATTAGGCTACAGCAGCGGCTCACTCTCCATGTTGCCACCATCAATAGCTTTATCAGAACTTTCCTCATTTATTAAAGATTATAATGTATTTTTTTTTTTCTTGAGCTCCAACAGAATTCCAGTTATCATTCTTGGTCATTTCCATGGCCATGTGGCTGATATATCCATCTCCCTTATCTCCCAGAATTTTCTCCTCATCCTTCACAGCCTTCCCCTTACTGTCTTCCCTACTTCAGCTACACATTTTCATGGTCATCTCTAGACCCTGCCCTTTCCTTGACATTACCAATAACTTTGCCCATCCAAATCTCATGTTTAAGCATCGCATTTTCTAACCACTACCCCGTCTTTCTAGCTCACTCCTTCTAAAAGTCTAACTCCCTCTAAAATGTGATTTCTAATCCATTGACTTTGCCATCTTGTCACTCTGTCTATCACTTCCTTCATAGCTTCACTTTCCTGCTCCTCTGGCTTAGATTCTATTCATCATTATGATGGCACCCTCATATTATACACATGATCACATTTTCACATACTAATCAGAATTCTGCTGAAATAATGCTATGAATAACCCCAAATCTTCATGGATTGTAAGAAGAGGACATATATGTGTAGATTTCTGAATCATGCATCTGCAGGTCAGCTGGAGGAGTTCTGCATCAAGCTTCAAGCTTGGTTCCGATCTACTCTATATGACCTTATTCTGGGACAGGCAGTTATCTGGAGCAGGCTTTTCTCATGGTGTTGGCAAAAGCTCAACAGACCAGACAAATCATGCAAACATGTTTCCAGTCTCTGATCACATGGCATCTGCTCACACTCTATATTGGCCAAAGCAAGTCACGTGGTTGAGTCCAAGGTCAATGAGAAAGTGGTTAGTGGCAGGCACTGAAAGTCACATTTCGAAGGATGTAGATACATAATCTTCCTTATTGGAGAAAGTGAAAATTGAGAATAATATAACCTACCTCATCTGAACTCCGTTATTTCTCTCTCCCTCTATTAAAATTACAAAACAAATAAATAAACAAACAAACAAAACCATCCAAATCCTATTCAAATTCACTGAACTCATTCTAAAATAGCTGAACATGCTGGAGAAAAACTTGACGCCTTGCTCAATTTATAATTATCTCACCTTATACCCATAACCATTGATCTCAAGTGCTACCTAATTGATGCTCAGAAATTCTATGATTCCTTTGTCAATTTGTTCTTTATTTTTGGGGGAATAACTGTTTCACACCTCCTCAGTTCTCTCATGCCCAGCACCAAGCCCCATCCTCCCTATCAGTAGGTGACTTCTTAATTCACTGAAAAAAAAAATTAAAAATCAAACAGTAATCTCATTTTCTACAGTATCCAATTTACCAACCCTCCTGCTCAGAGACTATATGCTCTACCTCCCCTACTGAAAAATGCTTTCCTTCTCTATGATCTACATGGATACTAAATCTAATCACCATTTGCCCATCTAAAGATTTTGCTTTTCCAGGTATTTGTCATTTCTGCATCTTCAATAGTCTCCCTTTCTGAAGTCATCTTTAAACTCATGTCTCTTTTCAACTACATTACCACCATGTCTGTTTGCCCTTTTAGAGTAAATCTCCTCAAAAAGTTACCTACTCTTTTCTTATCTACTTCCTCTTTCTTGTTCAGGCACAGATTTCTGCCAATGTACTAAACCACTCTTGTCAACATCACCCATGATTTTCAGGTTGCCAAATACAATGGTCAGTTTTCATTCCTAAACTCACTGGATCCATGAGCAGCACTTGAACCATTCCATAATTCGGTGCTCTGTAAATCATTTTCTTCACATGGCTTCTGGGACATTGCGATCTCCTGGGTTTCCTCTTACTTTGTTATTTACTTTGATGTCTGTCCCCCCTCTTTGTGTTGGAGCATCTGAGGGCCCAGTCTAAGGATATTTTTTTTCCTAACAATAGTTATCCATTAAATTATGCCATCCAAGCATATGGCTTTAAGTACCATTTATGTTTTGATGTCTCAATTTTAGTTTTCCTCTTCCACTTTTACCCTAAACTACAAAAACATATAAGCATCTCTCAACACTGCCCTCTTCACTGACGTGCTTCACAGGTATCATAAACTTAATATGTTCAAAACCTGCACTTAAATATATAAAGTAAAAATTAACAGATTTAAAAGGAGAAAGAGACAACAATATAATAATAGTAAAGGACTTCAATACCCCACTTTCATCAATGGATAGTTTATCCAGACAGAAGATCAATAAGGAATCATTAGACTTAAACTTCATGTTTGATCAGATACACTGAGGCATTTACAGAACATTCCATCCAAAAGCAATGGAAGGCACATACTTCTCAAGCTCACATGGGACACTTTCAAGGACAGATCAGATGCTGGATCACACAACAAGCCTCAACAAATTTAAGAATACTGAAATCATATTTTTCCTAACCACAGTGGTATGAAACTAGGAATCAATTTCAAGAAGAAAACTGGAAAATTCACAAGTACCTGAAGATTAAATGACATTCTACCAAGCAACCAATGGATCAAAGAAGAAAGCAAAAAAGAAATGGGAAAAAAGAAATATCTAGAGACAAGCGAAAATGGAAATACAATGTACCAAACTTACAGAACGCAGCAAAAGTAGTTCTAAGAGGGAAATTCCTGGCAAAAAAAATGTCTATATTAAGAAACAAGAAAGATCTCAAATAAACAACCTAATGCCTAAATCTTGCCTTTGAATTCCATTATCCAATAAAAGGAGCTAGGACTCCATAGAAAAGTGGCTGATTCTACAACTAAGAAGGGGATAAATAAGATGAGCCTAGATATTTTGCAATGCCGGAAATCAAAGAGCACAAAACAAAAAACCTCACACTGACGGGAGTATGTCAAACTGAAAGAGTCCTCAATGGTCAAACTTGGAATAATTTGAACAAAAAATAAAATAAAATAGTGTTAGATTATAACCCAAAGTATAAAATAAATATCCATGAGTACATACATATACCTATATCGATATCTATATCTGTATCTATATCTAGACAGATATTTTTTAAAGAAAAGAAATAACTTTACTGTGGAGAAAGCTGCGAAAAACCAACCAAACCTGCTCCAGCCAAATAGCCATGGTCAACATCAACAGCGATAAATCATGTTCACAGCATGCGACATTTGATATTATGTGATTATCTTTTTCTGTGACCTTCCTCCTCAAAACCCATAATTCCAGCTGTATTAGCAGAAAAGTATTAGACAAATCACAACAGAAGGGCATCTTATTATATAGCTGACCAGTACTCCTCAAACTGTCAAAGTCACCCAAAATATGGAAAGTTTGAGAAATTGTCACAGCCAAAAGGAGTCTGAGGAGATATGACAACCAAATGTAACGTGGTGTCCTGAATGGGATCCTGAAACATACAAAGGGATATTAGTCAAAAACCAAGGAAATCTCAATGAAGTATTGAATTCATTTAATAATATCGTATTAACATTGGTTCAAGTGCTAGCAAGGATGTACAGAAATTGGAAACTTCCTTGACTTCTGGAGGCAATGTAAAATTATTCAGCCACTTTGAAAAACAGTTTCCTAGTTCCTCAAAAAATTGAAACAGATATACCATATGACCCAATGATTTCAATCCTAGGAATGTACTCAAGAGAATTGAAAGCATATGTTGCTTCAAGTATTTGTATAACAATGTTCATGGCATCATTATTTATAAAATGCCAAAAAGTAGTAACAATCCAAATGTCCATCAACAAATACATGAATTAAAAAAATTGTAGTATATTATTACAATAGAATATCATTTAGCCATAAAGAAAGAAGTACTGATGTATAGTACAACATGGAGGAAACTTGAAAGCAGTATGCTAAATGAAAGAAGCCAGATACAAAATGCCACATATTTACATGAAATGTCCAAAATAGGCAAATCCAGGAAAGAAATTAGATACTTTCCTTCTTTAGAACTCAACAACAAAAAATCAAACAACCCAATTAAAAAACGGGCAGAGGACCTGAAGAGGCATTTCTCCAAAGAGGATATACAAATGGCAAATAGACATATGAAAAAATGTTCAACATCACTAATCATCAGAGAAATGCAAATAAAAACCACAATGAGATATCACCTCACCCCAGTCAGAATAGCTACCATCAACAAAACAAATAGTAACAAGTGTTGGAGAGGCTGTGGAGAAAAAAGAACACTTATACACTGTTGGTGGGAATGCAGACTGGTGCAGCCGCTATGGAAGGCAGTGTGGAGGTTCCTCAAAAAATTATGAATAGAATTACGATATGACCCAGCAATCCCTCTCCTGGGTATCTACCCCAAAAATCTGAAAACATTTATACATAAAGACAAGTATGCTCCAATATTCATTGCAGCTTTATTTATGGTGGCCAAGACATGGAAACAACCAAAATGTCCTTCGATAGATGAACGGATAAAGAAATTGTGGAATATATACACAATGGAATACTATTCGGCAGTAAGAAAAGATGAAATAGGACCATTTGTGACAACATGGATGGATCTTGAGATCATAACGGTAAGCGAAATAAGTCAGACCAAAAATATAGAGAACCATATGATTTCACTGATATGTGCTATATAAACCAAAAACAACAAAAGAACAAGACAAACAAATAAGAAACAAAAACTCATAGACACAGACAATAGTTTAGTGGTTACCAGAGGGTAAGGGGGGGTGGGGGTGGAAGATGAGGGTAAGGGGAATCAAATATATGGTGATGGAAGGAGAACTGACTCTGGGTGGTGAACACACAATGTGATTTGTAGATGATGTAATACAGAATTGTACACCTGAAACCTATGCAATTTTACTAACAGTTGTCACCCCAATAAACTTTAATTAAAAAAAAAACACACAAAAACAAAAAAACCTAGAAAGTAGAACCGAAGATGGGAGGAAGTGGGAATGGGAGGACAACAGAGGATGGGAGGAAGTGGGAATGGGAGGACAACAGAGGATGGGAGGAAGTGGGAATGGGAGGACAACAGAGGATGGGAGGAAGTGGGAATGGGAGGTGTATAGCGAAAGTGTACAACGTTTCATTTTGTGATGATGAAAACATTCTGGACTTCGGTAGCCGTGATGGTTACACAGCTTTGTGAATATGCTAAAAACCACTGAATTATACACTTTAAATGGGGTGATTTTGTGGTATTTAAATTGTATTTCAATAAAATATGTCTGATGTGTATTTTATACTTACAGTGCATCTCAATTCAGCATTCAATTTCCACACGTAGCCATCATATACTGAATTAGATTAACATAATGGTAGATCCTTGTTATTCTGATCAGAGTGTGTTTTGAGGACCAGTAGTATCAGCATCACCTGGACGCCAGTTAGAGATGTGAAATCTGATGCCCAGCCCAGACCTGCTGCATGAGAATCAGCATTTTAACAAGATCCTCAGGTGATTTCTACGTGCAACCAAGTTTGAGAAATGCTGATTAAGTTAATGTTGTGGGCAGATGACCCTGCTGAGTAACTCTAGGAATGTTCAGCAAAAAAGAAATCATTCTTTAGTTAGATCTAAATTCTCCAACATCACCCAATCAGCATTCCAATTTCTACTCACCTCTCACCCTGCATGTCAGAATCTTATTTTGTTAGTTGTCCCTAATTGCTCCTGAGACTTTAGTCCACCTCTGGCTGAGAGTACCACTTTGAAATCATTCCAAGCTCAGAGTCACTGACTAATTTTAATGACAGTCTCTTTATGTCTGTAAATCTACTAAGGATGACAGTTTTAAAAATTATCCAACTTTGCTTACCCAGAGTGCCCTGCAGCTAGGAGGCAGTGGAAGAACAGATACTTTATCCATAGTGTATCCATGACATTGAACCAACTGGGGCAACTGTGGATCAGATATTTTCCACGTTAATGGGAAGAATGTCTGCTAATATTACAATTCCTGACATTCCACATCTCTGTTTCTCCTATTGTAAAGACAAAAAAACAGTGGTGTAGAGGGAATAGACCAGCTTTGTTTTTTTCTTATATTTTACTTCTGCTTGAAACAAACTGCAGCCTATTCTTTCAAGGGTATTCATTATTCACAGAAAACTATTATAAAGAAGTTGAGAGTACATTTGCATATTTACTGGGAAGCGATTCTATCTCTAAAAGGACTCTGGGCTCTAGTCCTTTTCCTGTTACTATGGAGTAGGAAATTTCAAACAAACAAAACATGATTGATATTTTCAACATTGAGGAGTTTCCTTCTTTTCTTTGTGTATCCTGAACTTACGTTCTCTATGTTACCATGACTTTTGTGGGGTTTTTTTTAGACCTGAGACATACAGAAGATATATTAAGACTGTATTAATATTACACCTTCAAATAAAAACTTTCATGTCTAACCCGCCCTTATACACAATGTATTGGTATATAGAAAATGAATATATCATGGGTGTTGTGAATATGTTCATTCTTCATCCATACCCAGAGGACTTCCTTTATACAATGAATGAACTTTGCTAAATGGAGTGGAGAACATAAAAATGCATGAAACATGTGCTCTACCTTCCAAAAGCATGCAATATATTAAGAACATACACAAAATGAAATAAAGCCAATATTATGGGAGACAACTGGAGGGATGTGAAAGGCAAGTTCTATGTTATGACAATGGCGAGAGGTCACTTCAGCATGAGGGAAAGAACTGATGGCTGAGAGTAGCTGCTGAGAGAAAATGACTTTTGAGCTGAAACTGAAGAATGAGAAGAATTTGGAAATATGGCAACATTGGGACATAGCATTCTATGAAAAGGGAAGAAGTCTTTAAAAAGCAATAGAAGATGGTAAGTAAAAAATTAATCAGCTGCTGTTCTAGGAAAAATTTTATTAGTGTTACCCTACAGGGGTTGTGACCAGGTCAATTCCATGTTCTGAGGACAAAAGAAGAAAATGAAGTTGAATTGTAAGGACTAATTCCTTACCACTGAGTCAGCCGGGGATGAAGACAGAATTAACAATTTTATTTTTAAGAAATGAAATATTCTCCTAGCATTTAACAACGTGTTGACCAATTAAATATAAATGGATGGATTTTATAAGTTTTTATTCTTATTTTATGGGAGAACCCTGGATGCAATCAGTAGTAATTAAATGAACATTAATTAGCCATAGCTCTAACACATATTAATAATAAATACATATAACATATACTAATATACATATGGCTCTAACATATCTAATAAAAATACCAGTTATATTTTAACAGAATTTCAAAATTGTTTTCCCTTTGTTCCTTAGTTAAGTTACAAAAAAAAGAAGAAGAAGAAGAAGAAAAATCAGAAGCTATTGATCAAAAATTTGAAAGCACATCCTTTTCATGCATAAACTATGTTCTTTCAGAAGTAAAAACAGGGCCCACCTGGTGGCTCAGGCAGTTGGAGCTCCGTGCTCCTAAGGTGGAGCGCGGAGGGTGGGCTCTCAACCACAAGGTTGCCGGTTTGACTCCCACAAGGGATGGTGGGCTGCACCCCCTGCAACTAACAACAACATCTGGACCTAGAGCTGAGCTGCGCCCTCCACAACTAAAACTGAAAGGACAACAACTTGACTTGGAAAAAGTCCTGGAAGTACACACTGTTCCCCAATAAAGTCCTGTTGCCCTTCCCCCCTCCAAAAAGAAAAGTAAAAACAGTAATTTAGGGAAGTAGCTGTAAATTTTACGGTATAGAACCATCAGGGTCCTGTTAAAGATACTGCACATTCACTAAAGAGTTCCTAGAAATCCAAGGGTCTTTATAAATCTTCCAAAAGTTATGCTAACTTTTGGCTAAAGCAAAACTCAAGAATTGAGATAAGCGAACATTTTATAATTTGATATATGTGGTTGTGAACCACACACATAATGCAAGCATTTATTTGGCTTTTTCCTCATAAAAGTAACGTAATATAAAATGAATTTTTATCAAATCTCCAAATGTATCTCTTTTTCTTTCATAATTTCAGACATTATTTTTGGCAGATGATGTTGAAAACAGAAAGTATTTAGTTTAACGAGTTGGGCAGCTGTGGATTCTTTCCTTTTCTTTCCAATTAATGAATAAGCACTTCCTTGCAGCAAAGAATGGAATAGAATTAGAGTTTCATTGACAATGCAACAATCTTGAATAACAAGTATCTGAAAGGGAAATAAAACAACCTCAAAGAATGCAGAGGGTGCCAAAAAATGTATACACCTTTGAAGAAAAGAAAACTGCATTAAAATTGTAATAATATATACCGATAACAAAAGATGAATACAAGTCATGTTTGATTTCTGCAATTACAAGAGGTGCTCAAAGTGGTTACCATCAGTGTTGAGACACTGGTGAACTATGGCTTAAGCATTGTTGACCAAAATGTCCACTTGTATACATTTTTTTAGCATCCCTGGTATATGATGTTTATGTGTCTCAGGTAGAGGTAGCCATCTATGCATGTGTTTTCAGATGGGAAGAATTCCAGGTCATATGCAACAAATAAACTTCTGTTTTCAAGTTGTTTCTAAATGTAACTCAATATAATAGATCCACACAGTTTATGTTTTCCTTACAACAAAACAAACAAAAAATTTCTACTGGCTCACAATGCAGTCGCAACCACTTTAGAATATGTGTACATCTTTCTTCTCAAAAGTTTCTTTATTAATGATTATTGCTAATTCACTCTCCCCCTCCTAATATTAACCCTGTCGAGTTAACATTTCTTGTTAAAGCCACTGGTTATTTTCTTGTGGGGTGGAATCCTCTCTGCTTAAGTAAATGGCAAGTTCAGCAATATTTTCAAGGTCATCCTCACTGGGTTCTTTTGGGATGCAGGTTGAAGGCTATTTGAATTTGCTAAATGGTGCATCTACAAAGAGAAATGATGTCAAAAAGGAAACTACCTTATTTGTCTTAAACTTGATTAGTTTGAAAGTCCTGCCTTGGCAGTTTGAAAGATGTTACCAATAATTGAGGAGTTGCAGACTCTATGCTGAAACATGCCTGCAGCCCAGAACTTTTAATATTTGTGGGACATGACCCCTAACTGTCAATGATCACTTACTTTCCACAAAGCTATTTTGGGGCAAATGCTGATGGCCTGAGGTGCCAGGAGCACATCAACCTCCAGATTCAATATCGTACTCGCAATAGATTTCGTCTTCATGGAACAGTCATCACTGTTGGTCATCAATGGACCACTCAGAATTTGTCATAGTCTTAAGGCTACCAAAACTGTATACCCCTCCAACAACAGTCAAAACTTGCATTACCAAAAAGAACAATTACGTCATTCTAAAAATACAGCCTTTGAAAATGTATAAAAGGCCAAACTTAACATCTATGTAAGTGATTGGAAAAAGATATATAACTGAAGAAGAATGAGTGTCCAGAAAAACTGTTCTAAGAATGCCTGGGTTGTTATTTCCTTCTTTAAAATGTAGTATATTAAAGTTTGGATGAAATAGCCTGATTTTTGAAATGGAGCAAGAACCTGTGAAGGGGATTGAAACTTGTGCTCAACCAAATGCAAAGTGTTCCAGAGCCTGAAGAAATCCTTAGGAGATGTATGTACCGAGACATCAACTCCCCAGTCCCATCCCTCAGACAGAACAGGGTAGTATTCTAAAATGTTTCTCTCCAGTCCTTTTTTATGCATATATATGTTTACATGTTTTCTTATGAGCTTGAAGAAATTTGTTAGGATATAATTCCTCCCTTAACAACTTAGGACTAGACTGATTAGCAAGCAAAGTGTAAGTAGACTATTAATATTTTAGTATTATGGCAATATTAATTTTGTAGCATCCCCTAAACCCATAAAATATCCACATTTATGTAGGAAGAATTATATGTCCTTTGACAGAGTGAAAAATGCTAACCTAGAAAAAAAGTTAATGGTTAGCTCATCTTAAAAATAGACTATCTGAACTGTTTCATAAATAGCTGATTTTTTTCTTTTTTCTTTTCCTTCTTTCTTTCTTTTTTTTTGTTTTTGTTTTGTTTTGTTTTGTTTTTTTGTTTTTTTGTTACCCTGCTCTTGTTTAGCTGCTAATCAAACAAGAGAATTTGCCAAAGTCCTTGATTGGTAAGTGATGTAGTTTTCAAATGCCTCAACGATGAAGTATAAAAATAAAGATAAATTTAGATAAATTTATCTTAAAGATAAATTTTCATGTAAAAGGGACAAACAGAACATCTAGTTAACAGGAACAAAAATTGTGTGTGTGTGTGTGTGTGTGTGTGTGTGTGTGTGTGTGTGTGACTGTGTGCAATCTCCAATGAAATAAAATATTCAGAAATTTTTTGCTTAAGTTATTACACTAGTCATTCAACCCCAAAATATCACTCTGTACAACTCCCCATTTGATCAAAAGACAGATGCTCAAACTGAAACAGGTAAGTTTCCTTCATTCATTGAACATTTATTTATTGAGTGCTACTATATGCCAGTCTGTTCCAGGCACGAGGGGTGTCACGGTGATTAATTACAAAGATCTCGCCATTCATGCGGTTCACATCACAATAGAGACAGAGAGAGAAGAAAACAAAACAAAACAAACAGTTCATTAGTTAATCAATATCATTGTATATTAAAAGAAGATAAGTACTATTTTAAAAAGTAGAGTAAGATAAAGGAAATTGATTGTTAGTTAGGGTTGAGGTACAACTTTCAATAAAAAGGTGATACGTGAGCAAAAGCCCAAAGAAGGCTCAATAAGGTGTCATGTAAATATCTTGAGGAGTAGTGTCCCAGGAAGAGGGAACAGCCAGGGCAAAGACCCTGTTGCAGAAGCCTGTCTAGTGTGTTTGAGGAACAGCAAGGAGGCCAGTGTGCCAGGAGTGTAATGAGTGAGGGGAAAGAGCAGTCGAAGAGATATCAGAGAGATAATGGGAGGTGCGGCAGGAAATTATATGGGGTCTTGTAGATCAATTTGAGTCTTGCCTTTTACTCTGAAAAAAAATGAGAGTCAGCAGAGTGATCTGACAAACTCTCACATTAAAAGGATTCTTCTGGCTGTTGTGAGAATTAGCTATATGGAAGAAAGAGGAGAGGGAGGCCAGTTCACAGACTTTTGCACCAATCCAGACTGGACATAATGGCATCTCAGATCATGGTAGTAATGGTGCAGGCTCGGAGAAATGGTTAGATTCTGACTGACTATACTTTGAATGTAAATAAAGTAGGCCTGATTCTCTGATTGACCAGAGGTAGGGTATGAGAGAATAGTAGCAATCAAAGGTGCCTCCAAGGAGTTTGGCCTGGACAGCTGGAAGGAAGGAGTTGCCATCAACTGATTTGGAGCAGGCTGTGAAAAGGGCAGCTTTGGGGAAAAATAAGGTGCTTAGATCTAGATATGTTGAGTTTTGAGATGTCTGCGATATATCTAAGAAGAGAAATTGAAAACCTGGAACCAGCAATTCATATGTAAGACCTGACCCATGCTCACCAGCATGGTATTCGTACTGAAATGAAGAGAGAGATGGAAGAGTATTTAATTATCTCAGCTACCAACTCTGCATAAAAATCACATTAAGAAATACGTTGGTGATAGGCAGGGACTACGCCCACTCTCAGCAGGAAGTAGCAAGAGCGGTCATCACCCGTATTCCTGGATCTAAAAATTGTATTAATATAGTTATTTTGTTCCTCTCTAATCTAACCTTACTGATTTTATAGAAATAAAATGAACACAAGACAGGGGGCCGGTTGGGAAACAGAGCCCGGTTGGGACCCCCACAAAATAGGCCTCACCTCTCCCTGCCCTAGAGCTTAATTGATCAACCCCCTCCTTGTGGTTTGATCTTGGAATGTCCCTGTCCCAGTTCCTGAACTTAGGATGTCCCCTGTCCCAGTTCCCTGCTTTAGATAATTACCCTGAAACTTATGCTTGCTTACTAGTCACAATCCGTCCCCCTCATCCCTTGCTCGCCGATTACAATCTTTAGGGCCTAGCATTCTTTCCAGGTTACTGTCGTCATTGCTCCTGGGTTGATGACCACATAAGAAAGCCACACCACCAGAGGGGAGGCTCCTTACAGACCCCCAGAACCATCAAGTAGCCTCTGGAAGAATGCCCAGATTTTCCTTTAAATACCCTCAGCTGGACTGAGAATGTTAAGGAAGTTTTTGGAGGTGTGAACTCACTGCCTTCTCAGACCACCAGTGCTCTGATAATAAATGCTTATTCTATGACCCAACTCCTGCGTCAGTCTATTGGCTAAGCAGCACAGGCAGCATGAGACCCGGAAAGAAAGCAAAAAAAAAAAAAAAAAAGAAAGAAAGCAATTTATTGAAAGTGCTCTCAGAAGAAAGGCAGTAGGGAAAGCAGGACAGTGCAGGGGAAGGTTCTAAGAAAGGTTCTCGTTCAGCTAAAGTCAAGTTTCAGCTTGATACCATGGGCAGTTCTGGTGTTGGAATTACACCAGAGTTGGTCCTACCTTGAGGCAAGGGAACCAATAGCATCTCTTACACAGGGGTTATAATAAATACCACTCCAGTTTATCATGGAAGTTAAGGGAGCATAGTCACTGTCACATACATTGTAGGTCTTCTGTGAAAATTTTCGATCTTCCCTCATTGTCAATTTTATTTACTGACAGGTGTATTCCTTTCTATCTTGTTCAATGAATGGTTTTTTGGGTGTGCTTCTGA
The DNA here is from genome assembly GCF_964194185.1 of Rhinolophus hipposideros. Classification (NCBI taxonomy): domain Eukaryota; kingdom Metazoa; phylum Chordata; class Mammalia; order Chiroptera; family Rhinolophidae; genus Rhinolophus; species Rhinolophus hipposideros. The sequence continues at coordinate 32,311,477 of NC_138068.1, forward strand.
TTACATACAGATCTATTTCTGTTCCCTTCCATTTAATTATTTACGTGTTTTAAAATACAGCTCTTCCCTTTAGTAATGAAGCTGTGAGCATGTTTCTCTTTCATAAGCACTGCAAAAACAAAGGCTGGCGAAGTGCTCTCCCAACAACGCTGGGCCGGACACGTCGTTCCAGAATCAAACATCTGCTGCATATCAGAAATGTTTTGTTTTCTCACGAGGATTCTGACTCATAGCAAAGAAAATGTAGGTGAGGAAATGGGGGGATGGATTCAAAAACAATTTTATGTTTATCGCTAATCTAGAAACCTAGGCATTTGATGATTGCATTAGAAAAGAACACAATGGAACATGTTGACAGCAAGATGAAGTAATTCAACAAGAAGAATCAGCCTTGATTTATAAAATGTCATAATGCTAGAGATCAGCTTTGTACTTTGCTTCTGTCCAATTTCTATGGCAACGGTGGAAAGTTGTTTGTTCTGGTTACCTGGGAGAAAGTGTTTACCAGAAAACTATTGTTCTTTCCCAAACGTTATTGTAAAAATAATAATAATCATTTTATAATCACCTCAAACTGTGTACCTTTGCACATCTGCAAATTGACAACTGGAATATTTATACCGTAAGCCATAAGGGGGTACTCGATGGGGTGTGCACCAAAGTCCAGCCATGAGTACCTTCATCCATTTAGCTCTGTGGGCCGCAGAAATTTTACTTTTGCTGTAGGCCAAGGTGCAGCAGATTGAGGAAGCACTGGGTAAGGACTGTACATGAAGGGAATAGAAATAACTGAATGGAATAAATCTTGACCCAGTGTCTTCAGTTGGTTTCCTCATCTGTAAAGTGGTAGAGGTAGTTATCCAGGAGAATCAAATCAGTCCGTACATGCAAATCACTTAGTATGGTGGTAGATAAGCATTCAGGATTACCCTTAGATTAATTTTAAAAAGTACTTGACACATAATAGAAGTTTTATATGGGATCTGCTATGAAAATGATTCATGAACCCCCAAATCAGATATTTTATGAAAGGAGACCACACAGAAGAATAAAAGGAAACAAAACTGCATTCTACTAGGAATTGTACAAGGTTCTTCCCACTTATTATAACATTTAATATTTTAAACAGCCCTGGGAAATAGATATTATAGTAGCCATTTTACAGATGTGGAAATTGATGATTAGAGAGGTCATATAACTTATCCAAATTCATACACTCACAGAAAAAAACAAAATCTCTGCATATGACTGAAAATATTTTCCCTAATATGTCAATTTAACACAATATATTTACTGATTTTCTGACCAGGTGTCCCATTCACAGATTTGGGGGACTCAATGGCTACTCCCACCAAATATACTTTGACCACAACTTAAGGTGCCTTTGCAGTAACTTGTTGGCTCCTCATTAATCATTAGGATGAAGGAAGCCTGGAGAAAGGGCTGTAGGGCAGACCAAACCAAAGGTGTCCATGCCCTAGCACAGCATATGCCTAATACACTTACATGGTAAAGATAGTGATTATAGGATCCATCTTCATTCAGTCGCTCAACAAACTTTTGAGAACTGGGAGAGTGTAAGGTCCTTACGACAGTTAGATGTTTTGCCTTATGAAGAAAGATAAAGAATATTTACTAGGAGGCTTCAACATGAAGGGAAGAGTTAAAGAACCAGACTTCAAAAAGGCAAAGAACCTCAGCTTCAGCTACACTTTCTCCTTAAATGGGTCTGCCACATCAAATTTCTGAAAGGAAGATTTTCTTTGTCCCGGCCTTAGTTTTATTCTGATCCTTTGACCAGCTGTTTGGGCTAGGGTACCCAGTTTGAAAACCCCATAAACCCACTACGACCATGATAGATAGGGGTCAAGGAGCATGCCAAGGGACAAGCAAAGAGCTATTATCAGTTGAAAAGCGGGGGAAATGTTGTAAACTTAAATCCAAAAGAAGTCCATGCTAAGCAACACGATGAATGCTGGAACACAACATGATAAAAATATTGCCTTATCTTCATGAAGACTTAGATTAATAGAAAATATGTATTCAACCATGTCTATATGTGATATATTCATTACAAAAAGTCCTCAATTATTCACCCTGCTCTGAACCATATTATTGGTAATGTGGTTTTGCAATGCTTTCCATCAGGGGGTAGAACCAATTTCTCGCTCCCTGCACCTGGTCTGCTTTGTGATTTACTATAACTAATCACATGTGGTAGAAGTGACAATGTGCTAGTTCCAAGCCTAGGCCTCCAAAGGTTTTGCACACTTTGACTCTCTCAGAATCTGCCCAGCTACCATGTGAACAAGCCTAGGTTAACCTGTTGGAAGACTGTAAGAGACTACATGGAAGACAGCACAGTAGGCCCAGCCAAGGGTACCTGGACACCCAAAGTCTGCTGAGCCCCAAACATGTGAGAGCCCAGCAAAGAAGAGCAGAGCTCCCTCCCAATCTACAGCTGACCACAAACACATCTGTGAGGCTAGATGAGACAAGAGTAACCTAGCTGACCCATAGTCTTACGAGCAATAATACATTGTTATATTGAGCCACTGCATTCTGGAAAGTTTGTTATGCAGTAATAGCTCATTGTAATTCATGCATTTCTAATCCAAGAGGTCGTTCAATGGCGGTTTAAGAGGACTGTAAGTAAATATTAGAGGGATTCAGAGGAAGAGTTGGCTCTGGGTTAGTAAAACAGAAATAAATGTTCTTTCTCTCAACCCCTCTCTCATAGAGAAATTATATTCTGACTTAACTTTAAGGTTAAATAGAATTTCCTCAGGTAAAGACAAAAGAAGAGCATAATATCTTTATTTTTAATATGAATAATTCTTCACTTGAAGTTTCTAATTGCTTTCTTATGTATTTAATATCTTAAGTAAAGGTTCATTCCCTTCTTTTGTGACTGAGAAGAAATTATATACATACATGAATTTCTCCTCCTCATATGGCAAGAAGCAAGAGTGGAGTTACAGTTTCGGGAAGACAATTATATTTCCAGTAAATAGAGTAATACTCTACAGAAAATACCTACATCACCCCAACACCTGTTGAATACAAAGGTGGATATTTTATTCACTAAGGTCAGTTAATTAGCAAGAGTGAATTTTTATAAAACAGTAGTTAAAGGGCAATTATTGTACGTGTTAGAAGCCTAATTGTTATTTTTTAACATATTGAGTTATCCAGCTCAATATGGAAAGGAGAGAGAGAGAGAGAGAGAGAGAGAGAGAGAGAGAGAGAGAGAGAGAGTGAGAGAGAGACACAGAGAGACACAGAGAGAGACACAGAGAGAGAAGAGAGAGAGACATTTAAAGACAGGGCCTGGAGTACAGTAAATGCTCTGTGACTGATGAATTAATCGATGCCCACATGAGAACAACAGTCTTCTTTGGGGAAGAACAAAGTCATTCATTCAGATTCTGGTTTCTGTTTAAACTAGACAATCCCAGTGAGCTGAGTCGCTAAAATATCTTGTGTACGCAGCCTGTTTACTCATCACCTGGGAGGCTTTTAGCTGAAATGTTGCATTGCCCATTTCACTGACACAGAGCATGCAAATAATTAAACGAGGTTAGTAAAAAGACCTTGTTCAAGAAAATGCTGATTCAATTACTGGGGCTCCCTAGCATTAGCCACTGGATTCAATTCTCTCCAAAACGAAAAGTTAAAAACCAAGAGATTAAAAAAAGGTGCTGCTCCTGAAGAACAGAGACCAGACTCACCTTTGCCTTTTAGATCTTTTTGGATATAATGACCATATTGAACTCAATGATCTTAGATTTTCCTTTTTTTTTTGCCAGTTCTCCCCACTTCCACCTGTTATGAGATCGGCCTATGTTTTATTTGGAAGTGTTTATATAAATATGACATATGTACACTGCAAAGTGTACAAATCATAATTAATCCATAAGTAATTATAAATTAGTTTTTACAAAGCGAGCACATCTATAAAACCAGCACTCAGATCAAGAAGTAGAAGATCACCAGCAACCTAGAGAATACCTTGTGTTCCCTTCCATTCACTACCCTCCCGAGGGTTACAAGGGTTACTAGTATCCTGCCTTCTCACCATATATTACTCCAGTCAGCTTAGCAATAAGGAGAGTCATACAGGGGACACTTTAATATCTGTCTTTTTTCACTCAGCATCGTATTCATGAGATTTATCCATGATGTTGTGTATAGTTGTAGATTACTTATTGTCAGTGCTGGGTCATAAGCCATTGGCATGAATATGCCACTACTGATTTACCACTCTACTATTTATTGATGAGCAGTTGGGTTGTTTCCAGTTTGAGGTTATTATTGTAGTGGTGCCATGAAAATTCTTATACACACTGTCTAGTAAACATAGCATGCATTTCTGTAGAATTCATTAAGTTAATGCACATAAATGTGTTTGTCTCAGTCATCTCTCTTTATCAAATTACTAGATTGATAGGTAGAAAATAAAGCCATCCACATTAAAACAAACAAACAAATAAATTATTAAAAAAGAGAAAAGAAAAATTGGATACATGAATCAAATGTAACCAAATTTTGAAACAAAAATTGATTCAGACTAATAGGCATATGGGATTTATTATCCGATTCACTCTAATTTTGCATATCTAATTTATTTTTCAAATTAAAGTTTAAAACATGTACTTCAACTCATTAGAAAATTTCAACAATCATTCCCAAGTAATATAAAACTTATGCATATTTCGGAATAGAGAAAATTATTTAACTAGTACCAAATGTGGGAATCAAAAAATTAGAAAAAAAATATCATATACATTTCTGTTGAACTCATGTCTAGGAACAGAATTACCAAATCAGAGGGTGCATATTTAGCCTGTGTAGATACTGCCAAAGAGTTTTTCTAAGTAATAATACCAATTTGAACCTGAATTTTTCCCACTTTTGATGAGAAATAATTGATATACATCACTGTATAAGTTTGAAGTATATAGCATGATGGTTTGGTTTACATATATTGTGAAATGATTACTACAATAGGTTAGTTAACATCCATCATCTCATATAGATAGAAAAAGTAAAGAAACATTTTTCTCCTTTTGATGAGAATTCTAAGGGTCTATTCTCTTAACTTCCTGTGTATCATACAACAGTGCTAACTATAATCACCATGTTTAACATTACATTCCTAGTACTTAATTATTTTATAATTGGAAGTTTGTGTCTTTTGACCACCTTCCTCCAGTGTTCCCTCCCTCCACCGCCACCTCCCACCTCTGGTAACCAAAAATCTGATTTGTTTTCGAAGTTGAATGTTTAAAATCCAGAATTTCACTGTACAGATGGACCATTGCATTCCTGCTACTAGACCCATAGACACAGCCTGGGTGACCAAGTGGGTAAGACACACTATGTATAGGCCTGGGCTCTCTATCACAAAAGACAAATTGATCAAAATGAAGAATGAGTATATATCTTATGGCAGATTACTTACTATATATATTTAACCTGTGTCAACTAGGTGACACCAATTTCTATTCCCCTTCACTTTTTCTCCTTTGCTCAAAACTCTTCTCGTCAGTTGTTGAAACTTTTTTTTTTTTTTTGGCATTAGAACACTACATACTAATACAAATATATGGTCTTGGAGTTTTATTACATTAGCAGGAAATAGCCAGTGTCCTATAATTGAGAACTGGGCTCTGAGGAAATTGACTGTTACATTTTCCTAGGAATAAAAAGTAGCAAAAAAAATCTGTGGAAAGGAGCCCATATTTTTAAATTAATGTTCTCTCTGTGATACCACGAAGTCCAGGATTATGACTACCTGGTTCACTGCTGCTGCCCAGACATCTTGTAATGTACCTAAAACAGAGTAGTTTTCAGTAAACACTTTGGACTTAATTGCTTATGATGTTCATCAGAGTAAATAACTCCTGTGCACTTGGGAGATAGTTCTTAGGAGTGGATAACTTTACTGAAAGAAGCAGGGTGTGTGTGTGTGTGTGTGTGTGTACGTACACATATCTAGTGTTATTTTCCCCATGACCTAATCCAGACCAGTTTGGATCTACACAGGGCATAAATAAAAGGACCTAGGTCAGAACTCAATCCAGACTGAAACTGAGAAACTACAGCTGGATGACAAACTGGTCAATTCCACGTACAAACTGAGTAACGATAAATGAGTGTGCACTGTGTATTAGACACAGTATCTAGATTAGGTACCCTGTCTCTGACCCACAACAATGCTACTAGCAAGCATCATCATTCTCACCATTCACCTGAACATAAGAAAGACCAAGTGGCTGACCAAGACAACTTAGTAAAATGGCACAGCTCAATGCAAACCTGGGTCTGTTTGATTCTAAAACTCTGGCTATTCCTATTATATTTTTATTCCCCAGAATTATTTATTTACTGTCAGGATGGAAAATTAGGAGAAACAAACAAACAAACACACCAAAAAAAAAAAAAACACAAAAAAACCTAAGCATTAACTCACTGCTGAGACTCCCAAGATTGAGCGGGTATGGCAGATGCAATGCAAGGTTTCTCCCAGGTGGACCAGCCAGCTAGCAACGCTGTTGCGGTGCCATGGCAACATGTAATATCTTCAGCAGAGGGAACTTAGACATGAAGGATGCCTGCTTTTTTGGTTTGTGGTGTATGCAGATTTTTTTTGCTCTTTTCAGCCCCCCCAAAAAAACAGATATTAAGGGAAAAAAAATTTTTATTACTGGTGTCTTTATTTGAAAATCACTCTGCACTTGGACCTCTGGGGAAATGCTACTCCATCTTTCAAAGGCAAATTTGCATTTTTTTTCAACACATAGAAAAGGGTTCTTTTTTTGTGATTTGCTTTTCAACGGGAACTCTCCAAGGCCCCTTCCTTATTTTAAGTTTTAAAATGCTATGATCCTACATCTCATCAAATATAATAGAAAAGTTCAAGTTTAATATATCTTACAAAAATTGCCTTCCTGTAGATTATGCCCTTCAGCTATCATTTTAAAATGTAATTTGCAGTTTTCAAACTCTCCCATAAAAGAACATGTTTTCTTTAGTCAAAATAGAAGTAACTTAATTTTTATTGTCTGGCTAAATTGATCCACTTTTTTATTATTCTTTTGTTTGAAGGAGTTATCATGAATTTGTAGAGTTGCTCCATTTTGCAGGGAAATATATGTACTCTCTGGGTATCAGAGAATGAAAGAAATGTGACTTTAAAATGTACTGAGGATAAAATAGCTGTAATTCTGTTGTAGTTTTATTATCGAATCCAGTTTTCAAGGGACAAACAGTATTAATTAGTTCAGGTACTCTTCACTACAATTCAATATACATTTTGGAGTGTGTAATAAATATGAGGCTCTAGAGACCCTGAAACAAAGTAAAAAGGGCTTTTTCCTGACAGAGTTCACAGAGGAGCAGGGTTATTTACGAGAGCTAGTTAGAAAAAGTAAAGGCATAGAAGGGCTGGCTTTGGACTGATTAAATGAGTACTTTGGGAATTGCATAAGTTGCCTACTGCATTTCTGTTAACTTAGTTCGATGTCAGTGCTCAAAACCTATGTTGAAAGAATGGATGGCCCTCGTGATAGACACCAGGAGATTACTTTCTTTCATCCATGCCTTTAGTGAGCTCTAGAAAACCTCAAAATTGTGTATGTCTCATCTGCACTTTCCTCAGATCACCTTTTTCTTGGATGAATGTCAAAGGCATTCTGGAATTCAAAGACCAAAGCTTTTCCTGTGATATTGCAAAGTCCTTGTAAAAATACTTTTAAGTGGCAACTCTAAAGGTAACAATTATTTATGGTAGAAAGTAAGGCAGAGAGAAAATTCATATAGATCAATGTGCAAATGTTGTGCAATAAAAATTAAACAAGAGGAGAAAGATACTTGTCAGACATAATTCACATCACTCATTTTCAATTCAATCAAAGGTAGTTAGAATTGGGGAATTTCTGTCATTGCTCACTTATTTTGAAACATTTGCTATTAATTGAAAGAAGAATGCTAAATAATATTGACACATGCTAAAGCACATGAAATAGCCACACTCAAATTTGAGAATTGTTGATGTATGGATGTATTAGTTTGCTCAGAACACCGTAACAAAATACCACAGGATGGGTGCCTTAGACAACATTTATTTTCTCACAGTTCTGGAGACTGAAAGTCAAAGATCAAAGTGCCAGCAAGACTGGTTTCCTATAAAGCCTCTCTTCCTGCCTTGCAGATGGCTACCCTCTCACTTGGTCATCACCTTGCCTTTCCTCTGTGCATATGCACGCCTGGGGTTTCTTCCTCTTCTTATAAGGTCACCAGTTTCATTTGATTAGTGCTCCACCCTTATGACCTCATTTAAACTTAGTTTCTTAAAGATCCTATCTCCAAATATAGTCACATTGCAAGTTAAGGCTACAATACAGGGAATCGGTGGGGGAGGGTGTAGACATTATTCAGTCCTTAAAAGTGGAGCTTACTATCTATCTCAGTATGGACATTGCTAACATCTTAGAAAATCAACTTCAGAAATTAGCCTAGGTGCCTGGGCCTAGATTCTCGAGAAAGAAAACTTTCTTTTTTTTTTCTATATCACATTTATTTTATTTTATTTTATTTTATTTTTACATCCCTCACACCGTGAACCCCCCTCCCCCCATCCACCACCACCCCGACCTCACACCGAGCCATCACATTATACACATAAAATTATAGTTGGCATTCATTAATGTCCAGCCTCTGGTGTACAATGCCATGACCAGGCATCCACAGCATCCCTGAGGTGGTCTCCCAAACAGGACACATGTCCATCGGACACCCAACAAAATCCCCAAACACTATTGAATACGTTCCCCAAAGTAATTCTCAAAAAACCCTGAGGCCATAAACTTTCAATAAAAAGTATTAATCCAAAAAGTTAGCCTCTCTCATGCACCAGCATGATTTCAATTGCATTGGTAACATCCTACTGGCTAATTTGTTGGGTAATTCCATACTTATTGTATCTATCCATAATTGGTTTAATTTATATTTAGACATAATTGGATTTCTTCTCTATCATCATTCAATTCATAAAATTCATCCAAATTTTTCTAACAGTGACTACCCTGTCACTGGAACAACTTCAGCTTCAGCGATGTTTTTTTTCTTTAAAATCGATGCTCACATAAGCTTCTGAAAGTAACTTTCTTTTCCCAACTTGGGTAAATGTACAGGGAACAATTGTTACTTCGGCTGCTATACACTAAATTGTCACAGCAAAAAAACTTATGAAGTCAGATTTCTTTTGTACTCTTTTGTGCCCTTTTCCTGCAGAAAAATTCCATAATCACAGTTTTCTCATTGTGATTTTTGTAGGACCTGACAACATGCTAACAGTAGATAGTTTCATTTACAATTTTTGCCTTTTTCCTTTGACGTTTGTTGTTGTTGATGTTGTTTATGGGCTTTCCCTGTTCACTCTAAATTGTTATCCAGATATTCTGAAGGCACAAAATAAGAAGCATGCTTTTAAGGATGTATGAGAAATGGTATACTGGAATGATAACATTGTGGGTGAAGATCTCTGTTCTGATTCTGGTTCTGCCGAATCCTAGGTGGATGCCCTTTGCAAAGCTGCTTACCTTTTTCTGTCCTACTTTTCTCACCTACTAAACGTGAATAAAGGCAGCCTTGGAGAATTGCTGTAAACACCATAGATTTAAAAAGATATTATTGGGCCTATAAGAAGGGCTCAAAAAAGGGGGATTATTACCATGTCTTCAATCCTCATCAGTTTGTAGCTATTAAAGCCATCATACTCATAGTAATAATTTAGATTTCCCTGATTGGAGCATGATGGCATAATGTAGGTCCTCAATTCCTCCCCTGAGCCTCAGATAGTTATTTCCAGGATTCCCTAGGGTTGTATCTCACTTGAATTCACACACCACTCCTTGTAGTCTTCCCTGCTAATCCTCTCGTTGATGGCCCGCATCTGTCATAATTCTCTGCATTACAGTGGCAACTGTACCAGCTGAGCTGCCTTCTTTAAGCTTCAGAAGTTTCAAGCCACGGAGCCACTCAGCATTCTCTGGACCGTCCACAGCTTTCAGAGTGAAGGAAATGATCCTTTTCCAACCCTCGCCCGCTGGGTACCTATGCAGGGCCCCTGGGTCAAGGGCATATCTTGGCCTGTCCCTTTTTCTGTAGACATTCTTGTAAAAAGCCATCTTTTTTGCTTCTCTCCAGACAAAAATAAAATAAAAACCCATTACACAAATCGGGTGCTGGCAGCACAGTCCATTTTCTCAGATTTGTCTCTTCCTGTCTAAATTTTACTGTCAGCCAAAAGTAGCACTTCCATTTCATGATAAATATTGACACCTAGCCTCAAACTTTAAGACTATTAGACCTATTGTCCATAGATTTTTAGGTCAGTAGTACATCATGCATTATCAAGAGCTTTTGTCATTTTATGTAGCTTTTTATTCTTTTAAAAATTACAACATTCTGTTTCTATAGTGTGACCCCCCCCAAAAACCAAACAAACAAAAAACCAGACACACAGAAAAAAAGAAAACCAAAAAAAAACTTTTATCTACAAATATCTATCAGGTATTTCTCCTCACAGGGAACATGCTACTCGGTTCAAATTTCTCTATCCTATATAGAATGGAGAGTTGTTTTCCATTTGTAAGGCGTCGTTTCCATTTATAAAATATCATAATTCAGGAGACTTTTAATTTCCTCCTATCTATCTCACTTCTAATCAAGATAAGCTCCCTTTAGAACTTGACTGTGGACAGCCGCAATCCCCAGAAATAGGGTTTAGAAAGAAAAAGAGAAATAATACATTTCTACTCAATTTGGTTTTTTTAAAGTAAAATATATACATATTTTTAATTTAAAAAGGTTAAATAGAAGAATGGAGACACTCTAATTACGATTTAGTACCTTTGTTATTACACCAAATTTCTTTCCAGTCACTGCTTAATCTAATCTTAGTTTTACTCCCAGGCTTCAGTAGAAGCTATCCTTCTTCATCATGCTAGCTTGGGGTTTGAAACTCTCTGCATTGGTTAATAGTTATTGTGTTAAATCTTTAAAAAAATATTTAAAGTACTTTCCTCAGTTATCCATGGCTTTATAAAGTTACAGCTTCATATAGTCTGCTACTTACTGTGCTCCAAACACTGAAGCAGAAGAGAGAAGCCATTCTTCGGGAGGAGAGAAGAATAATGATGATAGCTAACGCTCATATACTTATGTGCTCATAGCACAATGCACGCCTGAACCTCTCCTAAACACTTTATATTCATTAAATCATGTACTGATGAAGCACAGTGATTAACAGCAGGGATGTTTTATTCTGAGATACCCGAGTTTGATAAAGATGATCTAGATAGAATGAGGTGTGGGCCTCAGTGAACCTACAATCTCACAAACAATGAAAATGCAAACAAAACAATCAGATTCAGTGATTTCTGTGTTCTTCAGTTTAACCAAAGGCACAGAACAACAACAACAACAAAAATCTATTCAAGAAAAACTGAATCTCTTTAAAAAATGGTGGAGTCGATGTCATTTTCACTTGGGAATATTCCCATCCCCCTTCCTCTCCAGCTCAGGGAGAGCTGAGGTGGCCATGAAATGCCCGCAGCCTCGAGCCTCGCATCACAGCCAACAGAGAACACTGAGCTCTTTCGAGCTCCAGTAAAAGCTCCAGCTCTAGGGGACAGGCAATCTTTTGATAAAATTAACAACTCTCTGGAAAATCCTCCTGCTCAGGTTGTTTCTATTTGATTTGACTTGACGCTCAGATCAGGTGAAGAAAGTCCTACCCCCAGAGCTTCAGTGAAAACAATAGCAATCTACTGGTAACTGAGACTTCAAAGCTACCTAAGGGTGTAACTTCACTGGAGGCAAACATGGTCCCAGATAAAGGTTTAAAAGGAAGATTTGGAGAACTGGGTGACCGTAGTAACCTGACTTATTCCTAAGGATCGAGAAGATTGTGCACATGTGTAGGGTGGACCCTGACCAGGGATGTCGCTGAGCCCAGAAAAGACATAATGAAGGAGGCAGACCAGTCATTCATCTCTGACTGACCTTGAAGCCCTAAGGAGGCAGGAAGTGAAAGCTCAGGCTAACCCCTACACTGCCTGAGGTTTGAAGACCAGCTTCAAAATAGATCCCCTCAGCAAAAGATTTGAGGATATACAGACTCAAGGCAATTAAGGAAATCTGATTATCCTCAGTGACCCATTTGATCACTAAAGTACTCTGACCCAGTCTTAAAATAAAAACAAGATTTTTTTTTTTTTTAAGCTAGCAGAAAACTCAAAGAAAACACTGCAGGGAATACAGAATCTACAAATTTGGTCTAGGAAAGTAACTGAACAAATAAGCAGTAACAAGAAAAATAGAAAACAAAACAGAAGAACCAGCAACAACAACAAATAGGGGTGCAAGGGAGAGGGGAGAAATGTGATACAATTGTTACAATATATGATCTACAATGTTCAAATTTTAACAAATTATGAGACATGCAAACAAACAGGGAGATTCTGCCTATACAAAAGAAAACAGCCAATAGAAAATGTCTCTGAAATGGCCCAGATGTTGGCTTAGCAAATAAGGACTTTGTCAACTACTATAAATATATTCAAAGAACTAAAGAAAATCATGTCTAAATAATTCAAGGAAAGCATGACAATGGTGTCTCTCCAAATAGAGTTTATCGATAAAGAGATAGGAATATAAAAAGGAACCAAATAGAAACTCTGGAGTTGAAAAATTAAGTAATTGAAATGAAAAATATACTAGAGGGGCTTAACAAGCAGATTTGAGTTCATTCGAGAATATTCAAGCTGAGAAAAACAAATCGGTAGTTCATCAAAAATCAAAGTTTGAGTTACAATATGACCCAACAATTCCACTCCTAGAGAGATACCCAAATGAATTAAACACACGTCCACATAAAAATGTGTACATGAATGTTTATAGTAGTATTACTCATAATAGCCAAAGAGTGGAAACAACCCAAATGTCCGTCAACTGATGGATGGATAAATAAAATGTGGCAATCTGTGCAATGCAATATTATTCAATCATAAAGATTAATGAAGTACTCACACATGCCACAACATGGATGAACCTTGAAAACGTTGTGAAAGGAAGCTAGTCATACAAGACCACGTATTGTGTGGTTCTATTTCTATGAAATGTCCAGAATATCCAAATCTACAGAGACAGAAAGTAAATTACTGGTTGCTTAGGTGTTCTAAAGTGCAATTCTGGTGATACTTGTGCTACTCTGTGAATATACTAGAAACCACTGAATCGTATGTATGCTTTAAATGGGATAATAAATGGTATGTGAATTGCATCTCAGTAAAGCTGGATAAAAAATGTACTTAACCTCGCTGAACCCACATCTGTATAATACTACCCTATGTAGTGAGAATTAAATGAGATCAGGAATAAAATGCCTGAAACAGCCCATGATGTAGTAAGTAATTTAGATCAGCAAATTTTCTACCAGACCGCTAGGAAATGTAAAAGGAAAAAACAACAATATAGTGGGTATAATTGGATCCAATTAGATGCACATATTTCCCTCTTAAATGAGAAACTGTCTTCAGTAAATTAAAGACTGATAGACAAAATAATTCACAAGCTAAAATATCACTCTTCATTCACATATACAGCTTTCTTTATGATAAACAGGTTTCTTTAAAGAATATCAGTCAATGGTTGTTGGAGCAAACTCAATGCCAACCGGAATCTTCACTTTGGGGTACAGTGCAGAAGGAAACAATATTCCCTGCAAAGAGCGCAATTGTGATACAACACGGCTGTGAGAACAGCATGGCTGTGGAACAGCTCAAGAGTGTCACAGCTCAATTATGGAACAGAACAGCTGTGAGGCAGCCCTCGGAGAGGCTCCACTCCAGCTAGACAGCTCTGGTCTGCTCTGGTGAGACATCTTCAGTGTTTTAACTCCACCCGGGGAACCACAGCCGTCAGTCTTCAGTGGAGAGGGAAAGTATGCTCTCCAAGCCAGAGGGGAGCTGACTTACGTAGAGAGAAGTCCTTGCCCCTGGTCCCTGATTGGTCTGTCCTCATGCAAATGAGGACTCCAAATTCTCACAGTTCAATTGGTCCAAAAGGCACTGTCCTGAACGGTCAGAATGGAGCCACACTGATTGGTATGTGAAGATGCTGATGGGGGAATATAGCTGTGCAGCTCTATAAGATGGGGAAAACTTCAGTCCTATTTGTTGAAATACAATTCCAGGAACTCCTTTATAAGGGCTGGCTCAGATGGCTCAGACCGCAGGAAGACGGTTCAGGCAGGCAATTCAGCACAGGTGGCAGGCAGTTTAGTGTAGGCTTCTCCCTGAAGTGTAGTTTATGTGAGAGACCCCTGTTTAGAAACCACTGTTAGGCTCTGTTTTTAAATTTGAGCTCAGTTATCCACCAGAAGCCCTTTTTGGTAACTATCTTCTTTTTCAGTCTCAACAGAATTAATGGTTGTAAATTTTAAAAATGCATGAGACTTCAAGGAAAGTTTAAAACAAATAAATATATTGCTTTAGATTCAATATATCTACACAGTGCACCAACAATGTGTCTACAGTGAGAGTTGGAGCCTGGGAATTTTTACTATCAAGTAAATTTGATCAAAACCTATGATGTAAAAATTAGAGTGATGCATATTAAGAATTTCCAAAAGTACATATACTAGAGTATGTTTCCCATGATTTCACCATGGAATCCTTTTCTTCTTGAAGATGCTTTTAGAATCATTGTGGGGACAGAGCCAGGAGTGCAGTTTCCAGGCTCTCAGCCTCATGTGGAGGGGTGCTGGCTCAGGTAGTAAATGGCCATCAGCTGTGCTGGGTGGCTGTCAGCTGTAACCAGTGAGCCATTGGCCACTAATATAACTGCTGTGGCTACACTAGCAGCAAATGGAGGCTAGAAAGAAAATTGTGGCTGAACTAGCAAGAGCAGATTGCAGTTAGCACAGCGGAGTGAGGGTTGCAGATTGCAGAGAAGTGGACGGCAGGTTGCAGATAGTGTGGCTCCTGCTTTTTGTGTCTCCAACCCAGCCACCAGTGAGACTATAGTAGTATGAGTCCTTTGGGGACACAGCCCCAGAGAGCAGTTTCCAGGCTCTCAGCCTCATGTGGAGGGCTACTGATTCAGGTAGTAGATGGCCAGCCAATTGGCCACTGATATAACTGCTGCGGCTGCGCTGGGGAGAGTGATTCGGTTGGCAGGCAGAAAAGCGGACAGCAGGTCGCATGTCCGGTGACTCCAGCCTCCAGTGAGACTATAGTGGTATGACTCCCCTATTATGGCTCCGTGCATGTTCCTTTTTGGCCTAGCCACATCCCGTGTTCTTATGTAGAGAGAGGGAGCAGAGACCCTGCATGAAACCCCACACGACAACTCCCCTATCCCCTCCATGGGTGTTCGTTTTTGGCCTCACCATATCCTGCATTCTTATGTGGGGTGGGGAACTACAGATCCCGCGTGACACCCTGCATGACAACCATTGTTCTACAAAACACATTTTGGGAAACTGGTATGTGAACAACATCTGTGAAATAACTCTTGTTTTCTTCTCCACAAGTGGACTTTTACACGTCTGCTAAGGCGGTAGCTGTTATATCTTCATGATGCTGATGCAGGTTTGTTCCTTCTCTCCAGGAAGAAACCCACATAAAATTTACCTGGAATTTCAGGATATCTATTGGCCCTCTATAAAGGGCAGTATTTGGTTTTAAATCTTGCTAAAAGTGAAAAATATCCTTGCAACATGTGGGCTAACTTTTGTCATGGAAATTAACAATCTTCAGGGTTCCTTCCAATTTTCTGTATTCTAAAAATTAGGGATGAAAGCTTTTATACATAATATTGCCTCCTGAATAGCAGCAGGCTTTCTCTCCTCTTTTGAAAACAGAAAATATAAAATTCTTAAGCATCTCCTAAAGAATATAAAATACTGTGAGAATTACCTGATGCTCAAAAATAACACCCTCAGTAATAGTGAAGTGTCTGAGTTCAGTAAACAACGCAGAGTAATTATGTTTTGAATCTGTAGCACCTTTTATCCAAAGTGCTCACCTACTCCTTATAGATAATGAAAGCCTTACATTTTCTGTGGCTATCTTTATTTCAAATATTCTGTGTAGCTCAAGTACACTGGTATTTGCCCATACGCACTACACTTTGATTCATAAAAGAGAGTCCCTGGGCTCACATTCATTTTAAGACTATGGATTAATCTGTATGCATCTTCCTTGGCCTTAAAAAGGAATAGGAATAAGTCAGGAAGAGGAGAATGCATCAGGGGGAATATTGGGGGATCCTTGTGTTTTCAGGGGGCTGGAGGACAGATAACCTTGAAAAGAGAAGTAGGACACAATGCCAGCAAACTTCTCATTCACATGTGAGTCTGACATATGTATGACAGTTAATGATGTTTCACTTCTGCCAATGGATGAGATACTCAGGTTAAAAAGGTGTTGCTTACTTTCAAGATGGAGACTAATGCTGTCCAATAGAAATACTCAATGAGCCACATGAATAACTTTAAAGGTTTTCAATTTATTTTCTAACTTACATGAAGTAAAGTTCACTTCTTTCGATACACATGTCTTTTTAAGTTTTGGCAAAAGAATGCTGTATTAGTTTCCTATCGCTATCCACAAGGTGTTACTAAACAACACAAATGCATTATTTTATAGCTCTGTCAGTCAAAAGTCTGACATGATTCATACTGGGGTAAAATCAAGGCATTGACAGGGCCTCCTTCCTTTCTGAAGGCTGTGAGTGGAATGCCTTTCCTTGCCTTTCCCAGCTTCTAGAGGCTTCTCACAATCCTTGGCCCCCTTACTCCATTTCCAAATCTAATAATGGCAAGCTGAGTCTGTCTGAAATCACATCACTGTGACCTTTTCACTTCTCTCTTCCACTTTTAAGAACACTTGTGATTATACTGAGTCCACTGAACACTTCCAGCACCCCCAAACCACTCCTTCTTTCTCCTCTTTCGTAGTCAGATATTCCAACTCTATCCCAGGGCAAACAGCAGTGTGTAATCCATCCTTTTTGTTTGCCTTTTCCAGATGTCATACACATGGGATCATACAGTAGCAGCCCTTTGAGCCTGGATTTTGCAAATTAGGATAATAAAGTATTTATCCATCTGTGGCAAGTATCAATAGTCTGCTCCCTTTTTATTGCTGTGTCATCTTTCTTTCAAGGATGTGCCATTTATCCTTTCAACAGTTGTAGGACATTTGGTTGTGTCCAGTTTTGCACATTAGGAGTAAATCTGCTTATAAACATTTGTATACAGGTTTATGTGAGAACATAATTTTTCATTTTTCTTGAGTAAACACTGATTGTGAGATGGGGGGATCACAAAATAAATGTATAGTTAATTTTGTAAGAAACTGCCGGACTGTTTTCCAAAGTGGTTGTACCATTTTGCATTCCTACAAGTAATGTATCTGTTCCAGGTGAGAAACATTTTCAACAGGACTTAGTATTGTTTTTATTTATTGTAGTCATTCTAATAGGAATGCAGTGGGATTCTATTGTGGTTTTAATTTGCATATCCCTCATGGCTAAGGATGTTGTATATCTTTTCATGTGCTTATGTGCCTTCCATTCACTTATCTTCTTTAGTGAAGCGTCTAGTCAAATATTTCATAAATTTTATTATTTGCTTATTTTCTTGTTAATGAGTTTTATGTGATCGTTACAAATTGTGGGAAAATGTATATTGTGAGATACTCGATTTGCAAATATTTTCTCCTAATCAATAACTTTCATTCTCTAACAGGACCTTTCAAAGAGCAAAAGTTTTAATTTTGAAGAAATATTTATTGATTTTTCTCTAATAGATTGTGCTTTGGTTGATGTATCTGAGAACTCTTTGCTCAACCAAAGTCACAAAGATTTTTGTTTATTTGTTTTTTAATATCGTGAGTTAAATTGACTGACCTTTGAATCAATCTTGTGTTCCTATAATACACTACACAGGTCATGAGATATACACTTACTTTTTTTTAAATAATTGTTTTATTTTTCAATTATGTTGATAGACAATAGTATGTTAGTTTCAGGTGTAAAACAGTGATTAGACATTTGTATAACTTATGAAGTGATCACCCGAATAAATCTAGTACCCATCTGATACCATATATAGTTATTACAATATTACTGACTATATTCCTTATGCTATACCCTTCATCCCCATGACTATTTTGTAACTACCAATTTGTACTTCTTAATCCCTTCACCTTTTTCACCCTGCCCCTAGATCCTCTCCCAACTTTTACCCCCACAAATCTAGTATCCCTCTGACACCATACATATTTATTATAATATTATTGATTATATTCTTTATGCTATACCCAACATCTCCATAACTACTTTATATATATATATATATATATATATATATATATATATATATATATATATATATATATATAAAATTATAGTTGGCATTCATTATTGTTCAGCTTCAGGTGTACATTGCAATGATCAGGCATCTACATCTTGAGGTGGTCTCCCAAATGGGACACATGTCCATCGGATACCCTACAAAATCCTTACAACATTATTGATTACGTTCCCCAAATTAATTTTCAAAACCTCATGGCCATTTTGTGGTTACCAACTGTTTTCTAATCCCCTCACCTTCCCCCTTATCCCCATCCCCCATCTAACAACCCTCAGTTTTTCCTCTTTGTCTCCAAAACTGTTTCTGATTAGTTCATTCACTTATTCTCTTCTTTAGATTCCGCATATAAGTGAGATCATATGGTACTTGTCTTTCTCTGTCTGATTTATTTCACTTAACATAACATTCTCTAGGTCCATCCATGTTGTTGCAAATGGTACGATTTCTCTCTTCTTTATGGCTGTGTAATACTCCATTGTATAAATGTACCACAGTTTCTTAATCCAGTCATTTACCGATGGACATTCCAGTTGTTTCCATGTCTTGGCTATTGTGTATAATGCTGCAATAAACAGAGGAGTGCATAAAAGATTTTTGAATTGGAGTTTTGGGTTTCTCTGGATAGATACCTAGGAGTGGAATTACTGGATCATAGGGTAGTTCCATTTTCAGATTCTGAGATACCTCCATACTGTTTTCCATAGTGGCTGCACCAATCTGCAATCCCACCAACAATGCAAGAGGGTTCCCTTTTTTCCACTTCCTCTCCAGCGCTTGTTTGTTGATTTATTGATCATAGCCATTTTGACTGGGCTAAGGTGGTATCTCATTGTGGTTTTTATTTGCATTTCTCTGATGATTAATGAGGTTGAGCATTTCTTCATATGTCTGTTTGCCATCTGTATGTCCTTTTTAGAAAAATGTCTCCTCAAGTCCTCTGCCCATTTTTTAATTGGGTTGTTTGTTTTTTTTGGAGTTGAGTTGAGTGAGTTTTTTTTATAGATTTGTGATATTAACCCCTTATCAGATATATCATTGGCAAATATCTTTTCCCATTCAGTAGGATCCCTTTTTGTTTTATTGATGGTTTCCTTTGCTGTGAAAAAAACTTTTTAGTTTGATGTAATCCCACGTGTTTGTTTTTTCTCTTACTTCCGTTGCACGTGGGGATATATCAGTAAAAATCCTATTCCAGGTAATGTCTGTGAAGTTTCTTCCTATATTTTCTTCTAGGTATTTTATGGTTTCAGATCTTACATTTAAGTCTTTAAGCCATTTTGAATTTATTTTTGTATATGGTGTAAGGAGGTGGTCCAGCTTCATTTTCTTGCATGTGTCTGTCCAGGTTTCCCAGCACCATTTATTGAATAGACTGTCTTTACCCCATCGTACAATCTTGCTTCCATTGTCGTAGATTAAATGGCCATATAGGCATGGATTTATTTCTTGACTCTCTATTCTGTTCCATTGATTTATGTGTCTGTTTTTATTCCAGTACCATGCTGTTTTGATTACTGTAGCCTTGTAGTATAATTTGATGTCAGGTATTGTTATACCTCCCACTTTGTTCTTATTTCTCAAGATTGCTGAGGCGCTCCAGGGTCTTTTATGGTCCCATATAAATTTTAGGATTATATGTTTTATTTCTGTGAAAAACGTCGTTGGTAGTTTGATAGGAATTGCGTTGAATATGTATATTGCCTTGGGCAGTATGGACATTTTAACTATATTAATTCTTCTTATCCATGAACATGATATGTGTTTCCATCTATTTATATCTTCTTTCATTTCTTTCTTCAGTGTCTTATAATTTTCTGAGTACAGATCTTTTACTTCTTTGGTTAAATTTATTCCCAGGTATTTTATAATCTTTGGAGCAATTGTAAATGGGATTGTTTTTTTTTTTAATTTCTCCTTCTGATGTTTTATTATTGGTATATATAAATGCAACTGATTTCTGAATATTAATTTTGTATCCTGCTACTTTACTAAATTCATCTATCAGCTCTAATAGTTTCTAGGTGGAGTCTTTAGGATTCTGTATATATAGTATCATATCATCTGCATATAATGATAATTTTACTTCCTCCTTACCAATTTAGATGCCTTTTATTTCTTTTTCTTGTCTGATTTTTGTGGCTAGAACTTCCAGCACTATGTTGAATAGAAGTGGAGATAGTGGGCAACCTTGCCTTGTTCCTGATCTTAGGGGGAATGGTTTTAGCTTTTTCCCATTGAGTATGATGTTAGCTGTGGGTTTGTCATATATGGCCTTTATTATGTTGAGATATGATCCCTCTATTCCCACTTTCTTAAGGGTTTTTATCATAAATGCTGCTGGATTTTATCAAATGCCTTTTCTGCATCTATTGATATGATCATGTGATTTTTATTTTTCATTTTGTTAATGTGGTGTATCACATTAATTGATTTGTGGATGTTGAACCACCCTTGAATATCAGGGATGAATCTCACTTGATCGTGGTGAATTATCTTTTTAATGTATTGCTGAATTCTATTTGCTAATATTTTGTTGAGGATTTTTGCATCTATGTTCATTAGAGATATCAGCCTGTAGTTTTCTTTTTTTGTGGTGTCTTTGTCTGATTTTGGGATCAGGGTGATAGTGGCTTCGTAAAAAGTGTTTGGGAGTCTTCCCTCCTTCTGGATTTTTTGGAAGAGTTTGAGGATAATAGGTGATAATTCTTTTTTGAACGTTTTGTAAAATTCACCTGTAAAGCCATCTGGTCCAGGGCTTTTATTTTTTGGGAGATTGTTGATTACTGATTCAATTTCCCTGATGGTAATCAGTCTATTCAGGTTCTCTGTTTCTTCTTGAGTTAGCCTTGGAAGGTTGTACACCTCTAGAAATTTGTCCATTTCTTCCAGATTGTCAAATTTGTTGGCATACAGTTGCTCATAGTAATTTCTTAAATTTTTTTGTATTTCTGCAGTGTCTGTTTACACTTCTCTTTCATTTCTGATTTTATTAATTTGTGTCCTCTCTCTCTTTTTTTTTAATGAATCTGGCTAAAGGTTTGTCAATTTTGTTTATCTTCTCTAAGAACCAACTCTTGGATTCATTGATCTTTTGTATTGTTTTTCTGGTTTCTATTTCATTTATTTCTGTTCTGATCTTTATTATCTCCTTTCTTGTGCTCCCTTTGGGCTTATTTTGCTGTTCTTTTTCCAGATCCCTTAAGTGTGAAGATAAACTGTTGATTAGTGATGTTTCTTGTTTCTTTAGGTAGGCCTGCAGTGCTATGAATTTCCCTCTTAGGACTGCTTTCGCGGCATCCCATAGATTTTGGGTTGTCGTGCTTTCATTTTCCTTTGTCTTGAGATATCTTTTTATTTCTTCCTTGATCTCCTGCTTGACCCATTCATTATTTAGTAATAAGTTATTCAGCCTCCATGAATTGGTGTGTCTTCCAGTTTTTTTCCTGTAGTTCATCTCTAATTTCATAGCACTGTGATCAGAGAAGACAATTGGTATGATTTCAATTTTCTTAAATTTATCAAGACTTGTTTTGTGGCCTAACATATGGTCTATCTTGGAAAATGTTCCAGGCGCGCTTGAGAAAAACGTGTTTTTTGCAGCATTGTGGTGAAATGCTCTGAAAATATCGAAAAATATGGAAAACTTCACGAATTTGCACGTCATCCTTGCGCAAAGGCCATGCTAATCTTCTCTGTATCGTTCCAATTTTAGTATATGTGCTTTCAAAGCGAGCACTATACTTACTTTTTAATAGATATAATTGACATGTAATGTTATTAGTTTCAGGTGTAGAAACATAATGATTCAGTATTTGTATGTACTACAAAATGATCACCACAAAAGTCTAGTTAACATGTATCCCTATACATAGTTACAATATTTTTCTTGTGATTAAAATTTTTCATATCTACTCTCTTAGCAACTTTTAAATGTACAATACAGTTTTATTAACTATAGTAACCATGCTGTACATTACATCACCATTTCTTATTTATTTTATAGCTGGGAGTTTATACTTTTTAATCCCCTTCACTCATTTTGCTCATACTCTACCCCTACTCCCACTTCAGCAACCACCAATTTCCACATCCAGGTTTTGTTTGTTTTGTTGGTTGTTTTTTTTTTTTCTCTTTTATATTCCATATATAAGTGAGATCATAATGTATTTGTCTTTCTCTCTCTGACATTTCTCTTAGCATAATGCGCCCAAGGTCCGTCCGTGTTGTTGCAAATGGCAAGATTTCCTTCTTTTTATGGCTGAATAATATTCCATTATATATATATATATATATATATATATATATATATATATATGCACACATATATACACACACACACACACACACAGAGAGAGAGAGAGAGAGAGAGAGAGAGAGAGAGAGAGAGAGAGAGAGATCAACATAATTATATATATCACAACTTCTTTATCCATTCATTTATTGTTTCCTATCTTGGCTATTATAAATAATGCTGCAATGAAATGGGTGAATATATCTTTTTGAATTAGTGTTTTCATTTTCTCTGGATAAATACCAAAGTGAAATCACCACTGGATCATGTGGTAGTTCTATTTTTAATTTTGGGAGGAACCTCCATACAGTTTTCCATAGTGGCTGCAGCAATTTAAATTCCCACCAATAGTGTATGAGGGTTCCCTTTTCTATATATCTTCACCATCACTTGTTATTTTTTTTCCTTTTGATAATAGCCATTCTAACAGGTGTGAGGTGATATCTTATTGTGGTTTTGATTTGATGTTTAGTGATGTTGAGGACCTTTTCATGTACCTGTTGGCCATCTGTATGTCTTTAGAAAAATGTCTATTCAGGTCCTCTTCCCAGTTTTCAATCAGATTTTTTCCAATTGAGTTGTATGAATTCTTTACATATATTGGATATTAATCCCGAATCAGATATCCAATTTGCAAATACCTTTTTTTCCCCCATTTGGAAGGCTGCCTTCTCATTTTGTGGATTGTTTCCTTTGCTATGCAAAAGCTTTTTAGGTTGATATAGTCCACTTGTTTATTTTTGTTTTTGTTGCCTTTGTGCTTTTGACATCAAATCAAAAAAATCACTGCCAAGACCAATGTCAAGGAACTTGCCATCTGTGTTTTCTATTGGGAGCTTTATGGTTTCAGGTCTTATTTTCACATCTTTAATCCATTTTGAGTCATTTTTTTTGTATTCTATAAGATAGTGATCCAATTTCATTCTTTTGCACGTGGCTGTCCAGTATTTCCAGAACCATTTATTGAAAATACTGTCCTTTCCCCATTGTATATTCTTGGCTGCTTTGTTGTATATTAATTGACCATATAAGCATAGGTTTATTTCTGGGCTTTTGGTTTCTTTTAATTCTTTAGTGTTTTTCTGTTTTTGAGCATTGATTGTATTATTTCCTTTTTTCTGCTTACTTTGTTTTTAATTTATTTTCTTTTTTCTAGTTTCTTGAGATACAAGCTGAGGGCACTGATTTGAGATCTTTCTTCTTCTCTGAAATAGGTGCTTAAACAATGCTATAAATTTTTCCCTAGGTAGTGCTTTAGCAATGTTCTACAAATTTTGATACGTTGTCTTTTCATTTTTATTCAATCCAAAATGCTTTCTAATTTCCCTTTTGAATTTTTAACTCTTGGGTTATTTAAATGTGTTACTTGGTTCCCAAGTATGTAAGAATTTTCCGGACCTCTTTCTGTTGATTTCTAATTTAATTGCATTGTGATGAGTGAACATACTTAATATGACTTTAATCCTTTTATATGTACTAAGACTTGTGTTATGATGTAGAATATAGTCTATCTTGGTAAATGTTCCATCTACACCTGCAACAAATTTTGAACTCTTCCTTACACTTACTGATTTCCTAGCAGCCCAGTCTATTAATTATTGAGATAGGGGCACTGAGATCACTAACTATAATTGTGGATTTGCCTATTTGTCCTTTTGGTTCTATTAGGTTGTTTTTCTTTATGTATGTTGAAGTT
Source organism: Rhinolophus hipposideros (assembly GCF_964194185.1). Taxonomy (NCBI): domain Eukaryota; kingdom Metazoa; phylum Chordata; class Mammalia; order Chiroptera; family Rhinolophidae; genus Rhinolophus; species Rhinolophus hipposideros. The sequence continues at coordinate 32,335,915 of NC_138068.1, forward strand.
CTATTATGAAGTGAATACATCTTTTAAGATTATTATGTCCTCTTGAGAGTTATCCCTTTATCATTACAAAGTGACCTTTTTTTCCTCTGGTAGTATTCTTTGCTCTGAATTTTACTTTGTCTGGTATTAATACAGCCACTCCATCTTTCTTTGCTTACTATTAGCATGATATATCATTTACCACCCTTTGCTGTTAATTTGTGTCTTCGTATTTAAAATGTGTTTCTTGTAGGCAGCATGTAGTCAATCTTGTTTTCGCCAGTCTGAAAAATCACTGCTTTTTAGTGGGAGAAAGGAGGTTATACTATTTACATTTAATATAATTATTGATGATGACTAAGTTTAAATCTACCAACTTGCTAATTGTTTTCCTATTTGTCCTATTAAATCTTTGTTTCCTTTACCTACTTCTTTTTACAACCCATGGGTTTTTTGGCAGTGTTTTGTTTAATTTCAAAATGTTTGAGATTTTCCTAGTAACAATTATTGATTTCTAATTTAATTCTGAATAGTGAGAGGATATGATTCATATTATTTAAATTATTTTAAGTTTGTTAAGATTCATTTTATGACCGAGAGTATGATCTGTCTTAGTGAATGTTCCATGATTATTTGGAAAGTATATGTATTCTTCTGTTATTGGGTGGAATATTCTGTATATATCAATGAGGTCAAGTTGATTGATAGTGTTTTTGGGTCTTCTTTGTTGTCCTTGAGGGTTTGTTTGTTTGTCTAATAGCTCTATCAAATCCTGAGAATGAAATGTTAAAGTTGCCAAGAACAGTTGCGAATTTGTCTATTTCTCTTTTCAGTTTTATTATTATTTGCTTCATGCATTTTGGAACTTACTTGCCAGGTAAAAACACATTTAGGATTCTTATGTATTCTTGGTGAATTAGTCCGTTTATTCATGATTAATTTTTCTAACCCAAAGAAAGTACTTTGCCTGATATTAAAATGAGCCATCCAGTTTTCTTTTGAACGTGGTTTGCATGGTGCATCTTTTCCCATTCTTTCAGCCTAATTATATCATTATATGTAACGGGGGGTTTCTTTTACACAGCATTTAGTTGGGTCTTAATTTTTTTTAGCTTATCTGACTATATTTGATTAATCTAGGTCTACCATTTTATCTTTTGATTTCTATTTGTCCCCTCTGTTTTTAATTATTTTGTTCCCCTTTTCTTGCCTTATTTTGGGTTATTTGAGCAATTTTAATATTTATTTTATCTATTGACATTTTAAACTATATCTCTTGGTATCATTTTTAAGTGGTTTCTCTCTCTCTCTCTCTCTCTCTCTCTCTCTCCATGTATATATACAATTAGCAAGTTGGCAGATTTAAACTTAATCATCATCAATAATTATATTAAATGTAAATGGTATAACCACCATATACATATATATATATATATATATATACATATATATATGTGTGTGTATATATATATGTGTGTATATATATATATATATATATATATATATATATATATATATATAACATTTTCCAAAGTCCACTTATAGTTAATGTTTTACCACTTCAACAACATAGAAATCTTACAATTATATAGGGCCATTTACCATCCCCACTTTTAAAATAATTTCCATATGTATTACATCTGATTACATTTACAAACCTCCAGGCAATGTTATAATTTTACTGTCAACAGTCATACATGTTTTAAAGAGGTTTAAGAAGAAATAGCCCTTTATACTTACCCAGGTGTTTCAATTTATTTTCTTCCTCCATTATTCCTGATGCTTTTAGTCCTGTTCTGGTATCATTTCCCTTCAGCCTGAATAATTTTCTTTAGCATTCTTTTTATAGTAAGTCTACTGGTGACAAACTATCTTAAGTCTTCCTTTATCTGAGAATGTGCTTATTTTGCCTTCACTGCTGAAGGATATTTTCTCTAGATATAGGAATCTAGGTAGACAGAATTATTTTTGTTTCTTTATTTTTTTTAATTCTTTCAGCACTTGCAGAATATAATTCCAGGTTACTAGCCTCCATGGTTGCTGATGAGAAATCTGTAATAATTTGCATCATTGTTACTTATGTTACATATAGCTTTTCTGTAGCTACTATCAAGTTATTTCTCACTTTGGTTTTCAGCAGTTTAATTATCATGCATCTGAAAACTGCTTTCTTTGAGTTTATCTTTTTTGGGATTCACTGAGTTTCTTAAATTTGTTAATTTATTTCTTTTTATAAATTTGGGAAGTTTTCATTCATTATTTCTTCAAATTTTTTTTTATTTTTATTTTTATTTTTATTTTTTTTTCTGCTTCAAATTCTCTCTTCTTCACATCTGGGACTCCAGTGATATGGACAGTAGACCTGTTGTTTTCACTTATGGTCTCATATGATTCTGAGGCTCTGTTCATTTTTAAAATCATTTTGTGTATTCTTCAGATTGTTTCATTTCTATTGGACTCTGCTCTGTTACTTCCATTCTGTTATTGAGCCTGTTCAGTGTATTTATTTTTCTATTTCATATCTTTAATTTTTCAGTTCTTAAATTTCTATTTGGTACTTTATTTCTACTTCTCTGCTGTGGACTTTCATCTTTTAAGAGTGTTAACTTTATCTCACTGAAGATGGTTTTCATAGCTGCTTTTAAGTCTTGACTAAAAATTCCAAGACTTAGGTCATTTTGTGTTGACATCTATTTTCTGTCTTTTCCTTTGAGTATTTGTCAAATTTTTGTAATTCTTAGTATGTCACAGAATTTTGGATTGTATCCAGGACATTTTTTATCTTGCAAGTTTCTAGGTCCTGTTAAAACCCTCTGAAGAATGTTGATTTTTTTTTTTTAATTTGGTATTTAACATGATTAGGATCAGACTGACAAAAAAATTCACCTTCAGTGGTGATGGTCCCGATCTCAGTCCCTTTTTCAAAATCTCTGCTGTGTTATGTGGGCCTGCCTAGTATAAACTCTACTCAGAAGATAGCCTGAGATTTGGAATATGGTTTATGTTTTAGTTCAGTCCTCAAAGTCTTTGCTACGTTTTCGTGGAGACATTCCACACATAATCAGCCCAGGGCTGATTCCATGAGTTATATCATTACATACCCAGTATTGGGAAATCCATTTCTTCAGCTCTCTCCTCTCTGAGTCTTTTCCTGTATTCTCCAATATCCAGAGATTCCTTTTCCTTGTCCATCTATCCAGAAAGATACAGTCTTCTCAGATATCGCCCCCCACACACACCACACAATGTGATGTAGTTGTGTGTAAATGGGGCTAATTTGAGGTTATGTGGTAAAAGAAAAGAAAAAGAAAAAAATAGCATGGATCGTACACACACTGTTTGGACAAGGGGAGATCCTTTTCTGGTTCCTCTGGATGGAGAGACAATGTGTCTCTAAGTTTGTAGGTCCCTTCCCTTAGAGCCTATTTCTATTTAGACAAGACATTTACAGTTCAGTCTCCAGGCTCTGGGCAAGGGTAGGAGAGGAGGAAAAAAGAATATGGAAGGATTCTCCCAATAGATCTCCAGCATGCAAGGGCCCCTTTTTGAAATTCTTTAGCCAGAAAAAGGGGGGCTTTCTCCCAAAGTTTTTGCCTTCAATATTTGCCATGCAATTTTGGGATTTGGCCCTTCCTGGGAGGCAAAGTAGAAAAAAGAAAACATGAAAATCCATTCTCACATCCCATCCCTTTGCTCTACACCCATTTTACTCATATTTTGACTTCAAAACTCAATCCATTTGCTGTTGTTACTTTTCAATCCATTTACTGTAGTTGTTTCTCATATTCTGCCCAGAATTTTTAGTTGTAATGAGTAGGAGAGATAGGCTGTAGTAAGCTTATTCTTCTTGGCCAGCCAAGATAGGTAATTACACATTTTCTAGTAACCACACTAAACAAGTAATAATAAACAAGTAAAATTGTTTGTATAAAACATATTTCATTTGACCTAATATATTCAGAATATCATTTCAATGTATAATCAATATAAAAATTATTGAGATATTTTACATTATTTTTCTTGTACTAAGTCTTTGAAATTCAGTGTGTACTTTTCACTCATAGCATATTTCTGTTTAGACTAGATACATTTCAAGTCCTAATAGCCACAGGTGACCGGTTGCTACTATGTTGGACCACACAGGTCTAGACTCTAGAACAGGGGTGTCCAAACTGTGGCCCACGCGCCAACTGCGGCCCATGATCCATTGTTAATTGGCCCACAGCAAATTCCAAAAATATATTTAGTTTACTTAAATAAACCAGGTAAGGCAATATGTACTTCACCTTGAGTGAATGGCCCGGCTGTTTGTCTATTTTACCGCATATGGCCCTTGGTGAAAAATGCTGAAAAAAGTTTGGACACTCCTGCTCTAGAGCAATGCTTCTCAAAATTTAGGGTACATAGATTATTCAGTAGATCTGCAGAGGGAGCCAGGTGATAATGTAGTAGATCTGGGGAATATTAAAACGTTTCCAGGAAAAATCTGGACTGACTCTGAATATTGCTTTGAGGGGAAAAGAACAGTACAATTATAAAGGCCAAAGAGCTCCTTTATATCTAAAACACTAAAATCTTCATAGTGATGATAACATTAGAATAGGAGTACCAGTAGTTTATCTGGGGAGTGATTCCAGGAAACATCAGTAAGAGTGTGGATAGAAAGACAAGGCAAGGAATGAATAGAGTACTGGGTGCATTACAGGCAGATTATCATTGTGAGCAACTGGAGCTCACTGGGGGGAAAGTGTAGGACACACTGAAGGGAGAAGACTGAGGACTGCCCCCATGGACAGTGACTTCCCCATACCCTCCCCTGCTTTGTGATGAACTGAGCTGGTTTCTGTCACCAGAGAAAGTACTCCGGAAGAAAATCCTGGGTACATACAGTGAGAAGCAATCAGCATCTAGGGCATGGTGAGGGCCAGGGGATGTGGGAGGGGCACCATGAGCTTTGCTACCATCCTCTTGTTCTTTCAGTGTGCATGATAGTTAAAGGAAGCAGCCTGACCCTTCACACAGTCCCGAAAGACACTGCTGGAAGAGAGGGGAGGAAGGACAATCACTTATATAACTCTTCACTATGTAATCTTGTTGAGTATGAAATCAACTCTGAAGACTGGATTGCTTGTCTTTTCTGTTTTAATATATGCATTTTCAGTAACTAACACAGTTAATTAAAGGTCCTTTCTCTTTCTTTTTCCTTTGCCAGTGGATATTTTTACTGTGGTTCAGTTGTTTAAGCGTATCATTTACAACATTTCTATTCTAACTCAAGCAAGAAAAAGAGCAGTTTGCTCAATCTTTTATCTCCATTATATTGGTTAAAAAGATCATTTCTCTCTGAACCCTACAGTTTCCTTTAGCTCTACATTTATTGAAAGCAAGCAACCCCAATAGTGGCCTATTTAACACCAGTACAAAACCTAGAAGGTTTAATTGAAAGCATGTCATTCAAACTGTGCTTAGCAGCTTTCACACACACACACACACCCACCCACACACACACACACACACACACATACACACACAAAAGAAAAAGAAAAAAACCAAAACACTGAAAAACTGAATTTAAGACCAGTATTGAGCGGAACCCCATGGGTCTCAGGGTACAGAACCCAGGGAGCTAGATTCGAAAGAGTTGAGAGAGGACACCCAGTCATCAACAACTACAATTGGTGACTTAACCTGATAATTCAGAGTAAAGAAATTGTTAACAGTTTAGGTAAGGAACTGTCACATAATATTAAACTAGTCTCTCTTCCAATGAATAATAGAAAGGGATTTTAGCACCAACCGGTTCCTTTTTACAATAACTGGTAATTAAAAGAAACAAAGAAGATCAGCAAGATGGTGTTGCTGTCACTGTACTGCTTGACGATACCTCTCAATTATTACCCTTTGTTTAGAAGTAATGTCATTTTTCTCCCCATAATACACAGAGCTGGGATTTTATTGCTATAAATTCTACAACTGAAACTGAAACAAAGCCAGTGCGTTTTACATAATTATACTTTCGATGCTTAGAATGTGCATTTCTGAGTTGCTAAAGAGATATTATGCATTAAAAAAAAAATTGAATGCACCAAATGAGAGCCTCAGGAGATGGATAGAAAGAGGGATCACTGTCTACCTTAAGTAAACTAGGAGAGTTTCAGTGTTGACATTCCATTTTCAGGCTAATGTTTTATAAAATTCCTCTTTTTGGAGGCACCTTGTATATACACATGTATCAAAATGTTAACCCTTCTTCCTCAGAATAATTCTCCAGAGAGATTACAATTTACTTCTAATTGATCACGTTACTGCTCTCAACATTCAACATATGGAGCTGCTAAAAGTCCTTAGTGAGTAAATAAACAAACCGTTAAAATAACAAGGGACACAAATGCTCCACAGAGACCCAGTATACTAACTGAATGGTCACAGATGGATATTAATTATCCAGTGAATAATAACATGGACAGCGATGCTCTCTATATTTATACATTTAGTCATTATGTTCACAAACATTTATTGACTCCCAACGTTGAATGTAGAACTGCTGTTGGGAATTGAAAAGAAATATCCCACTTTCCTTCTTTATTTTTCCCTATGACCATCATGTATACTATCTATCATATTTACTTATTTTCTTTTTTTATCAGTTTTCCCCACTGGAGCACAGGCTCTTTAAATCAGATTACATCATATGCTGCCAACATCCCACTTTTATCCTCTGTTATAGGTTGACTTGTGTCTCCAAAAAAAAGGTGTCTTGAAGTCCTAATGCCTAGAACCTCAGAATGTATCCTTCTTAGGAAATAGGGTCTTTACCAAGATAATCAAGTAAAAACGAGATCATTAGGGTGAGCCATAATCCAGTCATGACTAGTTTTCTTACAAAAAGGGGGGGATTTAGACACAGATAGACACTTTGTGCACAGAGAAAAGACAAAGTGAGGACATGTAGTCAGGGGATTGGAGTCAGCCATCTGCAAGCCAAGGGATTATTGATGATTACCAGCATAGCGCCAGAAGCTAGAAAAGGCAAGGAAGGATTCCGCTACAGGTTTCAGAGGGAGCATGGCCTTACCTACACCTTGATTTCAGACTTCAAGCCTCCAGAACATTGAGACAATAAAATTTCTGTTGTTCTAAGCCATCCAGTTTGTGGTACGTTATTACAGTAGCCCTAGGAAACTAAAACCTCCCTTTAAATCATTATTTCAGTCCACACTGGCCCACCTTTTATCACACACAATTATTTGCCTGAGAGCTTTCTTTAGCTGTTGAAACCCACTTTTGTAGAGGGGCCAAGGAACTAATGCAGCTCTCATCCTCTGAGCAGCTCTGATGGAAGCTAATGAGAGTATAAAAACCCCAGCTCCTTCACCCCTTGAGTAAGGTAACTGAGGAATGTATTCTACACAGTTTTCCAGGTTCCTCAACAGGATCGAAGTCCAGTTGTCTATAATATTTAACTTGCTGGAAACATACCCCTTGTTGGCTCCACACTTTGCTGTCCCACTTCCTCACTCCCTTACTGGTGATTCCTGATACCGCCTCCCAAATATATGACTGGCCAGCATGAATCTATGTCTCCAAGTTTGCTTCCGGGGCAGTGCAGCCTAAGACAGGCATTTATGCAGCTTACTGTGAATTCCCAGGGATGAGAACAGTGCCTGGCCAGGGATAGGTGTTAAATACATATAGATGAAAGAGTTACTAAAGTAGCACATGCATCCTTGCCCTCAAAATTCTCCAAACTTTCAATGAAATGTAGAGCTAGAGAGTAAAAGTAGATGAAGAGTTGAAGACAGCCATGCAAGAGAGGCCCCAGGAGAGTTTGAGGTTTTGTGCTAAATAAGGAGAACAGACGGCAAGCACCATCAGGGTGATGAATGGAAGGAGAAAGTGCAGGGGTCATGGATGGTCTCATAGGCTTCACTGAAGGCAGAGGTTTCCCTTTGGAGGGCATATGACACAAACTCATTACTAATGAAGGAGACTTTTGCCGACAATCTTAACCAATAGATCTTCTACAGTGGAAGTGGCCAACCTCAAAGCAGTGTTATAGTTGCACAAAATGCAGAGCTTACCAGCGCCAAGTTCCACAGTGATTCACTGGCTGAACCAAGAACAGAACTGAGGTATTATTTTTAGAAAGAACTTAATGTGACTCTGTTTAATTCAAGACAATGTGCATTCATCAGATATGCATGAGTTTCCAGGCACCAATATTTGTGAGCTTGGGTGTTATAAAACTAAAAGAAGCATACTTATTGTGGAATTTAGGGGAGCAACAGAAGAAAATCTATAGACATGACTCAAAATAGGCATTTTTAAAGTACTTCACTGCTATTATCACTATTAATTTCTATCTCCATCACTAGTACTCCCCTCTAAAACCAGCAGCCATACGGGCAGGTATTCTGCTCAGGATTTACATGAGCTCTTACTGAATCACCATAATTACCGAGATAGGAATTCCATGCTACTTTATGGATGAAGAAACCTGACTTGAAAATGATAGAGCTGAGATTCAGACTCAGTTCTCTCTGTTTCCAATGTAATGCTCATGTGCAAAAATATTGGGTATCATATGTAATGTGAGCATCTTCTTAATCTTTTTATCATTTCCAGTTGGTCTATTCAAGGAACCAGATTCAGGCCTTGAAAGCTGTGAATTATATTTCCTGTTAGACAGTGAGAGAGAATTCACGGGTCTGCAGTTCACATATTAGAGAAAGCAAAATATGGCAGATAATATTTTCTAAAAATGGCCAAACCAGTGTACATTATATCCAAATGCTCTTTCTAAAATGTGACATTGACACTCCTCCATTGAGAGTTGGGATCTATGTCTCCTCCCCTTGAACCTAGGTGGACATATGTAACTGCCTTCATCAACAGGCTTTGGCAGACTTGCTCTGTGATTTCGGAGTCCAAGTAATAAAAGGCAATATGGCTTTGCCCGACACAATCCTTTTGGATATGCATTTTGAGAACCCCCAATAAGTAAGAAGTTAGCTGCAATGCAGGGTAGACCACACGGAGACCTTCCATAGCGACAGAGAGCAGTGCCCAAGGAGCCCCAGCCTTGCCAGCCCCAGTTATTTGCATCTTCCCAGCCTCAACCACTAGACACCTGAGGGAATGAACCTTAGGACGACTCAAGCATCCAGGCCCCTTTCCAGCAGAAGCCATGTGAAGCAGAGATAGCCATTCCCCAATGAGCCCTGCCCAAGTTGATGATTTGTGAGCAAAATAAATCCTTCACTGTTTTATATTACTGCGTTTTGGGGTAATTAGTTATGCAAACATGACAACAGGAACCCAAAAGGTATATAACTAAAAGAAACTAGTCTAATGCAAACAAATTTTCCCTTAAATATTTTTTCCTAAAAATGCATATAAAAAATGCCAGGACAGGCTTATCGTATTTATACTTCTTTTCTTTGTTCATGACATAACTTTCTTTTCCAGCTTTATTGAGATACAACTGATATAGAACATAGTGTGAGTTTAAGGTGCACAATGTGATGATTTCATACATATATGTATTATAAAATATTTACCACAATAAGGTTTTTCAACATATCCTTCACCTCATATAATCGCCATATTGTTGTTATGTTGAGAACATTAAAACTCTATCCTTATAGCAACCAACTTTCAAGTATATGGTACAGTACTGCAAACTAGAGTCAGTATATCAGATCATCAGAACTTATTCATCATCTACCTGAAAGTTTATATCCTTTGACCACCATCTCCCCATTTTCCCCTCCTTTCCCCAGCCCCTGGCAACCACCATTCTACTTTCTGTTTCTATGAGTTCAGTGTTTTTAGATTCTTTATATAAGTTATATCATACACTATCTGTCTTTCTCTGTCTGGTTTAGTTTACTCAACATCCTGCTCACAAGGTTCATTCATGTTGTTGTTGCAAATGGCAGGATTTTCTTCTTCTTATGGCTGAATTATAGTCCACTGTGTATGGATAGATAGATAGACAGACAGACAGACAGAGATAAATAGAGATATAGAGATATAGAGATATAGATACAGGTATCACATCTTCTTTATCCATTCATCTTTTGACAGACACCTAGGTTGTTTCCATATCTTGGCTATTGTGAATAATGGTGCAACAAATATGAGAATACACACACACACACACACACACACACACACACACACACACACACACACACATATTCTTCAAAGTCCTGTTTTCATTCCCTTCGGATATATACGCAGAATTAGAATGTCTGATCATACAATAGTTCTATTTTTAATTTTCAGAGGAACTTCCATACTATTTTCCATAGTGGCTGTACCAATTTACATTCCCACCAAAAGTGCACAAGCATTCCCTTTCTCCACATCCTCAACAAAATTTATCTCTTGTCTTTTTTATAATAGCCATTCTAACAGGTATGTGGTGATATCTCATTGTGGTTTTGATTTGTATTTCCCTGATGATTACTGATGTTGAGCACCTTTTCACATTCATGTCATAACTTAAATCCTGAAAATGTACCTTCAATCAGAAGTGAAATGGATTAGTCTACAGGGAACATTCTTGTCCTCAAAGTCACTGAGTCTTAGACTTTGATCCATTCTGAGATAAATGGCAATGTCTCAGGTCAAGAATGAAAACTATCTGTCAGCTGTGAAGAAAAGGTCATGGTCTCTGGTCACAGATACATCTGGTTGAGGTTAATGCTCTCATCCCCTGGTTTGGGGAGGATTTATATCAAGATTTAAGTTGTTTCATGTTTGAAATTAATTACATGAGAATACAGCACACATAAGGTCTAACCAAAATTTAATAACTGGCACATCCGAGGCTAAAAATGGCTACTACATCTTTCCAATTCACAGACTGTTATTTTAAACCCATCACAATACCTAATCCAATAATAGGTGTACCTTTGTATCTGTTTAATGAATAAGTATGTAACTTTATTCATACATCCAATTTTCTACTTAACAAGAAAATCCTAAGGTTTCTAGTTAGTTTACATATATTAATAACATTAAAATACCAGGAGAAATGGCCTGTGTACATTGATAATATATTTAAGATCCATTAGACAGTAATGACATTAATGAGAAATATTACATTTCCAAAGTGATTGGGCCATACAAATTCTTTTGTTCTCATTGTCTCCCTCATTCCCTATTTGAAGAAGGGGAAAGTTGAAACTTTCCTTTTTTACATGAGCTCATCTCTAACTCTAGTCATTTTTACTCTTGCTCACTTTACTTCAGCCTTCCTGACACAGTATTATTCCTTGAACATACCAAGAATATGTTGGTTTTATGGCATTCGCACTTTTTGTTCTCTCTGTTTGGATATCCTCTTGGTTTGCTCTGTCTCTTCATAGTTTTCTGTCTGCAAAAAGTTTTCAGTTCAGTAGGAGAGACCACAGATAAAGGGGTTATTGTTAATCATGGTAAAAGGTAATACTTGCTCCTCCTTTTGGGTTCCTCCAAGCAGAATCTGAGACAATTATTTGAGTTATTCTGGAGGGGACCTCAGGAGTATCAGTAGGAAAGTGAGACAGGAAAGACAGCCAATAAAAGGTGTGTTATTAAGCCAGTTACCACTGTGGGCAACTGGAGCTTAACCCCATCAGAAACTCTGGGCAACCAATAATCCCAAGTCAGGGGTGAGGAAGCTGGGGTATTTATTCACCATTGATTAACAGCTACTCCCAGCACTTCTGCCCAGGCATGGCAGCTTCTGGAAGCCAGAGAAAACCTCAGGCAGGGAGGAGTGGCTGCTGACAAGGAAATCAGTGTGCAAGGAAATGCCAAGCATTCTATGGACAGGGCACCAAAGCATCTGCCAGGGTGCCACTGGGAACTATTTTTAAAAGGATCATGTCAGTTTAAAGGACTAGTGATTATGTCTATTTGGTAGGAAAAGTCAAGAAAGTCAAGGCTTCCTGGAAGAGCTGCCATTTGATCTGAGTCTATTAGGATTTTGAAGTTCCTTGAGTAACCACAGTATAAGGGAGGCAAAGAGACTAGAAAGTGGCTTTCCAGACAGAATTACAAGGATGAGCAATGCCAAGGAGGTGAGACAGCGGATGCATGGTAAAGGCACGTGAGAAGCATCACTCATGATCAGCAGAAATCACACCCTGCAGGTACTAACATAGGGGAAAATATTTTTAGCTATTTTAAGAAGAAGCTAAAAACAGTGAGGGAATTAATGAGGCACAACAGCAAAAATAAAGGAAACAATATGGGGGCAAAATGTATGAAGAGATATTTCACTGAAGGGGCTGTAGCAATGGGAAATAAGCACATGAAAAATTGCTCAACATCATTAGCCATTCGGGAAATTAAAATTAACACCAGGATGAGACACTAGTACAGACCTATTACCTAGGAGAGCTAAAATTTTAAAATAATGATAGTATAAATGCTGGCGAGGACGTAGAGAAACTTGGTCTCTCATACATTGCTGGTGGGAAAGCAAATGGTACCACCAATCTGAAAAATTGTTTGGCAATTAAAAAAACAAATAAACAAACAAAAAGCAACTAAATATATATTTACCATACAACCCAGCAACTGCATTCCTAGGCATTTGTCCCAGAGAAATGAAAACTAATGTCTGCACAAAAAACAAAAAAACAACAAAAATGTCCCTCAATCAGTAAATGGTTAAACAAACTGTGGTACTTCATACTGTGGAATACTTCTCAGCAACAAAATGGAGTAAACTATTGAAACACTTTACTTAGGTGGATCTCAAAGGCATTATGCTAAGTTTAAAAAGCCAATCTGAAAAGGTCACATATAGGATTCCATTTACAACATTCTCAAAAAGACAAATTCATAGAGATGGAAACAAGATTAGTGGCTCCCAGGAGTTAGGAATAGTGGGGAGGAAGGGTTTGAGTGGGACTCTGTGTAGCAGGAGAGATCTTTGTCTTAGTGGAATGGTTCTGTGTATGGTGGTCTTTACAGAAATCTATCGTACACGTGATTAAAATGAAATAGAACTATACACACATATTGTACCCACGTCCATTTCCTGGTTTTGGTATTATAACATACTTATATAAAATGTAACCACTCAGGGAAACTAGGTGAAGGTTACGTGGGACCTCTTTATTCTCTTTTCCAACTTAATGTGAATTTATAATTACAATTGTAAAAATAAAAGATTTAAAAAAATAATACCAAGGGTCATCAGCCAGTTCATACAAGTGGATCTAAAAGTCAAAAGCATTGTTTGATTATGCCTGTAAATTTTCCACTCTCATTATTGAATAGAAAGAAAGATTCCAAAAGTGCACATGAGACGTGTAGAGTGTGTTGAATCTTCATTAAACAGCACCCAGATCAAGACACAACGTTATCTGTTCCCTTTCCGTCACTATCCCCCATCCCCACAAGGGATATCATTGTCCTTACTTCTAAAAACATAGATAAGTTTTGACTGTTTTTGTATTTTGTATAAATAAACCAATTTATTTTTAATAAGGATTCCAATTCTTACAAATGTACTTGTAGTTTTGCAGAACACTGTTATATTCCACCTCATCCTAAACCCGTATTTTAAAAAGAGACAAGATGCCTACTCCAGGATTATGTGGTTCAATCACACTTGATGATATAAAAGTTATGTGCACCCTCAAATGCATCCTGTATACTTCCCACGTGGGCCGTGTCGGGGAAGGCGGATAGGGGAATGAAGCCACTAGGGGAAGGCGAGAAGGGGAATTCAATGAAGCTGGGTTCTAGAAATTACTTTCAAATCAATGAAATGCTGTCTTTCAAAATAATTAGGTTGAAGTGTAGTAATTTGTGCTTTCACTTTTTTAGTTCAGTGACGGGAAGTGAATGACCAAAGATGTTTTGATTGCCTAAACAAGATCCAATTTCAAGCTCATCTTAGTAATGTGTCCTTTCTAGATGCAGACATAATTCCCTTTTGAGAAATGACTCCTAATGGAAGTTCCCCAACTTGACAGGAGAGAATGTTCAGTGTATCTCTCCAAGGGAAATGGAGGCTAATGGCATGGTCCCTTGTCTGACCCCGTGTGACTCAGGTTTTAAGCACCGTGGAGGGTAGGTTTCAGCCTTCACTGAGTCCAGGTGTAATTCATTTTGAGAGGAAAGACCCTCCAAGGATCTTTATTGTCCTAAAGGCTGCTGCTGTTCAGCAGAAAAGATCCTTTCCCTGAAGCTAATATTAAATAATGTGGGCCTTTATGACCATAAAATATTTCCAAGCGCCTGGAAGGTTTTCACAAAGAATAATATATTTCACTGATGTATGCAAATAGATATTAGTGAAACAGAATGGAGGTTTTGATGGCTTTCTCGGTCATAGCCTGTAATGGGAGGGACATTTTATGCCCACTATAACTCTCTTTCACGTTTGGGCTATATTTGTTTTACAGGAATAAAGAATAACAGGAAATTGTAACTCGAGGTATGCACCCATATGTTACAGTTACGTGCATCAGGGAGATAAGCTCCTAATTGAAGCTTGGCCATGAAATCAAAACATCTTTGATGATTCATTTCCTCTCCCTGCCCCCACAGCGTTCATGTCATAAATAGACACATTTGTATATAACAGTGCTGAAAAGGTGTCCTCCAGTATCAAATTTACATTTTGGTTTTAATTTTTAGATTATCACTTTGGCGTGATATACACATATAAAATAATTAGTACTTCCTTTTTGTAACTTACAGTATCTTTGAAAATCTTAGTATATTTCATCAATTGTCCTGAATGTAACTTTGCACATCCCCTCCTGACCCCATGTGAAAAATCACTGCAGCTAATCTGCCTTTGAATGACAAATTCTATGCAGTTGAGAAGCTTAGATGGCTGTCTTTGCTTTTTCCTTATTTTCCCTCCTTGATATTTTGAAATAAATGGAATGAAAACAAGGAAAAAGAAATACCATAACAATGGATTAATTGGTACGAAACTTTTCTCATTATCAAGCAGACAACCAAGAGTATGTTCGGAGCAACCTTATATAGCACAAAGAAAAATGGTCCTGAAGAATACATTTTCTTCACTGCTTATCAAGGGGAAAAAAATCTATTTTCAAAAAAAGAGAGGCTCGTGGATTTTTATCGGTCCTTTTTCACTCAGAAGCTGCACATTATGGAACATTAAATAGTTTGTCATAGAAAAAGAGAGAGAGAGAGAGAGAGAGAGAGAGAGAGAGAGAGAGAGAGAGAGAGAGAGAAAGGAAAATCAATGTCCGTTCTGCATTTTACTGCTTCACTTTAATTGGAACAGTGGCAAAGACAAGTTGTCCTTTTAGGACCATTGACTTCATTTGGATGTGTTATTGTGTACAGTATTAGTCGTTTCCTATATTCCAATAAAAGTTATGGTTAATAGGATGGATATTGGTGATTCAAAAGGTTTTCCAATTGAGAAAATGTTAGTAGTTATTACTATTATTATTTATGACTATTATATGTTTAATCATCGTTTTGTGGAAAAAAAAAATCCCACACTTTCTCCAGGTTCCTCACAGGGGCTTCACTCTAATAAGTTCTAAGGCAGATTAGGGCTCATTAAAAGGAGTAAGCAACCTGGTCAAAAGCCACATAAAATCCAAGACACTTTCAGGACACATTTTCAATTAATTAAATAGGAATTCTAAATAAATTATGGGTTTGGATATGAAAAGATGTTGATGGTTCAGTTTTGTTTCCGTTCAATAGATTTGGAGACTACACATACTTTGTTCCAATATGTTCAGTACAGTTAAATATATTTGGGTTTCATTTCAGATTCAATTAGTGTGCTTTACAACATGTTCGGCTGATGTTTTGCTTTCATTAAGTATCTGTTTAAAATATAAGTTCAAATGACCTTTCCAAAGGTTTGCATTTTTACAAGCATCTGAAAGAAAAGTTTTATGATAATATAATCATCACTGAAAAGTGTGTATGTGTTGCATGTGTTTGTTTGTGTGTGTGTGTGTGTGTGTGTGTGAGAGAGAGAGAGAGAGAGAGAGAGAGAGAGAGAGAGAGAGAGAGAGAGAGAATTTATGTGCATAAAACTTTTTATCAGAGAAAACTAGTGTATTTTTAGGTAACAACATATTTAGGTTTCAGGGCTCTCTCTCAAAGTATTATGGTTGCAAAAGCTTTATTTTAATGCATTAGATCTTATAGCTTATTTACAATACTTAAGAAAATTTCTCTTCCTTATGCAGGGTTGTGAGAACAAAAGAACCACACTATAAATAGCTGGATTCAGTGGTGACTCTTCTTGTATACAAAGAAAAAGGCCTTGACTCTCCCACACAGCTCTGAAAGCATACTGGGCTTTATACAAAACTACCACACTTTGAGGTTACTAGAAAGCATTATTAACGTTTTGGTAACTTTCCAACTTCCCTTGTCCCTTTCCCCGCATTTTGCTCTTCATTATTGGATGGTTCCACTTAGTGACATGGAAGGAAATAGAAATCTTGAGTTTTGTGACACACGGCTCAACTTAAAATAGTTCTTCTACTTTTAAACTGTGTGTACAGATTTATTTTTGACAAGATTTGGCAAACATTCTTGCTCTTATTTGACTGTGTGACATTGGATTTGAGGTTTTTTTCTAGAGGTTATGGTACGACAGTAAGAATATGTGAAATTGAGTTAAAGTAAAGATTTTATGGTCCAGCTTTTTATTATATTATAACAGTGTTAACATTTAAAAGCATTTCATAATCTAAACTTATTTTTTAAGCATGCATGATATTTCGTCACTAAGTTTATCACCAAGCTATATGTCAAAAACTTATTTTTATTATATTTTTTCTGTAGAACTAAAAGGTTTAAACTTAAGGCATATGCTGTTTTTTGATGAAGCAGTTGGGAAGTGGAATATTGACTCTGAGTCATTTAATAGAGATAGTTCATTAACTACTTAATAATGCCAATAATTCTTTGAGCATAAGGACCTCCTTTTAAAGAAAAATCAATTGAATGTTTTATACATGACGGTCTTATTTTTTAACATTTATTAATTGATAAAATTAAGAATGGCAGAAAGATATCATTCTATGCATTTGACAAAATAATTTATGTTTTATTGATCACAAAAGCATAGTTTTCAAACCTAACATGCAAGTAGTATTATTCATTCATTTCTCAAATGTTTGTGGTACTCAACTTCTGCAAACAGGCTCAAAATTTTCTTTTCCCATTCTGTCGAGGGAAATTATTCTGATAGTGTATTACTCTGATATGTTATTATAGACATAGACACATTAAAAATGAGGTGAGCTACTAAGTCAAGAAGAAGCAAGTGAATAAAAACAGAGCTACCATACGATCCAGCAATCCCACTTCTGGGTATGCATTCAAATGAACTGAAATCAGTATCTCAAAGAGACAGCTGCACATGGGTTCATTGCAGCATTATTCACAATAACCTAGTTATAGAAACAACTGAAATGTCCTTCAATGGATGAATGAATAAAGGAAATGTAATATTCTGTATACTCCAATGGAATATTACTCAGCCATAAAAAAGAAGGAAATTCTCATTTGTGACAATATGGATGAGCCTGAAGGGCATATGCTAAATGAAATAAGCCAGGCAGAGAAAGACAAATACTATATGGTATCATTTATATTTGAAACCTTAAAAAAAAAAAAAGCTGACTTTATAGAAACATAGACTAGAATGGTGGTTGCCAGGGGCTCAGGGGAGGAGAAAATAAGGCTATATATGCCAAAGCATATAAACTCTCAGTTATAAGAGTAAGTTCTCAGGGTCTAAGGTACAGCATGGCGACTATAGTTAATAATATGGTACTGTATACTTGAAAATTGCTGAGAGTAGATCTTAAGCATTCTCACCACACACACACACACACACACACACACACACACACACACACAAAACACAAAGACTTACCTATATGAAGTAATGAATGAGTTAAACATCTTGATCTTGACAATCATTCCATAATGTATATCAAACAATCACATTGTACACTTTCAATATATGCAATTATATTTTTCAAGTATTCCTCAATAAAGTTAAAAAAGAGGAACAAAAACAAGTGACCTTAACCATTCTCAATTCATAAATCAGAAAGAAAACAGGCTGGGGTCTCCAAGAGTCAGATGGATGGAGAAAGAATGGGGACCCTTTACATGTTTGTTTTCAAACCCAAGCAGGTGACACAATTTTTCTCATAGCCTCATAGCATAAATATTTCCAATTTCAAGAGGCACTAGTAATAAATAATTATTTATTCATAAGAAATGCAAATCTTTAAGCTTCTGACTCATTCTTTAGATTCTTAAAAGTCAAGTTGCAGGTGGTTTTCAATTCGTTAGAAAAACTGCGACTACTTCGGTAGATGCTAACAGTGCAGCAGCTACAGCTAGACCTTCCCTGTATGAGCAAAAGTTTTTATATCTCCTAACTTTTTAAAGTCAGACTTGGGAAGCAGTCTGTTAAACAGCCTTTCCAAAGCATAAGAAGGCCAGGTTATCTTCTGTGTCTCTTTAACAGTAAAGACAAAGTGAGAAATTTTAGTAGAACGTTAACAAAAGAGTAAATTCTTGTTTTGAGAATAAAGAAACACAAAAACTGAATGCAACGTGAACCAGGATTGGACCCTGGACCAAGAAAAATAATAGTATAAAGGATGTTATTGACATGGATACATTTGGGATGAAATAAGCATAAAACTTGTTGACTGGATATTAGTATTCTATCAATACTAAGTTTCCTGAATTTGATAATGTACTCTGGTTACTGAAGTGAATGAGCTTGTTCTTAGGAAATATGCACTGGAGATTTAGAGGCAAATGGGTATAGCTTCTGTACCTTATTTTCAGTAGTTCGGAATAAAAGCATGTATGTGCATGCAGGGAGAGAGAAAGAATGGTAAAGCAAATGTGGCAAAATGTTAATAATTGATAAATCTGGATAAGTGTACATGGGATTTCTTTGTACTATTCTTGCAACTTTCTGTAAGTCTGTAATTATATAAAATGATAAAGTAAAAAAAAAGAATACCTGTACTTTTAAAAAGTATAACACAGATGCCTTCATCATTATATGCTCATTACTAGTTAGTTGTTCCAGTTGTCAGGAGCAGCAATTATTGTCTCCAAACTTAAAAATATATATATTATAGTAATTTACTGCTCTCCAGCTGAGCTGCAAGCCTCCCCCATATTCTCACAAAAGTAGATAAGAGTGGCTACCCACCGAAGTAAAAGGAGGTACATGACCTGAGCAACTCTTGTTCTAGTTACTATTGTTTATAACAAATCATCTTAAAATTTAGCATTTTCAAAACAACAACAATTTATTTATTATCTCACATGGTTTCTGTGGATAGGAATTCAGAAAGGGCTCACCTGCGTATTTCTGGCTTGGGATCTTTGCAACAGCAAGAGTCTGGAGCAGCTGGGGCTGGGTGGGCCTCTCTCTTAAAGTGTTTCAGGGACTTCCTATGTGATCTCTCTGTGTGGGCTAGATTGGGCTTCCTCCCAACGTTGTGGCCTAAAAGCACTTAGACTTGTATACGGTGGCTCAGGATTTTAAGAAACTGTCCTAAGAGAACCAAATGGAAGCTACATTGCCTTTTATTAAAAAGCCTCAAAAACCCATAGCATTCATTCCTTCTGACATGGCATAGCCCACCCAGATTAAGGGAAGGAAACACAGACTCCACTTTTTGGAGGCAGGAGTGTCAAACTCACATTGTAAGAAAGCTTGTGGGATGAGAGCTCTTACAGCCGGCCATCTTGAACACTACAATGTATCATGTCTTTCTAATACACATTTGTAAAACCAGGTGAGTACAGATGAGCTCAAAAGGCTTTTTCTCACAGAATCAGCCCTGGAAATCTACGACCTAATCCTAGGTCACTGAAGTCCCAAGGCCTATTGAAAGACAAAGTTATTGCTCTAAATATCAGAGAGTATCTAAACTTCCTTTTAATAGGTTTTGTTTCCATGTTTTTAAATTTCTAGTCCAAATGTAATAATCTTTCTATTTAATAAGTACATGTGTGTGGTCCAAGTTACTATAGATATGCTTGAATTACATAAGCTCTTCTAGTATAGTGTTGAAAGAACATATGGGTGATCAGTGACTAAATCAAAAGTCCTCTTGAAAATGGAGCCTGAGACAGGGGCATGAGTATAGGTAGTTTATTGGGAGGTTCTCTCAGAGATCATGAGTGAGAGGAACAATGAATGTAACAGAGATAGGGGGCTATTGAATCCAACTTTCCATATGGAGTTGCCACAGCTGGGGGAAATTGAGGCTTGTTGTAAATGGGGATCAACAGAAAGAAGTAATGATCCACCACCTTCTTTCCCCCTCAGTTAAGGGTTATTCCAGTGGGTACAGATACCCCACACTTCCACAGTAGGCCAAAAAAGGGCTCTGAGCATAAATCAAAAGACAAAAAAATGGGTCATGATCTTGATGCCAGCAGCTGCATCACAAGTGAGTCTGAAAGGGTGTGAGGTAAGGCTCAGAAGCATCCAAAACACTTAATAATGCTAAACAACCCATTCCAAAATTCTGAGCAATAAAAGGCTGTGCTCTTCTGTGTCAGGAAAGAGTTATAAAATATTAACAATTGTGTTCAAAATATTAACAACTGTGGTATGCTGACAGCTTATTGCTAAATGTTCAGGAATTTTGTGAGCTGGTTAACACAACCATTATTTAACATTAAATTACATAAACTTACAATTACGTGAATTATAGTAAAAACAAAGTTAATAAGCACTCATAATTCATGACTCTGTAATTAGTTTACTACATTTACATATGCTCTTGAGATTAATTATGTCTTTTATATCTATATGGCAAGAATACTACGTTATGGGGAACTACTGCCATCTCTTCCCAACATTCTGTTCAGTGATGTCATATCAGTAACTTGAAATCAGCCATGGTAGGAGTGGTCACACCACAGAAATCAACAAACACTACAGATCAAGGATCTTTATTATGTTTTGTTTTTTAAAGAACAGATTGTTTAACATTTACCAGGACACCAACAACCAACCATTTTTGCAATTGTTGTTTTCATTCCTGCTACTTCCCATTAACTTCTAACCAACCCCCACCCTCGTTCCAACTTTATGTTCATCACCTCAAGGAATGCAAGATACAATAAAATGAGAGAAATATGCATTGTTTTCCAGGCTTTTGAGTTCTAAAAGTTTAGGCCCTGAGGAGACAAACTAGCTCATGTACACAGATAATAAAATAGATTTGGGAGAAGGTAAGGTGTGCAAAAGCTAAGCTTTCCCAGTTAACCTTCCCCCTCAAACAAGATAAGGAATTTGACCGGAAAGAGGAACATGAAGGTGGTTGTCTAAGAGAGGAAAACCATGCAATCTTAGGCTCAACAACTTGAGACAGGATTAATTAAAAAAAGAAAAACAAATAAACAAACAAACAAAAAACAAACAAGACAGATTTGAAGGAGTGAAATAAGGGAAGGGTTAGACTTCCTTTGGTGAAATTCCGGGTAGTGAACAAGGACCTAGGATTGAAATAGAAGCAGATTATATCTGTGTTCTACATGCCAGAAGTGGGAGGCAGACAGACAAGATCCCACCCGGGATCTTGCAGGCAGAACCTTAGGACTATGCACCAGTGGTCTATAGAACCAAAGACTGAGAACCTGGATGAAGGATGGCACAGATATCAACAGGACAGAAGATTCCATATCATTGATCCCACACCACTCAAGCCATGATACGGTGAAAGCCCCCAAGCCGACATCCAACCCTGGGTAAGCATGTAAAAACCCTGAATTAACTAAAATCAATAGTGTGCTTTATTATCACAGAGGGTCTCATCATAGAAATTAACTAGAATTACAGAAAATAAAAACAGCTAAATTTCTTACACATTTGAATTTGTGAAATTGGATTGGTACATGCTGCCCCTTGACTGGATAGGAAAGCAAGTTTGAAAACATACTTCTAGGATTCTGTTTGGGTTTGTTGTACTATTTGCCACATCAGGTGCAAAGAGTATACCTGTTGCTTCCAAGTTCAGATATATAATAGGCTGCATTGACTGAATTAGAGATTATGACAGGGGGTTGGGGGTCCCTAAATGCTCCAGGGACTTTTAAGGGACAACCCTTTGGAAACATGAAAGAGTATTATTCACCTGTCTGGAAAACATTCTTATACCAGGACAACGTCTATCCCAAGAAACTAACACAAACACACTTGAAGAAATTTTTATTTTCCCCCTCTTTTTAACTATTTGGAGACTATTATTTTTACAAATATGCATTACCGTTCTGTGACAGAGGATTTTATTCCCCTATCCCATGCTAACATCTGTCTTGGACATATGACTTCCTCGGACCCCACCCCCTAAAAAAAAAGGTGGCAAGTGATGTGTGTGACAAGTCACAAGAGAATGTTTCCCACATTCCCTTTTCCTTTTTTGACCATCAATGTTCTAGATTTTAGGAAACTGATTACAAAAATGACTGCAAATCTTCTCCTTTCCTTTTGTGATACAACTATAGTCATTCCCATCAAAGGTAGAGTTCCTTATACAGAGAATTTGGGCTGGCCTGTGACATGATTTGCTCAATGGAATGTGGAAGCAGCAATGATGTGCTATTTCAAAATCGAATTTGCAGAAGGGGGTCCACTCTTCCACTCAGTGTTTGGGAACACTGGTACTGTCATGTGAACAAGCCTACGATAGCCTGCTGAAGAATGACAATGAAGAATGAATTAAGAATGAAGAATGAGAATGAAGGATGAGTGGCCCATGGGCGAGTTCTCCCAACTGAGGTCATCCTAGACCAGTCTACCGCAAGTGAACCACAGAATGTATGAGTGAGCCAAGTAGAGATCAACTGAGTCTCATCCAGATCAGCAGAACTGTATGGCGGGCATACAGCCTCCTGAGAAAAAGTAAATGTTTACTCCTGAATGTTGCTGAAGTTTTGTGGTGGTTTGAAATGGCAGCATTAATGTGGCAAGAGATAACCAGTGCCCAGATTGAGAATGCTGTCAGCCTGCATCTCAGGGCGCAGAAGATGTGGGACAGAGCTACAGCCAGCATACAAACGGCCTGGAGTATTAACAAGAAAGAAGCCATGTTCACCAAGTTAAGTGCTTTAATAACGGTGACAGGCAATATCTCTTGAGCATGTATAAGGAGCCAGACCCTGTTCTAAGTGCTTACATACCCTCTACATCACTATTCATCATTGTACTGATGAGGAAACAGAGACATTGAGGTTCAGAGAATGTCTCAAGATTGTAGATGGGGAGGCCGCCTGGCTCCAGCACCTGCAGTACCACACTATGCTAACTCTTAAACGCTGTATCATTTAATCCAGTTCTTCTCAAAGGATCTTGCATGGGAATCACATGGAGGGCTTGTTAAACAGATTTGAGGACCTCATGCCTAGAGCTCTGGATTCAGTATGCGGTGAAATTAAGAAACTGCATGTCTATCAAGTGCCCAGGCTTTGCAGATGTTCCTAGTCCAGAAACCACACTCTAAGGAGCAGTCATTTTATCCTCAAAGCATCCCCGGAGGAGATGCTATCACCTCTCTGTTTTCAAGGGAGGCTTAAAGGTTACATTATCTGCAGTGTGTGGCATGTGGTAGGCGTCAATCAATGGAGTTTGAATAAAGCCATGAAATGACTTGCACAAAATCACAGACTTTAATGTCATTGGGAGGATTTAAATTCACTTTGCCTTATTTCAGAAACAAAGTGTGTAAGGATTTTACAATTTGCTTTTTAAGAATGTGCCTCTCACATTCTAGACCAGCAGGCCCACCAGGGAGCAAGAGCTCATGCATTCTCCCACAAGATCTAGAATCACTTCCTGCATATAAAGAGCACCCAGAAATCATTTGCTAAATTGAACTGACGTTACAACACAGTACCCTCCCCACACTTCCCCTGGAGTTAAGATTCAAGTAATTATATTAGATTCAGAAATACTTGTTTGTTGTTTTCTTCAAGTGCCTGGTCCATTCCCTCATCTATCACAATTTGGTTTGTTTGCTACAATTTGCTCGTGTGCATATTTTAACCGACAGCACTTATTTTTTTTCATTTAGGCTAACACTGGAAAACAGAGAAAATGCATAATGGTTTCTTGTTCATTCCTGTTTAACTTGAACAATATATTAATGTGCTCAATATCTAGTTCAACTTTCATTGTTAATAGCAGTAAAACATTGCTATCCAATTATGTTTCCTCAGAGTAAGTGAAAGCATTTAATAATGCTTTATTTCAATCACCCTCATGTGTGAAAATTAGGTAGACATTTTTTGAAAACGAAAAGAAACCAATGCATCGAGGTAAGAAATGGGGCCCCGTCATTTCAGGAGCTTTGAGTTCACACAACTTTCAGTTTTAGGGCTATTGCATCCCTTGGAAATTACAGTTTGCTTTTTTTCAGGGTTCCAGGGTTCTAAATAATGAATTTATGAAAAATATACTTTTGTATACTGTATATCCACAACTGACCCTGCCATCTTCCCTGATTTTCATCATTTGACCTAACTTCCCTTCTGGATATTCCTATTCGTATTCATGGTACCATCATCCTCCCAAGGCAAAAGGCTCAGGAATGGGTGCTGCTTTCACTCCTTTTCCATCTCCTTCACCTTCACATCATATCAACTGTCCCATACACAAACTACACAGTCTCTGAGCTGACACTGTGGTCAGCTCTCAGATCTGCTGTGTCCCTCTATGCCCATCTCCCAGCTGGTGCCCACTTGGCTTCCAATGCTTTGTACCAAGGCCTTCTGCAAAGTTGCCCTGAGATTATTAGAAATATTTACCCCCAAAGCTTAGGAGTTCATATCACCCTGATATAAGTGGGTGACCAACAGAAGTATGAAATCCTAGTTTCCTTGCCTTCAAACAAAACAAACTCTGAGGTGAAGTTTATTCTCTAAGCTCCTTGCGGAATCAGGCTGAGTCTGGGACTTGCCCTGCAAGCTCACTCTTGCTCAAGTGTCTTCTCCTTCTGTCCTGCTTCCTCCCAGCCCCTTACAAGTTTCTCCTGGGAGCAATGCCTTGGTACATTATTTGTCCATGAAAGCTCACCTCAGGGTCTGTTTCTAGAGAACGTGACCGAAGACAGTCTCACTTGGGTGTCTACCTTTCCATTCCCAAAGCTACTACCGTAGTTCACTACCTATTGTATAAGCACTTCGTATCACCATCTTGGCTTGTGACTTTTTCCAATCTATTATCAGATGACCTCCTAATATACTGCCTTCATCATATCATTTCCCACATAAAATTCCAGCAATCATTCCTCATTTGCTGTGGAATTAAGAACTCGACCTGAAATGTAAAGCCCTCCACACCATGATTCCAATCTACCAATCATTATTAACCCCCGCATATAAATTCCTAATGTTATACAGAATTCCACTGTGACAAGCCCTCACCCTACTTTTCCAGCTCCCTCCTTTGCTCAAAGCCATTCATTCCATCTAAATGTCCTCCCATTTTATGCAAGGAACAAAATCCTGCCTGTCAATCAAGTCCATCTCAAGTGACTTTTCTATTATGAAAACTTTATTGAACCTCGTTTTTATTAGTTTCCTATTGCTGCTATAACAAATTACCACAAACTTAATGGAAAACAAACAAATAAAACGAACCATTTATTATCTAACAATTCTATACCGTGTTTTCCCCAAAATAAGACCTAACCGGAAAATAAGCCCTATCATGATTTTTCAGGATGACATCCCCTGAACATAAGCCCTAATGCATCTTTTGAAGCAAAAATTAATATAAGACCCGGTCTTATTTTTAGGGAAACATGGTAGTTTAGAAATCCAGGCACGCTTGACTGGGTCCTCTGCTGAGGATTCATGAAGATAAACTCAAGGTGTTGACTAGCTGGGCTTTTATCTGGAGGCTGCGGAGGAAAAATGTACTTTAAAACTCCTTTGGGTTATTAGAAGAATTCAGTTGTAAGATTGTAATACTGAGGTCCCTGGCCCTCTCTAGCGCCAAAGCCAGTCTTTCTAGAGCTTTGATTCTCTTTGACTTTCCTTTTCTGTAGCATCTTCTCTAACACCAACATTGAAAGTTCCCTGCTCTTAAGGGATCATATGATTAGATTGAGCTCACCCAGATAATCCAGGATAATCTTCCCATTTCAAGATTCATCACCTTAATCACATCTGCCAAATCCCTTTGCCAGGTAACAGAATATATTCATAGATTACATGGTTTAGGATGTAGACACCTTTGCAGGGGTTTTCTGCCTACCATATCTCCCCAAATAAAAATGGTCTCTTCCTACTCTGAAATCCTATAGTCCTTCATATCTCCCTTGTACATTTCCTCACATACAAAGTAGTAATAGTTATTTTGATTGCTATGTGCAAGGCATTGTTTTAAGCATTTTACGTATATTGACGCACTTAATCTTCATAACAACCTTATGATGTCAGTACTATTACTATCTCCATTTTACAGGGAAGAATACTGAGACATAGAGTTTTATAACCTTTAAGCTAATAAATGGTAGAGCCACGTATGGCAAAGATGATACTATATATTTGCTAAACTGTTTAGCTTTTTTTTCCAGTGCAACAGGAAGACTTCACTTCCAACTGCCCCTGCATTAAAATAGGACTATGTGACTAATTCTGGACAATGGAACGTTGGGAAAAGTGAGGAAAGTCATTTTCCCAGCCTAGCACCTAGAACATGTGGTAGGTTTTTTTATGCTCACTCACTCTCTCTGGGTGGCAGAACCACACCATGAAAACAGCCTGGACCTCTGAGTCACCTCTTGCAATAGAGAGGACCAGGAGGTCCTCCTAACTTATACTAGACAGTGGCACGCGAGTTACATCACATTGTATTAAGTCACTGGGATTTCAGAGATCCTTGTTACAGTAGCTAGTATCACATTAATGAATACACCAAATTTCAAACCTAGCAAATATGGTTCTACAGTCTGTATCCTTAACTGCTATGTTATTCCTTCTTCCTTTAATCTGAATAATAATCTTTCTAGAATTATTGGATGAATCCAACATTCATAGAAATAGTGTATGTGTGGTATAACGTGTTCATGGCATACCTTATATTGTGGTGACTCAGACACTTCTAAGTATGGGAGGCTGGGGTCTGATGTTATATCCCTTTCCACCCCCTGTCATATTTATGCGCTGTTTAACATAACAGGCAATAAACACTTGCTGAATTAAATGTAGAAGATTGGATCTTCTCAATAAAATAGCTATATAAAATATATTTCAGAGAAAATATTTAGTTTACTTGAAAAAAATTAATCTCTTTCAAACATTAAGAAAACATCCTATTGACACAGAATGTACACAAGCTAAAGGGTTCTTTATTATTTGTTTACACCTGCCAGATGGTGCCTCCTCCTAACAAATTTCCCAGGAAGAAACTCAGATTACATTGGAAATATCGACTACAGTACAGACCTGGGACAAAATGTTGTTCTTAATGACGTGATTATTTTATAAACTCATTGTCCTCTTCAGGCAGTGAAATCAAGGTGTCTTGTTCTGACTCTCAAGGTCATTACGTTGAGTGAACCCTTTTTTCTGTACCAGGAAATCATTCAAATAGAACATTTAAAAATATTTCATTTTGGACTTTTCATCAATTTACATATAATCGGGTGAGATTTATTTTGCGGGAAAACCAGAGAAGAGTGGGATGACCGAACTAATCCCATCCTAATTCCCCTGGCTTAGAGCTACATGTCCTCAGAAGGATCATGAATTGGACATTAAAACCAAAGGAACAAAAATACACACTGTTTGCTCATTACAATACCAAATGGTGGAAGTCTGGCATAAACGTAACCTGGAAGGGGCCTCAAAGTAACAACTCGTACGCTCCTAAACATGATTCTCAGTGATTTCAAAAACCTCTAAAATTCATAAACCCTGTCTTTTGTTCCATCTATCTGACCTATGCTCATTTACTACTGTCCTAGAATATAAAGCTCTTTTACATTTATGAAATATACACTTGCACATAAATATATCTTTACATCTATGAATATATGTATATTTTAAATGTTTATTTTTAGAAATGTATATGTTATCACAAGTTACCAAATGATAAATATTGGCATAAATGTTTACATGGAATGATAATGATGATGACTACTCTGTCTCCATCCCTCCTCTCTTCCCTGGGTTCCAAACCCAAATTTTCACTGTGCAGTGGACCTCTCCCCAAGTATTCTGTAGCTAGAAGACTCTAATAGCCCAAAATTAATTTCATTATTTTTCTCCCCAAAATGCAGTCTTCTAAGGCTAGTCCCAATCTGGTTGATAGTATTGTCATCCACCCAGTAGCCTGATTTTAACAAGAAATCTAGGAGTTGCCCTCTGTTCCTCCATTTCCCCTTTCTCCCACGCTCAAACCTATGTTGCCACAGCCTATAGAATCAATCTTAGAAATGTCTCTTTAAAGTCATCATTCATCCCTCCAAAAACTGCTTACTGCGTGTGTACTAAATCCTTATCTTTATGGTGTTTACATGCAGATTATGCTGAGAAAAAAACAGAAAATAAACTAGAACAAGAAATGAAGGGAAGGAGGGAGTCAGGGAGGCAGGAAAAAGAAGAAGGAAGAGGAAGAAGACAAAAATGAGGAGGAGGAGGAGGAAATGGAGGGAGGGAGAGTGTTAGGAAAGGAGACAAGTTGTATTCAGATAAATGCTCTGAAGGAAATTAAACAGTAATGTGATGGAAAGTGATAAGTTAGATGCTACAATGGAAAAGAAAGAGAAGAAAGGCCTCTCTGAATAGATGATTTCTGAACTGAGTCAAAGGATGGAAAAGAGGCAGGCACGGAGCAGCCAGTAGGAGAGCTCTAGGCAAAGGGAATTGCCAGCACAAAGCTCAGAAGAAGACACTGCTCAGTGAGTGCAGGGAACAGAAAATCCAGTGTGGATGGAGAACAATGGCTAAGGAAGAAGAATGTAGGATGACACCAGAGAGGCAGGCAGAGTCAGCTCATGGAAAACCTTCAATTCTCTATTACCATGAGAATCTATTAGAGAGTTTTAAGTAGGAAACAATCTGGTCTGTATTATATCTTTCTCAAGAATGACTCTGGCCACTCTCTGTAGAATGTAACCACTAATATACACTCTATTTCTATGGATTTGTCTTCTCTGGGAAATAAGAATGAGAACAGGAGAAAATTGGAGGCTATTATCATCAAGGTTAGAAATGGTACTGGCTTAGACTAGAATTTCTGCAACCGATGTGGTGAAACATTGCCAGATTTGGAACATTCCTACATGAAGAACTGATAGTCCTTGCTAACGGAATTTTTGTCTGTGTATGTATTGGGGTGGGGGTGGGGGTGGGAAGGAAAAAAAAAGAGAATCAAGTATGACTCCTTCATTTTAGGCCTCAGCAAATGTTCTCTCTCCACCATGGCCCCTGCTTTAGATGAGGTTCTCTAAACCCTAGCCTGGACAAAACTGCAGTAGTGTCCTGGTCTCCATTTCTTTGTTTTAGCCTCCCATTTTCCCCACACAGTCCTCTTCAAAATTATCCTCTATGTTATCCCATAAATCTCAGAATCATTTTCCTTAAAAATCGGACCAGTCAAGATCTAGTTAGGAAAAAAGAATCCACACTACAAATTGTCGGCGAGGATTTGATAAAGGAGACTTTTTACTCAGAGCACAAAGGGGACACTGAAATAAAACCAGATATTAGCAATTTCAAAGCTATTGTCACTTCTAGGGTTGAAATAATCTAGATCATTGACACCTGAAAGATGCAGTTACTACCCTGAAGATTGGGATGAACAGAGGGGATAAGTAAGCATCCCAAAATCCTGAAGCTTGGACAGGCTCCCAAATATCCCAGGTTCCCTAAATCCATCTGATTTTTAAGAAACCTTTGCACACGTCACTTACTCTATCTGGAAACTCACTCCCTCTGTACGGGAAACATCTCTGGAAAGACACCCTCAATTTCTCCGAGCAGAGTAAGTCATACCCTCTCCTTTGACAGCCTCGTGCTTCCATAGCTGTGTCAACATGAATCATATTGCATTGTCATGGATCTGTTTACAGAGCTGTCTGACCCACAGAACGAGGAATTCCTTGCAGATAAGTTTATGACTTAAAGACTTCTCAGCATTCCTCCGAAGATGTTTATTGAATTGATAGC
Organism: Rhinolophus hipposideros; assembly: GCF_964194185.1. Classification (NCBI taxonomy): domain Eukaryota; kingdom Metazoa; phylum Chordata; class Mammalia; order Chiroptera; family Rhinolophidae; genus Rhinolophus; species Rhinolophus hipposideros. The sequence goes on from NC_138068.1 coordinate 32,366,101, forward strand.
TACAGTCCAGACAGAGGATTCACACTGCCATTTAGACAACTTCTTGAAGTTCAAAGTGGAGTGAAAGATTAAATACTGCTTACCTCGTCATCCATACAAAAGGGTGCAGAAGAGATAGTGGTCATTTATGGTCATTTACATATATGACATCTATATCAGTTAGTTTTTGTACCATAAAACAAAACAAAACAAAAACTACTCCTAAACTTCGTGGCTAGCACAAATTCTTGGTTCCCACCTGCCAGAGATTCCGAACTAATTGATCAGGGTGAGGCCCTAACAGCTGCATTTCTAACAAGCACCCAAGCGATGCCGCTTTAGTAGCACTGCTCTAACCATCTGAAGTAACTTAATTTTGCATTAAATCCTTATTTTTTTTAAATGGCAAGATATTAATAAATTAAAAATGCATACAAACTAAAGACACTTTGTGAAAAAGCTCAAAATTGTGCCTTAGGAATTAAACGATTAACCACTGCACGCCATTTTAAGTACTACAGCTTCCTTATAGATAATTCATGTTTATTCACAGGAGGAAAAAGTTAATCGAGGCCAAAGACAGTAACTCCCAGCCAAAGTCAGAAATCAAAACACAAAAACAAAATAAAGAATATACATTATGCTTTAATTATTAGCCTGTGTACAAAATGAAAAATCCATCTCAAGGTTTTCTTATATTTTTTAATTTAATTAAGGTTTATTGGGGTGAAAATTGTTAGTAAAGTTACAAACATTTTAGGTGTATAATTCTGTAATACATCATCTATAAATCACATTGTGTGTTTTGCGCCTAATAGTGCCATTTGTTCAGTTCTCTCTAAAATATCTAATAGTGGTACACTTGATGACAATCACATACTCTGGCTCAAAATAATTTATATTTTTCCCCACTAATAACAGATTGCAGATGATTTCCTGGCAGTCCTCAAGATTTTAGACTGACTACTACTGAAGCAGCTTACTTAAAATGTACCAGGTCAGATCTGTTGTGATCCAATGAATGATATTTGAAAATGATCCCATAATGAGCCTTTATAAATTATTATAATTAAGCTGGCTATTAGCCTGCCCTTCCTTGATCCCTAATTTAATTTCCTTCAATGATTTCTTTCTTCTACCCGTCCTTCTACTTCACTGCTTAAAATTAAAAGAGCAGAGCACTTCCTTTGAAAATTGCATAATGTACCTTCATTTTATCTCGATCATTTAGATCATACTCCTTTTATTAGAAGAAAAATGACCTGAATATTATTTTGAGTCTATTATAAATATGTAATAAGCTTCAAAGAACAAGAGACTCTTAACTGGTTGTGGGAGAGTTTACAGTCACTTCAGTGTTCAGTCCAAAGGCAAAAGTTTAAAGGTAAATGCTAGGTTTTGTCATATGGGACCGCAGAGGGGAGACTTGGAACAAAAACCCCACATAGTCTATGTGCAGATTCAAAGATTCTCTGTGTTTGTCTTACAACCTAATACTTGCTCACAAGCTATAACCAATTGTCCTTATATTTTATAACATGTTCCTGAAATAAATCCTCTATGCCAACTAGAGTATTAGAATAATGAAGAAGAGCTTTGGTTGGAGAAAAATCTGGTTTGCACCCTGGTTCTAACTCCCTCTTTCTTTCTTACCTCTCTACCTCCCTTCCTTGTTTTTTTCCCTCTCTTCTTTTCCTTTCGCTGCAATTCCTTGAGTAGCTTTCCCAATTTATTAAAGTGATAGCTTTCATTTTTAAAACAGAGGTTGAAAATTCCTATCTCATAAATTTCACAAGTTCTATTGGGATCATGATTTGACTGAAATAATTGTCTGTAATTTTATGTTTTTCCTTTCTGTTTTTCTACATTTTCCAAATTTTCTACAATGGATGTACATTTCTAGAATAAACTTGAGAGGCAATATATAGCACAGTATTTAGGAGCATGGACTTCTTCAGAGTGCCTGTGTTCTAATTTTGTTCCACTGCTTACTAGTTGTGTGACATTAAACAGTTAATAATCTATCCAGGCCTTAATTTGTTACTCTGCAAAATGGGGATAAAAGAAATATCCTGCCTCATTAGATTTTGGGGGATTAAATTAATTAAATTTACTGAAAAGTTCATGGAAAATGATCAAAAGTATTCATCAAAATCATCATTTTCATTATGATGGTGATTATAAAATAGGATACTGTTCATTTAATCCCCTTTGTCCTTGGCAGATACCTTACCATAATGTAGAGCCCAGTTCTTATTGACGATGTTCTCTGCCTCCTGGACATTCACATTAATACTCTTTTCATACTGCAAACACAGTTTGGTTTGATGAATGATCCAGTTTTCTGGGATCACCTCTCAAATAAATACTTATCTTTGAGTCCTTGTCTCAGGCTCTTCTTCTGGGAGATCTCAGATTAAGTCACATATTTAAAATAGAGAATGCTAAGTTGAAGGAAACATGGATAAACCTAAAATTCACAGCAGACAAACTAGGAAATAGAAGAAAATCCACTGGAAATAAACATATTACTTAACTTGAAAAACAGGACTTGAGGGCAAGAATGGGCTTGTTCAGTAAGTCCCTGTTTGCAGGAAAAGGTAGGAATGGTGTCAATTTTGATCTTACTGGTAGTTTTGAGATATAAACGAGCCACCAGAGATCACAGCGAGTGGAAATATCATCAGGAGTTTTCTTTGTGTACACTGAGTACTACTGTCTAGTTAAAAAAAAAAAAAAAAGAAAAAAAGCAGGGGATGTGAATAGGAAATTCACAAAAGCAAAATAAGATGAGTTCATCTGTAGATGTCATGAGAAACACATAAATTTATCATAAATTTAATTGCCTTTAAAAACAAATGCCTACTTGTTTTTCTGGAAGTTTTGAAATTTACAAAACCAGGCTGACCTTTTTTACCGAAAACAATTAAAAATGCTAGATAAAATATAAATAACATATTTTTACATACAAACATGAATGTATGAAAGTGTGGAATTTTCAGAGGCCAAACACCGATTGAGAACAGGAATCCAGATAGGCCAGCAGACAGTCAAGGCCAGCTTCAGGCTAAAAGCATTTCCAAGTCCAAGGGAACTTGAGAGCTGCTGGCTTTCACAGCCTGCTTTGGGGACAGGGTTGGCTGGGATCAGGAGACAATGTCAGAGCTCACCCATATAAAATGGGGTCCACAAAGGGCTACATTCAGGGTAAAGAAAAATGAAGAAAAATTTGTCCTGTCTATCTTCTTCAAACCCTCCCACGCTTCACACCACATGGATCATCAAGGAAAGCTGATCATCTCAGACCTTAGCATTGGGTGAAAAAGAAAAAATATACCCTGAAAGACTATAGTCACAAGATGTTTGCCTCATAGGTTTACAATCCAATTCATATTATCTGCATGATCTGAATAACCTCAAGTTGAGAATTTAGCTTAAAGTTGTATTTTTAGGGTAAGATAAGCTACTTTAATAAATGAATCCTGGAGTATCAGTGGCTTAACACAACCGACATTTATTTCTTGCTTATACCTCATCCAATTGCCAGAGGGTGGAGGCTGGAGGAGAGGAGCTCTCTAACTGAGGCACCTCTGTCTTCAGTACATGGCTCAGAAGGCCTCCTTCAGTATCTGTATTTACCTGTCAAGGGAATAGGGAAAGGATTCTGTGTGGAAATGTTCAGGAGTGACATGGTAGAATATTAAAAATAGCCCTCAATGAATTCTGTCTTTCTGTGCCCACACCCCTTCACATTGTGTCTTTGAAGCTCCCCTCATGAAGAGGTGGAAGCTATTTCCTGGCCCCTTGAATCTGGGTTGCACTTAAGATTGTGTTAGCTGATAAAATGTGATGGAAGCAACTTTCTTGGGCTTCTGAGCTCAAGCCTTAAGAGGTCTGGCAGCATCTACATTTTCTTTTCATGAGCCCAACCACCATGATGTAAGGATGTCCATCCAATCCCTTTTGAAGAGAAAGGCCATGTAGAGGATATAAAGGATTCCACATGGGTAAACAGGTCACAATGGGGAGAATCATGGCATTCCAGCTCACAGTTGAGTAACAAGGCCTGATATGTGAGAGAGACCATCTCCAGCTTTCTAGTTTAAGCCAGCTTACAGCTTAATGCAGTTGTGTAACTGAGCCCAGGCAAGACTAGCAAAATACTGCCCAGTCAACTGACAGTTTCATGAGAAACAATAAAATGGTTGTTGTTTTAAGGCACTAAATTTCAGCAGTTGCTTGTCACACAGCAATAGGTTATTGAAATGGGTGTTCACTTCGTGACAAGATTTTTATGGGCCAGGTTTGGAAATGGGTACATCACTCCACTCAGATTCCATTATCAAGAACTTAGGTTCAAGGCCACATACAGCTCCAAAGATGGCTGGGCGATAGAGTCTAGCTACATACCCAGCATGAGAAAGAAAATGTTTTGGTGGATAACTAGCCTTTTTCTACCACAGAAATGGTTCCTATTCCATAGTTCTCAAGCACTTAGAAAAAGCAGAAAGAGATAGTGTCTGAAGGAATTTACCCTTATTTGAGACTTCAAAGAATTAGAAAAAAAAAATTCTATATAAGGCTAAAGATAAAGAAGGAGACATAACCTTGGCTATTATGACTATTTAAAAGAAATATAAAAGAATGTTGTACACAAAATAAAATAAAGGAAAATAAACCAATTGCCCAAAATATGACGCATCAACACTGACTCAAGTGTACTAGGAAATCTGAGTGACCCTGTAATCATGAAGATAAGGAATCAGCACTTAAAAGCTTTTCCAGATCCAGCACTTAAAAGAAAATTCCAGATCCTGAGAGATTTGAGGGCAAGTTCTAACAAACATTTGAAGAAATGACAAACATTAGTCATACTCTTCTAAAGAACAGCAAAAGAAAGAATATTCTTTAACATTTTTAACATTTTATGAGGTGAATATAATCATGTCACAAAACCAAACAAGATGCTCAGGAATGGAAATTTACAGGATGTTATCACTCATAAACATATGTATAAAAATTTGAAAGACAATTTTAGCAAACCAAATTGAACAGAGTTTCGAAAAGAGAACACATCATGACCAAGCTGGATTTATCCTAGAAATTATATATATATACATATGTACATATACATATATATGTACATATGTATATATATATATACACACACACACACACACACACACACACACACACATATAATTTTACTAATAAAATTCACTATATTGACAAGTTTCCAATTTGGCATATAAAAAGCTTGGAAGTCATTATTCTGTCCTAACAGTAAGTAAGAAGCTGAGCAAACTAAAAATTAACAGTTCTTCCTAATCCATCAGAGAACTGAGATCAAGGGCAAACTGCTGCCCTAAATACTGGAGAGACAGGCAGGCAGGTAGAGAGAATCACAACTTACACGAGAAACTTTTGTGGGAACTAGTTCGGGAGTAGGAAAACATCAACTGAAATTAATGAACTGTTGGAGGCTCAGTATGGATAAGACAAAGACAAAACTCCAGAGGGTGCAGTCTTGGGGAGGGGAGGCACCACACAATTGTGCGTTTTACCTTCTGGAACTCTACTAGTTTTCACAGTCAAGATAGGAGAAAAATCCCCTTGGACTTCCAGCAGAGGGAGAGAGAAAGTATTTTGAAAGACACCGGAGCATTCTTTGTTTCTTAACGAGGACTGCCCTGAGGAGAAACAATTTAACAAGAGCCTAATCTACTGGGTTTTAACAGAGCCTAACTGACCTGGAGGAAGGGAAATATCCATCTCCATTCCCCTCTATTCATCCTGTCCCATCTAAGTGTGGGAAAAAACTGAGAAGCACTTGTGAAGTTCACAGTACATGGACACAGGCTTATTAAAAGACTGAGACCTATCACAGGTCTGTAGAACAGTTTCCTCTCCCCACACCTCACCACCACATTACAAAGGCCTATCTACTGCAGTGCCTTTTATCCAGTACATCATGTCCAGCTTTCAATAAAAAATGACAAGGCATATTAAAGGCAAAATAAACCACAGTCTGAAGAGAAAGAACAAGCATGAGAATTAGAGTCAGATATGGCAGGAATGTTGGAATTACCAGATTGACAATTTAAAATAACTATGATTAATATGCTAAAGGCTTTAATGGAAAACGTAGACACATGCAAAAACAGATGGGTAATATATGTAGAGAGATGGAAACTATAAGAAAGAATCCAAATAAATACTAGAGATCAAAATACTCTAACAGAAATGAAAAAAATGCTTTTGATGGGCTCATTACTAGATTGGACATGACTGAAGAAAGAATCTCTGAACTTGAGAACAAATCTCTGAACTTGAGAATATGTGTATAGAGACTGAAAAGCAAAGAGAAAAAAGACTGGGGGGAACCAACCAACCAACCAACCAACCAACCAACCAACCAACCAACCAACCAAATAAACAAACAAAAACATCACAACAGAGTATCCAAGAACTATGGGATAATTACAAAAGGTGTAACATACCCATAACGAGAATACCAGAAAGAAGAGAAAGAATGGAGTGAAATATTTGAAGGAAAAATGATTGAGAATTTCCTCAAAATCATGTCAGATACCACACCACACAGATTCAGGAAGCTTAGAGAACATCAAATAGGAATAATACAAAACAAAATAATAATAATAATAATAATAATAATAATAATAATAATAATAATAAAAACACTACAACTGGACATACATTGAAACTGAAAAAAATCGAAGATAAAGAAAAAATCTTGAGAGAAGCCAGAGTGGGGAAAAATCACCTTCCTTAAAAAAGCAAAGATAAGAATAATATCTGACTTCTCCTAAGAAACCATGTAAGGAAGTAGAGAGGAAAGTAAAATATTTAAAGTTTTGAAAGAGAAATCTCACCAATGTAGAATTCTGTGTTCTGCAAAAAATTGAGGAAATATAGAACAGAAATTTTATAAAAAGATAAAATTTTGCAAGAATTTCAAAAGAAGAAATTTAAAAAGAAGAAGAAGAAATTTTAAAAGAAGATCTTTAGAGAGAAGAAAAATAATATGGGTCAGAGACTCAGATCTACATAAAGAAAGGAAGAGCATTAGAGAAGAAATAAGTAAAGGAAAAAAAAATAAAAGATAAAAATATTAAAATAATCTCAATAGATTCAGAAATGATGTTGCATGAAATTAACATTTATTATGTTTGTTTTAAAAAGAACTTCTGGACAAATTAAGAATATAAATAAATTGTGTTAATTTGATAAACAATATCTTAAAAGAAAGGAAGAAGGAAGGAAGGGCTGTAACAAACACCTAATTTCAAGGGAAAAATTTAAAGTGTTTAAGAACAGGAAAAAGAAAAGGAACAAAGTCTGTTATCACTACTTCTATCCAATATTATCCAATGAAGTAAGACAAGAAAGAGAACTATAAAGTATAAGGATTGACAAGAAAAAATAAAGCTATCATAAATTACAGCTGACATGATTGCCTATAGAAAATCTCCCCAAATCTATATGCATATTATTACAATGAATATGAGTTTAGCAAGTTTGCTGAAACAAAATCTAGAGAATTTAATTATATTTCTATAAGCCATCAATAACAGATAGAAATTGTAAAAAGCATTGAAAATAAAGTTTAGTATTGGCTTGTGACTTTCCACAAAACTGATAGCCTCAACATTAATTGAATTTACTTTCAATCTGTAGAGCAATTTGGGAAGAATTGAAATCTTAACAATATTGAATCCTCCGATCTTTAAAAATGGTATAGCTCTTTTTTTTTTTTTTTAATGTCTTCTCTAATTTCCCTCAGCAGTGTTTGGAGATTTCATCATACAGTCCCACCACATATTATTTTTTTAAAGTTATCCTTAAGCATTTCATGTTTTTAGTATTTTATGATTTTACGCTATTGGATATGGTAGACTTTCCCATTTCATTTTCTAGTTGTTCATCACTAAATTCTCTTATATTTAGTAGCTTTCATTCTATGTTTATTGCAGAGATGACATTATACATCAGAGAGAAAGATTAACATTTTAACAATTGGCCATCCTTATGGAAAAAAATAAAATTAGACCCTTTATTACACACATTTACATACACACACACAATTTTCAATGACTTAAAAACCTGAGCATGGAAGGCAAAACTATAAAACTCTCAGGAGACAGTCCAGAAAACCATATTTATGATGTTGTGATAAGATAGGAGTTTTTAAACAAGATAGAGAAAATTTAATTGATGAAGAAAAAGGGTTGTAAATTGGATATTTTTTTTTCTTCCCCTGATCATAGAGAAGTGGCACCAAATAGGAATGGGATCTCACACTCTAGAGACTAATGCCCTGGGTTTGAATCCTGGCTTTGCCACTTGCTACCAATGTGAATTTGAGCAAATTACTTACACTCTCTACCTCTCTTTCCTCAAGAGAAGGTGAAGTTGATAATAGTACCTATGTCATAGAGTTAATATGATGATTAAATGAATTACAATAGGATTGTAAGTGTTATGTAATTATGTAAATGTCTATAAAATAATTTTTTAAAGACATCTATAAGAGTGAAAAGTCAAGATGAAAACTTGGAGAAGATACGTGCAACACATACAATTGACCCTAAGTGTTAGAATATCTATCTATCTATCTATCTATCTATCTATCTATCTATCTATCTATCTATCTATCTATCTATCATCTACCTATCTAATCTTATCTACCATCCATCCATCTTCTTCCTACAACTTAAAATAAAAAGACAGTGAACAAGAGACATAGTAGGGACTTCAAACAGAAGGAAACAAAGACTTTGAGGACAATTTGTCATTCTTTAAAAAAGTTGAAGATGATTATACCTTATAACCAAGCAACTTCACTCTTAGAAACGTACCCTGGAGGAACCATTATACCTGCATTTCAGGAGATTTATACAAGAATATTTCTAGCATTGTCAAACAAAATAAAACAAAACAAAACAAAATGAATTTCCACCAGTAGTAGATTGGATAAATCAATTATGTAATTCCATTTTTAGTAAAAACAAATGAACGGTTAAATATATCAACCTGGATGAATCTCAAAAACATAATAGCAAGACAAAAAAAGCAAGTCACAGAAACATACATGCATTTTGATTCCATTGATATGAAATTAAAAACATGCAATATGAAACATGTTGTTTAGGCATATAAATATATGTGGTAAAATGAAACAAGAAAACCAGAAAAATGATATAACACAATATCCCAGCTAGTTACCTCTGAGAAAATGATAGGGATAGGATTAGAATGGAGCACAGGACACTTCAATTTTAATAGAAATGTTCTATCTGTCAAATTGGGTGACTGACACTGGTGTTCATTGCATTATTATTTTTTAACTCTTAATGTTTTATACTATTTTTTCTATCTATTCAATGTCCGATAAAAACAACAGTGATCAAATGTTAAAGTTATCACTAGTAGAAGAGAATTATGAAGTACAACTTTCAAGTGCCTAAAAAAAGAAAAAAAAAACGAACACATAAATTTTGATCAACATAGCAAAGGGCAAGAAAAAAAACAGAAATCTCAAAAATTTTGTAAGTTCTAAAGTCAAAATAGAAGGTGGCACAAATAAAATGATCCAGAACAATTATAATAACTAATGTTAGTTAAATGTTCATTTTATGGCAATGATTGTGTCATTGTTTCAAGAAACAAAGTAAAACAAAATTTAGCAATATAGGGAGAAGTATAACAAGGAAAATATAAACTATAAACAAGAAAACAAACAGAATAAAACAAATAAAGAATAGCAACATAAGCACTAGCCAAAATAAAATCTGAGACAGAAAGTTTTAATTCGGGCAAAAGGTTCCAATTTTACTTTCTAAAATGATAAACCTCATTGAAAATAGTATAGTCATGATTCAAACAATCATCTCTCAACATACAATTGCTCCTTATTATTCACAGAATTCATATTTGTGAATTTGCCTACGTGTTAAAATTTATTTGTAATCCCCAAATCAATACTCATGGCACTTTTACAGTCATTCACAGACATACACAGAGTGGCAAAAACTTTGAGTCACCCAATATGTGCAATTATCAGCTGAGGTCAAACTTGGCTCTGCTCTGCCTTCTTGTTTTAGTTCTCCTACTGTCAACAAGAGTCCTTTTCATGATCTAGTTGGTGCCATGTTTTTCACATTTCTGTGCTTTTGCTCATGAGTTCACTATTTAAAACGTTCCTCAATTATAGGGCTGAAGTGGCACTAATGTTCATAAGTACAAGAAGGCTGAATATGTCCTGTGGAGAAAATACATGTGTTAGATAAGTTTCATTCAAACATGTGTTATTATGTTGTTGGCCATGAGATCAATATTAATGAATCAACAATATACTATACTGGATAAAGTGTCTTTAAACAGAAACACACATAAAATCAGATTGTATTGATTGGTTGATGAAAATGTTGTGACCAAAGGCTTGCAGGAACCTAACTTATCATTTCCTGTAGGAGCAGTAACTCAGTATTTGCTAACACAGTCTTCAAGGTGACTTTCAGAGCATAACTACCACAAATAATGAGAACTGACTGTGTAAAGCACAAAATCACAATCATAGTAGAACCGAACGTCTCCAAAAATTCAATACATTAATTATACCAAATTTAATTAAAATTCAGAAAATCTGATAACATGTAGAATAAGCTTGTTTGGCCTGTAGTTTTCCTCTGTGCCCAAAGTCCTACAACAACATCCACATACATTAACTTTCCAATACCCCAGAGCCTGGATTCTTATCTCTTCATCACTGATGTCTTCTTTTCCAGTCCAACTTAGTCACCCAATTCCCTGGTCAGATCGTAGATATTGTCATCATCAAAAACTGCACTATCTCGGAGGCGGCCTGGTGGCTCAGGCGGTTGGCGCTCCATGCTCCTAACTCCGAAGGCTGCTAGTTCGATTCCCACGTGGGCCCACATTCCCACAAGGTTGCCGGTTCAACTCCTCGAGTCCCTCAAAGGATGGTGGGCTCTGCTCCCTGCAACTAAGATTGAACATGGCACCTTGAGCTGAGCTCCCTCCTGGATGGCTCAGTTGGTTGGAGCATGGGCTCTTAGCCACAAGGTTGCTGGTTCAACTCCCACAAGGGATGGTGGGCAGCACCCCTTGCAACTAGCAATGGCAACTGGACCTGGAGCTGAGCTGTGCCCTCCACAACTAAGATTGAAAGGACAACAATTTGACTTGGAAAAGTCCTGGACATACACACTATTCCCCAATTTAAAAAAAAAAAAAAAATGTCCTGTTCCCCTTCCCCAATAAAAAATTAAAAAACAAAAAACAAAAAAACTGCACTGTCTCTAAAATCTTGAGTTTAAAAATCCCAGTCTCTGTCTGTCACCTTTGTTCTACCTAGCTGACTAACTCACAAACCCCCATAGCATTTTGGAGACTGCCAATGTACTGACACCATAACTTTTTCACTGCCTGTTTATTTCTCCCTTTCCTGTCCAAACCTATGTCCACAACTTCTCATTATAATCACTCCCAGGGGATGTTCTCCCTCCAAATGTTTGTTTGGCTAGCAACTTGTAATCCTTTAGCACTCTTCCTGAAAGTTAGTGCCTCTGGGTAGCCTTTCCTGACACCCCTATCAAAACTGAGTGCAGCCTGGTATCACTATTTCAATTCCTTGCCTCTTTCATAACACTTATAGAAACTTATAAGTATTTTTATTTGATATGTACTTTCCCCCCGTCTCTTCCACTAGAACATAAGTTCCATCAAATATTCTCCTACATTCCCAGGACCTAATGTGATCCTTTGTATTTTGTACCAAGTAATACTTTGTACCAAGTAATTACTTTGTACCAAGTAATTATTGAATTTCTAATATGTACAAGTTTTCTACCCTATAAACAATATATATTATTTTTAAATGTTTGTCTGTGGAATAATTATACAATTTAATAACATGTAAGAACATAAATATAACCTTAATTGATTCTATAATGTAGAAATTATACCATTTACATTCTTTAGTGTAATAAAACCAAAAATATAATAAGGAGATAAAAGGGAACTATCAAGAAAATAGATAACCTTTTGTCAAGCGCACTCAAGAAAAAGGAGAGATAAAACATAAGCAAGTATTAGAAATAAAACTGGACACATACGCACTGGGAGGAAAACAAATTTAATTGTAAGAGAGTCTTCTTTTAGCTGAACCTTCCTCTTGGCTTTCTCTAGACATATGCCTAGGAGCCAAGCTCAGCAGGAGAGAGTTGAACAACATTTCAGACAATGGTTTTCCCGTAGAGGCATAGGTGTCAACTTCAAAAGAGCCTCAACAGTGCCCAAAAGACAAGCTTATCTCTGTCCTGACCTTAAAGGCAAGCTTATTGTATATAGTATCAGATTCTCTATATTTTACTTAAATTTAATCTAATTGATCTTTGAACTCTCAGAGACTATTAAAGTCCTTGATATTTTGTAAGACTGTAAATTCTGTAAGATTGCTGGTTTCCCTTTGGTCCTCCCTAACTCCCTGCCAACTTCCTCACATCAACAGCCTGACTTCTGACTTCTCAGAGAAAATTGCTGCCACATTAAGGTGTAAACTCCGTAAGATCTTTGTCTGTGTCATTCAAGGACGCGTCACAAGCACATACGACCGTGTCTGACTCAAACTTGTTGCTCAAGTTACAGTTGAGGAGCAAATAAATGTATGCCAGATATACGGTAGTACCCCTTTATCCACGGTTTTACTTTCCAAGTTTCAGTTAATAGCAGTTAACTGTGGTCCAAAAACATGACATGGAAAATTCCAGAAAGAAAACATTCAGCAGATTTAAATTGTGTGCCATTCTGAGTAATATGGTGAAATCTCATGCCATCCCACCGTGTCCTGCGTGGGACATGAATCATGCTTTCGTGCAGCCTCTCCACATTATACGCAGTACCTGCCTTAGTCACTTAGCAGTCATCTGTTATCAGATCTGTTGTCACAGTCCTGTAGTGCTTTTGTTCAAGTAGCCGGTATTTAACTTAATAATGCAACATTCACATAACTTTTATTACATTATGTTCTTATCATTGTTCTATTTTACTTTTATTGTTGTTAACTTCTTACTGTGCCTAATTTATAAATTACACTTCACCATAGGTATGTATGTATAAGACAAAAATATAGTATGTAGGGTTCAGTACTATCCTAGGTTTCAGGCATCCAGAAGGGGTCTTGGAACTTATTCCCTGCAGGTAAGGGGGTCTCCTGGACATATGTATACCCATCTGCACTCATCCTCTCTCCCCTCTTCTGATTCAAATGGGATCAGTGTCCCTCTTCCCAATCAAGACCAAGCTTGAATTCTTATGCTTGAATTCCTACCCCTTGCCAGCTTCAACCCATGCTTGGATTCCCTGCCAGTCTCTCAGGAGTCTTTCATTATCAGTTACTCTTTTTCTCTTATTTAGAATCTAAACCATATTCTTCTCAACAGTGCTCAGCTTTTAACAGTGCTCAAGTCTGTCCCATTTAAAACATAACTCTCCTTAAAACAACATCTCCTCTCCGCTTCCATCTCTCTCCCTCTTGTCGACTTCAGAATTCTTAAAGAATTGTTTATATTTGCCTCCATAGGCCTTGGAGAGTCTCATCCATCTAAGTGGTACTCACATCTTGTTTTGAAGATCACAGATGTACCCATTACAATTTGGCTTTCTTTGCCATGACTTCACTGAAATTGTTCTTGAGTCAGGAATGGCTCACTTGAGCACAAACCCAATGATTTTTTTTTTTTAATACCTCATCAAACATAATGCTGAACCTATTCTGAGCTGTTGACTGTTCCCTCCTTCTTCAAATACTATTCTCCCTACACTTTTCTGAGTTTCTTCTCTACCTCTTGAGACTCTCCTTTTCTGACTTTATTGCAGGTTCATTGTCTTTTCCTCCGTCGGTAAACATGGTGGTCCACAATGCTCTAGCCTGTCCCACTTTAGTTTTACTCAAGCTTTACACTCACAGTTCTAATGACTACCTACAAACAAGAGTTTTAGCACCACCTGAGGTCATCTCTCTGAAATCCGGACCTGAATATGCGAGCATGTTCCTCCTTACTCGCATCCCCACCAGGTTATCTCCAAATACCCTCCAACTCAAAAATATTTGAGAATTTTGTCTTAGCCAAGCTAGTTCTAAATCAAATAATATATATAGTAAAAGTTATAGAGCCTAACCCTTCTCAGAGTATATTGAAATTTGCCTATAAAATATTACATATGCCTTCAAGCAAATTGCACACCATCAATGAGGGAAAAATGAACTGATATTAGCCAGATCGATAAATTAATGTTAACAAATTTACTGGTAACAAGATTCTACTGACATCCCGTTTGGGAAGTACCTCCATCAGGAGCATGGAAAACTCCATGGAAATCCATGCAACCCTCACTCGCCATGTTTTATCCATCTCCGAGTTCTTCAGCTTGTTCTACTCTTATCAGCTCCTTGCTCCTCAAATCTACAGTGCACAACTCACTTCTTTCAATGACAAAATTCAAAGACCCTAAAGCCCTCAAGTTCCTACCATACAAACAAATCTAGAAGCAAAGGGGTCCATGTATCCTGCATTCCTTTCTGCTAATTATGAATGACATTTCTCCTATTCTTATCTATGGTAAACCCTCTGCTTGTTCACTGGGTGCCCACAATTTTCACTCTCCCCTGTATCCAGTGTTTCCCCTCTTTGTTTTTAAATCACTCTCCTCAGCATTCAAACATGTTGCGATTTCTCCCGCCTTAAAAATATTTTCATGGTCCCATTTCTCCCTCCAAGTAATACTTCAGTTTTGTTCCGCTTTATAGCAAAACTCTGTGAAAATAATTGTTTAGTCTTCCTTTATTCTACCTCCAGTTCCTTCATTCCCTCTTGAAACATCAGAATTTGACACATCAACAGAATTAGACACTGGTATTATAAAAAAGTCACCTCTAATGTAAAATTTAGGAAGCAGAGCAACATCCAGCAAAGAAAAATGAAAAGGTCATGCCTATGAAGTAGGAGAAAAACCAGGACTATGTTCTGTCCTAGAAACCAATGAAAGCTAGCATTGCAAAGGAAAAAAATGATGACTTTAAAAGGCTGCTGAGAGGGAGAAATGCCCTTTGGATAATGCAACGAGGAAGTCATGGGGACCTTGAGGAGAGTGGATTCCATGGAGACTCTGGAATGACATCCTTAATGGAGGGGAGTCAAAAGAGAATGGGAAGTGAGGAGAGTGACAGAGTCCCCAAGACCACCCCCAGGCTCAACAATTTGCTGAGAGTGCTCACAGAACTCAGCACAGTTGTACTCACATCTATGATTTATTGCAGGGAAAGGATGCCAAAGATCAACAAGGGAAAGGGTGCAATGGGCGAAACCCGGCACGCGCTTTCAAGGCTCCTCTCCCAGTGGAGTCACACAGAATGTGCTTAATTCTCCCAGCAACAAGTTGTGACAACACATATGAAATTGTGCCAACCGGAGAAACTCATGACTCCTTGGATCAACTAAAATCTTTCTAATGCAGGCTCTGATATGCATTAGAGACTTAGACCCAAGGTTTTTATTAGAGGCTGGTCATGTAGCAGTCTCTGTCTGGCAGGGCCCAAAATCCCAGACTCCCAGAGTGAAAGCAGGTGTTCAGCATAAACCATATTCTTTATGCAAACAGTTTAGACACAGTCAGACACTCTTATAATTAATGGTGGTAGTAACCCTCCCAAAACCAAGCTCCCTTATAAACAGGCCTTTTAAAGTCAGGCCTGCTATTTTAACACTTTTCTTCACAGGGAGAGTCAGCAAGTAGAGACTATTCTTTTCATGAATTTGCTGAAAAAGGATAAGAGCAATCAGATGGCAGCTACAGGGAATATACGACATCAACGGTTTTTATTTTATCTTTAATAAGTGAGATTACAGGATGTTTGAATGCTAAAGGGAATGATACAGTAAGGAGAGAAACTATGATGCAGAAGAGACAGTGATTCTTAAGTGGGAAAGAAGACTAGGATTTAGGACAAAATTGAAACATAAGCCTTATAATGGAACATGGGACGTTCACCCATCATATGAGTGATTACGATTGGTGATCAACATAATAAATGTGCTTGTCATAGTTATCAATTTTATTAACAATGAAGTTCAGTATGATGACAGCTTATATAAATATACAAAATCAATAGATGTCCTATTTCAAGAATTGAATAAGGAAAACCCCCATTCTCAGGACCAATAGGAAAAATACATGTAGATTGAAACGGAGACAATGTATGAAGGACTTTTATGAAATATATTATAAAATATTACTGAAGGGCATAAAAACAGGTAATAATAAATGCAGATATATCAATGTTCTTGGAAAGAAAGACTAAATATTGTAATATTGTATTTTCTTCTCAAATTAATTTGACCAAATTTATTCATTCAAATCAAAACCAATTTAAAAGGGAAGGAATTTAAGAGAGTAATTTAAAAATTTTTATTAACTGATTATTCTCAAGTTATCTGAATCAAATTAATTTTGATTCACATCAAAACCTAATTGGATTTTATAAGAGTAAAAATTAAGTAGTACATTTTTTCTTAATAATGTTTATTTTTGCATTATACAAATAATGTACAGGTGACCCTTGAATAACATGGGTGTTAGGAGCACCAACCCCCATCTGCACGTACCTTTTGACTCCCCTAAAATTTAAGTTGTGCCTTAATATCCTCAGGGGTTGGTTCCAGGACCCCTTGCAAATACAAAAATCTGAAGATGCTCAAGTTCCCTATATAAAATGGCATAGATCAATGCACACAGTCGGCCCTCTGCATTTGCGGACCCCCAAACTCAGATCAAAAAGAGTACAGGCATTTACTGGAAAACAATCAGTGTATAAGTGGACCCATGCAGTTCAAACCTATGTTGTTCAAGGGTCAACTGTATATTAATTATAGGAATATTTAGAATACACATAAGGACTTTTTTAATAAAATAAAACCTATGAATGAAAGACCCAGCGAGCCACTCACTCTTAATATTTTGTTGCTTGCTCTTCACGACTTTTTCTATCTTTACAGTTCTTGATCTGCATGGTGCTGATATGCAAAACTCTCCGATACTATGTGGCAGTTATAACTCACGTGACAAAATAGTTCACGTTTCAGTATCTATGTTATAATAACTATGAGTAATTGCATAATGTACAAACTGAGCTTCCAGCTCTTCAGTCTACCCATCAATTCACATAAGAGCTGCACATCATGATCAGCGACCAATGGTACTATCTCTTTCGAAGTCCATGAGTGATTGGTCACCACACGTTTGTTACTCCCTTCACACGCAGCAAAGCTTATAGCTACGATGCCCCTTTTTCCCCAGTGATAAACCCATGTGACATTTTAGAAAAATGCACAACTGAAAGAAGAAATTGGCCAACAAAATGAAAGCTCAGCCACAAAAGAGTGATGATTTTGGAAGTGAAACTCAAAGAAAACGTAAACGGAGTTATGGAAGGAAGAGCTGACCTTCCCAATGTTGACATCGCTGCCAGTGGAGGGGGACTCCGTGAAGGCAAACTTCTAGACGGAAACGAGGAATGCCGTTGTGATGAAAGGACCAAGACATTCCAGAGGGAGAGACGCCAGCAAAAATCCTTCCATTAAAGAAACTCTCAGAGACATGTCATGACCTAAACTTAAAAGGAGTGTGACAATTTCCCAAGGCACGGGAAAGATGCTTTCTGCATGTCGCAAGTTATAGGACAAGAAGAAGTCAAGCACTATTCAAACGACTCTGGATAATGTTTATTAAGAAATAAAACACTTTAATTCCCAACGCTTATCTATTTTTTATTTCTGTACACACTTCTACCACATAGTGAGAAACAACTTGCAGTCAGTCTTACATGTCCACACTAGCACGAAAGCAAGGGCTGACTGTATTTCTCTCTTTCATTCATTCTCTCTCTCTCTTTCTCTCTGCTCTACCTCTTCTCATCACTTGCAGTTTAACAAAAAAGGAACCATAATATAAATGTTGTTTTGAGTCTTACCTTTTGCTTCAAATATGATCATTTCTTTCCTTGTCAACAAACACAGATATACACCATTTTGCATTTAGGGAATGCAATCTATTCCCTTGACTGTCTGTGTACACACTCATACAATGATTTTGTTATTTAAAAAAATATATATATATCTTAGTTGATTTTGCTTTATGGTTAAGAGCAACACTACAGTGCATTTCCTAGATGTAGAATTCCTAAATAAAAGAGTAGGTGTGTGTATTTTTTAATTTGACGACATATTACTAAACCGAGCTTCTGAAAGTTACAAAAATTTACACTTCCTCCTGGAGTGAAAGATAAACCGATACTCAGAACCTACATCAAAAGTGGCGGCTATTTTTTAACCTTTCTATTTGCTAATCCCAAAAGCAAAATATTTTTTTGCATTTCTTATGAAATTGTTAAACTGAATTGAATTTGTATTGGAGCAAAATAAGAGACCATGGCAAATTTCTATTTTCTATTAGGAAGTATAAATTTTTAGGTCAGAAAGTTTAGAGAGGCTTTTTGTAGTTCTCCAAAGCCTTTAACTGTTGTTTTATGGTAATAAATGTTATCTCCATTTTCACTGACTAGAAAACAGAGGCTACACAGAAACAGAATATATCAGTTTTGGATTCTGTTTATTATTCTTTTCACTGGCTTGTTGGCCACAGCTGCTTAGATGCTCATAATGGTCCACATGGACGCCTCTGTATGCTAAGAATGATTCCTAACATTGGAATCCCCAGAAAACAAAGCCGGGATTAAAACATATTGGTTGAGGAATGAGTTTTATACCAAGAATATAAACATAACACTGAGAACGAACAGAGAAGAGGGGAAAAGTCAATATAAGTCAAAATTAAGCAATAAATCAAATTTATTTTAATATCAAAAGGTTAAATACAAACGACTTCAAAGTTAAGCAATAACTTCATAGTTTATTCTGTTGAGAAATCATGTCCTTGCTATTTATGAGGTTTGGTTAATTTTTAAATAGTTGACAAAAGTTTTAATACTGAAAGTGTTCAAATTTCCAACTTTTCTTGAATCCTCAGAAGGTCTTGAATCCTCAGAAGGTCTTGAATCCTCACAAGGCATCTAACACGAGACCTTTCATTACCACTTGGCAACTGTAGATAAGAACAGAAAAGTAGCTGCTTTTTTTATAAAGAGGCAAATTTCAGAATCTCCAGCTCACCTTCTTTATTCTTGTCTATCTACCTTTTGTTCAAGAAAGTAAATCAATCTTGAATTTCCTTATAAATTTATAATCTGCCTGAAGTCACTATCAGTATTTTGTGGGCAAATTTCAATGTCATCTGAGAAGGGTTATGCTTTTCTATGCTAACTGTAAACGATTTGCTTCAGACTTGACTTGGTTATGACAAAATTCTCAAAACATATGTCCTTCAAAACAACCGTCACCAAGCAAAGATGGGCATTGTGCTAGCTCAGCCATTTCTGTGAAAAAATTCTAGAAGAACTCTACTTTTGAGTCATACATTTTCATACATTAGAAAGAGATAAAGTCATTTAGCTGCTTTTCCACTAAGGGAACAGAAGCCATTATGGCAATGAACAGAGACACAAACAATCTAGGCTTAGAATGATACTTCCCAGCTCTCTAAAATAAAAACTAATCAGGGTCATTCACCCCTTTCTTGATGTTCTCATAGCACATTGACTGTTCCTTGATAGAAGCTTGTTTTCTATTCTGTTACTGACTATCGCCCACTTGTTTACTAATTGTCAGAGGTCTGTATCTTCACCATCCTTATAGACGTGCCACAGTACCTAACTCCTTACTCTGCCCACAGTAAGCACTCAGTAATTGCCAATCCTGACTCACACAGTGCCTGACTGAATGTTCTTCATTCTCCTATTATGGACAAATATAAATCTTTCATCCATCAAGGTGATCCCTGTGTTCCATGAACACTACTTACTTTCTGTCATATCCATCTCTCTCTCTTCATCACTTTTTCCTTGGCCCAGGATTAGGGACAGGTAATCTCTCACTTGGACTCTTACATATCATCCTTATTGTCCTCCCTGTCACTGTATCTAAATTCTGAGCATACCAGTCTCTTTTAAACTCTTCAGTCCCTTCCTCTCCCTATAAAATGAGAACTCTTGGGATAAGAGTGCCTTCAGGAATAACTTCGTTTCCCATTACACCTATCATTTTATTATAAATTGCAGTATTATTGAGCAATGTCCAAACATGCCACCTCTTTCAGACCCCGTCTTTACACAGGCCATTCCTTGGTCTGGAATGTGTGCCCCTGCCTATGGGCCTGAGCAACCCCCAGTCATCCCTCTCAGCTCCAAAGAGCCTTCTCGGACACCTTCCCTCACTTCTCCAAGGACACTAAGTAGAACTCATATCCTCTGGCACATACCTCCGATAGAGTTGTAACAAAATTCATTTGTAAGTGTTTCTCCCCCCAAACTCTGAATTCCTCCAGGAATTCTTATTTGCACCCCTGGTAATTGTTACTAACAGGTTGAGAGAGCTGTGCACAGAGAAGGCGATCAATTCACTTTTACTGAATGCAAAAAAGTTCAAGAGTTGTGTAGTCATTTCATTTGAAACTTCATTAATTCATCCATTCATCCATTCATATATTCATCCATTGAGTTCTTCCTAAAAATAGGTAGGCCATTGTAATGGAAGCCTCTGGGAGGTTTAATAAAAATGAGGCCACTTCACTTGTTAGAGCCAGAGCATTGAAAGTCAAGCTAAATCACTTCAGACTCTTCCTTAAGGCCAACATATGCCAATTGTTAGGACCAATATCTAAATATAATAAAGAGAATAATGTAAATAATAATAATGGCATCATATATATATATATATATATATATACATATATATGCATATATATCTCACTTAACAGTTTACAAATAGTCTGTATAGTGCTTTATAAATAGTCTGCAACCTATTTATAACATTTGAAATCATTAGAAATAGTTGGGAAGGGGGTTATCATCTCCAATTTATTGACAACAGACCTGAGACTTGGAAAGATTAAGTGATTTGTCTAAGATTACTTTGTGTGATAATCTGCAAAAATAGCCCAGTTCCTCACACTTTTCTATAACTGTGTCTTTAGCCATCAAATTTAGCTATACCTTCCACTCTGACTCTGATTCTAGCCACATGACTTTCTTCGGCCAATGGGATATCAGAAAGCATAATACTAGCAGAGGCTTGAAAAGCCCATACACAACTGGGCTTTCTGGCTCGTGCCCTCCACTGTCACCATGGGAAGCACCTGCTCAGGCTAGCCTGTTGGTCCCAGAGGAAGGAGGGAAAACACCTAACGCACAGACCAGTCACCTCTGTCATCCAAACCATGGTTATATGGAAGCTAAGTAAGAATCTAGACTCCTGAGTGAACCGAGTCAAGGCTTGAAGAACCACCCAGCTCAGCCCAGATTAAAATACAAGCCTCAGACTCATGAACTATGATAATTATATGCTTACTGTTTTAAGCCACTGAATTTGGGGATGGTTTTCTATGAAGCAATAGTGTGACAATCCACCCAGTTAATAGAATAAAAACTAGGACTAGAAAAGATAATAGCAAAATATTCCTAGCAGTCACGTTTTATAGATATTGGCAACCTAGTAGGACATCAGGGAACTCGGTATTAAAGATTGAACATATCTAGTTTAAAGAATCCAAGTTCCTCTCCATTTCCTGGGTTTATCTATTTTGAGTATTTCTGTGACTTATCAGTGAGAGAGGGCAGAGATACTTCTTTATATCATGGATAGCTCATTTTTCTAACTTCTAAAGTATTCCTCTTACGAGAAAAAATATGTTTATATTAATAGCACATTATCCCAGGCTAGGCTAAATTGTGATCTGTAAACCAGTTGTGACTGGTGAAATGTTAGATGACGGCACCCATGCATGGAAAACAAGGGTTGTATTAGATGAAAGTTGTACATATAACTTCCTGAGTCAGAAATGGGAGGACTGAAGAGATGAATGGAGAGCTCAGTGGGAGATGCTTCTTTCAAGTCTCCTCCAGCAATTAAGCATATGATGGCCAAGAAAGAGAGAGAAAAAGAGAGAGAGAGAGGAAGATCATGAGACATGAGCTAGAATGTAGGATTTGGATGGGATTTGGCCAGTTGGATCAGGAGGAGGGATGGAAGTAGAGGAAGAGATAATGCTTTGAGGCCCAGATAACAAAGAATCTTTTGTACGGGAATGCAGGACATGACTCTCGTGAAGGGAGAATAAAATGCAGCACAGCACATGCTGTTCGGTAGCCCTGGATTCTGGCAGCATTTGGAGTGCTGGGTGAAATCTCTTTGGTAGAAACACAGTACTCACTTAGGAGACTTAGCATCCATGGTTCTGATTAAACCACTTTCCACATGCCTCGTGGACACCAAATACTAACGAGTGGTCAAAGACAAAATCCGGAAGAAGATTCCTCTGGACTAAATGGGCAAATGGAAATAATTGGGTGGCTTTGAAGTAGGTGATAAGGTCCTGCATTTACATAGGCAGGGAGTAGGGACAACAAAGCAAATTTTAGTGTTAAAACCAATGCTTAACCTACAGGCTAGCAATGCCAAGAGACTCAGGTTCCAACTACTACAATTAAAATGAAAAAAATAGTTATCTCGGTGATGTGATACCACATCTAACTGAATAAATAAGATGAAAAGAAAAGACAGACAATACAGATGTCTGCAAGGTTAAGAAACAAGAACCCTCACACAGTGCAGGTGGGAGTACAGATGTGTACAACCGCTGTTGGGTGATGTCACTAAAGACGCACACACGAGGTCTGATTATTAAGTTCACAAACTCATCCGGGAACTCATACCTCAGACCTCATAGAGCTCAGAACTCAGACCTCATTGCTGCATATCACTATGGTCACCTTCAAAGTACTCCTCTAGGGATGCTCTACACTGATGCCAGCACCTAGTCCACCCTTCAAAGCAATTTGGGAACTCCTTTTCTGAAATGGTCATCAGAGCTGTCATCCTATTAACCTTCATGTCCTGAATGTCATCAAAATATCTTCCTTTCAATAATTCCTTTATTTTTGAGTAAGGAAAGAAATCAGTGGTGGCCAGATCAGGTGAGTAGGGAGGGTGTTCCAATACAGTGATTTGTTTACTGGGTAAAAACTCCCTCACAGACAGTGCCGTGTGAGCTGGTGCATGGTCGTGATGCAAGAGCCATGAATTGTTGGTGAAAAGTTCAGGTCATCTAACTTTTTCACGCAGCCTGTTCAGCACTTCCAATTAGTAAAATTGGTTAATTGCTTGTCCAGTTGGTACAAATTCGTAATGAATAATCCCTCTGATATCAACAAAGGTTAGCAACATCGTTTTGACTCCTGATTTGGACTGATGGAATTTCTTTGCCCGTGGAGAATTGGCTGACTTCCATTGAGCACTTCAATGCTTTATTTCAGGGTCGTACTGGTACACCGATATGTGTTTCATCACCAGGGATAACATGGCCCAAAACATCATCTTGCCTCTCCAAAAGTTCTTGGCAAACTTAGACTCTCCTTTGCTTTTGTTCATCAGTAAGCTCCTTCAGAACCATTTTTGCACACACCTTTCTCATGCCAAGATTTTCAGTTAAGATTTTCCTAACTTGCTCTGTCGATGTTTACTTAGTCTACTATGCCTCTACAGTCAGCCGAACATTTTGATGCACAATTCGACGAATTTTTGCAATGTTTCCATCATTTCTGCTTGTTACTGGCTGCCCTGACCTCTCTTCATCAGTGACACGTTCTCTCCCCTCAGAAAAACATTTAATCCATTTGTACACTGCCATTTTCTTCATGGCATTCTCCCATTAACTTGGACTAACATGTCCCTGATTTCACTTCTACTCTTGCCAAGTTTAACAAGAAATTTTATGTTTGTTCATTGCTCTAATGCAAGCTCAGACGTTTTCATGACGGCACACAAAAACACACAGCAACAATAATGAACACCACTCAGCAAGACACCGCCGTCCATCAAGACATACGCAGCTGTGAGACACTGATATATCAAGGCTATGAAACCTTACCGAGCTGTTTGTACAGTGCTGCCAATGTAAGCGCACGGTGGCAAGTTTGCAAACCTAATTATCTGAATTTGTATGCAAATACTCTGACCCAGCAATCCTACTTCTAGGTACAAATCCAACAGAAATATATACATACCTATGTTCACCAAAAGACATGTATAAGGAAGTTCATAGTGCCATGAAGTAATAAAATTTTGTGTTTTTTTTACAAATAGTGGACCCTGTCTTCATAGTTAAATAAGGTAATTATGATCTCTGAGTTTCAGCTTTCTCATTTTAAAAATGGGGAAAATGATATCTGCTCTGTCTATTCATAGTGTTGATTTGAATGTCAAGTGAGTTAATGGAAAGAAGAAAGAAAGAAACTTTTCAAGCTGTGAAAATTTATACACATGAAAGGTATTCCTGTTGGAACAAAACAAATAGGGGCTTTAATTTTAATTTTTAAATGATTTTGCACTGTTAAGGAATAACCCCCTTTGGCAAATGATAGTAATTGTGTTTTGGATCAACTTTTTAAAATCAGGTTTGTCAATTATATAATGGTCTTTAATGTACCCAGATTGTTGCTTTTGTTTCAGGAAACAGAAAATTACATGATAGCGTGTAAATGGCACATTCAATTTCACACAGTAAGAATGCTTGAAAAGCAAAAGGTCCACATATAATGCAGGAACTCAGATTTAATGGCATCAAATGATACATAATTTGATTCATTCAACCATGTTTCCAGAAATTAATCACTGAGTTTCAGTATCTCTATGTCCTTCGTGACTTGGCTTGTCAGAAGAAAACTGCCCTTTTTGCCACAGCACCACTAATCAGTAATAGTTGGTTCTTTGGAGTTAGTGTTTCAATCCAGTGCTCAGCATCAGGAAACATTTTTAGAGGTTAGACTGCTACTCCCTTATTCAATTGCATAAAGTTTCACAAACCATATTGAGCTTCCTTTTTGTGCCTCCCAACATGCTTAGAGACACCTTTAGAAATCAATGGACACTCTGTTAGAGTGAAAATTGAGAGTAAAGATGAAGAGAGGAAATTGAAATGCACCACTATTAACTTATTCCAACCCACGGATGTTGTTTCTCCAGGTCAGAGTGTCTAAACAGTGTGACACTGGAATTTTTAGGATGGCTAATTCTTTGTGGTGTAGGAGGGTGTTTAGCAGCATTGTAAGATGTCTAGAAGCATACCAGACATCTAACCATCTAATGCCAATAATACCCTCCTTCCAAGTTGTGACACCCAAAAATGTCTCTAGCTATTGCCAAAAATCTCTGAGGAGGGGAGAGGGGCTTAAAATTTGTTCCAGTTGAGAAGAACTGTTCTGCTAACACTTTTGTGTCAAATCTTCTCCAAGACATTTAAACCTTGGTACAATTTCTTCCAAACTTTCTTGAAACAGTATAGAAGTAAGGTGCCCTGCTCAGAGGGTACGAGGTGCTACAATTATTTCGTGAACTTCCCACCATGTGCTTACATTGGCAGAGATCTACAAACAGGTAAGGTTTCATAACCTCGGTCTCATAGCTGTGTTCATGTCCACATGTGGCGGTGTCTTGCTTAGTGGCATTCATTATTGTTGTGTGTTTTTGTGTGCCGTCGTGAAAATGTCTGAGCTTCAATTAGAGCAATGAACAAACATTAAATTTCTTGTTAAACTTGGCAAGGGTGGAAGTGAAGTTAGGGAGATGTTAGTCCAAGTTTATGAGGATGATAACACGAAGAAAACAGCAGTGTACAAATGGATTAAACCTTTTTCTGAGGGGAGAGAATGCATCACTAATGAAAAGAAGTCAGGGAGGCCAGTAATGTGCAGAACTGATGAAAGTGTTGCAAAAATTTGTCGAATTGGGAGCCAAATCATCGGCTGACTGTGAGAAGCATAACAGACCAAGTAAACATCGATAGAGAAACAGGTAAATCTTAACTGAAAATCTTGGCATGAGAAAGGTGTATGGAAAAATGGTCCCAAAGGAGTTCTTACATCACGACAATGCACCAGTCACACGACACTCTCGGTGAGGGAGTTTTTAGCCAGTCAACAACTAACTGTATGGGAACACCCTCCATACTCCCTGACCTGGCTCCCAGTGACTTCTTCCTTTACCTGAAGATAAAGGAAATATTGAAAGGAAGACATTTTGATGACATTCAGGACATCAAGGGTAATAAGATTACAGCTCTGATGGCTGTAATTCCAGAAAAGAGTTCCAACATTGCTTTGAAGGGTGGTCTAGGCATTGGTGTCAGTGCATAGCTTCCCAAAGGGAGGACTTCGAAGGTGACTGTAGTGATATTCAGCAGTGAGGGATGGAGCACTTTTTCTTGGATGAGTTCACAAACTTAATTTTCAGACCTCGTATGCAAGTGGCCTGGTGATTTGGCAAGTCCATGGTGTCCTTTCGGTCACTGTCTGCTCTGTACATCTTTAGAGCATATCTCTATTAAGAGTATGAAACTTTTGAGAGGATCAGAGAGGACAAGAAAAGTAAACACAGGAACAAGATTAAGTTTCAGCTGGTAACCTGCCTCTGCTTCATCTTTTCACTTTCCCAATTCACCACCAGTGTTTCCTCAGATCACTTCCAAATAAACTACTTGCACTTAATTCTGTTTGAAGGTTTGGTTCTGAAAAAAAAAAAAAATCAAAGCAGGAGAGTCTGGTGGGATACAGCTTTACGCTGTCGCATTAGATTCTGGAATATTCCAAACCCACAAAGCTCACCTTGGGAGAATGAGAACCCACAGGGCCTCCCCTGGTCCAAGTCATTTGAACAGAGACATTACTTCTCCAGCTTTCTGGGGAGATACAGGATAATAACCCCTTTTAAAAGGGCAAACAGCAAAACTTAAGTAGATAGTGTTTTTTGGTCTATTTTTTGTCATTTATTCATGTAGGAACAAAACGTTGCATGGTAATTCAAAGCTCTGTGAACTGTAATTTGCTCTTATAAGGTTATAATCTAGTAACAAACAGTTTACAATTCTTGTTTAAAGGGAAAAAGGAAAAAGGTTTCTATAAGACTCTGAACCTCCACAGATGCAAATAACTAACCTCAGAGAAGGAAATATACTTGTTTTATTTCTTAAAACATAGCTTAGTCATATACTCAATTGATAAAATACAAAGGCATTTAATGTCTGAATTTAAGAATCTCTCCATATAAAAGTTTTTTAGTGTGTTTTCTTCAAAATTCAACCAGGAATAATTTTACATGATGAATTGAGCCATCAAGTTGAAGAAATGCAATGAAAAACACACACAGGAACTACAAATGTTAAATAGACAATGGGCAAGCTGGAAGCAAGTATCAATATTGTATGCATATCAGCACTTAGTTACTTAATAATTTTTAAATCAAATTTAGAATTTTGACAAAATACATAGCATTTGAAAACTTTTTGGAGCTCTAGACAATGCGTAATCTTAAACACATTGCATCTGTTTACTGATTATTTAGTTTGATCACAGATTATATTCATTTTTATTATTTATCCGTATAATCAAGTTTAAAAAGAGATTTTAAAAGTGTGAAGTTACGAAACCACAAAGAAAATTTCTGGAAAACGAGATACTAATAAAACTTAGAGAGAGATTCCTATTTACAACAGGGAGAGATATTCAACACAGCAATAGCTAAGATAGATTTTTTTTTTTTAAAGTGGCAGAGTAAAAACAACTGGAAATGAACAAAATAAAACATGATAGGACTGGTAAAATAAAACACTGTGCATGGCAGATTAAATGCACTGCCTGTACCCATGCCCTTCGGTAATGCCCTCCTGCACCCACTCTGGGCTTGCCTATGTGGCTTGCTTTGGCCAAGGAAAGTGTCAACTTGACGTACGCAGAGGCTTGAAAATGTGCTTTTGTGTTTTTACACCATTTCTGGAATGCCACTGCTGCTCTGAGAACAAACCTTAACTAGTATGCTAGAGATTAAGAGACCATAAGGAACAGAGCTAAATTGTTCCAATTGAGTTCATCCTAGACCAACTAGCCTCCAGGCACCCCACTAGTTAAGTGGTGGATGCTTGAGAGAGCAGGCAAAATTAGCTAAGCCTAGCCCAGAAGCAGAACTGCACAGCAGACCCATAGATTTGATGGATCTAATAAAGGTTGTTATTTTAAAGCCACTAAATCTTAGAGTGGTTTGTTACTGAGCACTGTTAGATATGCCCAATAAATTAGGCAGAGATAACCAATAACCACTGGAGTAGAAAACAATACCTATCATGAATGTGGGTTAGCTCTTATACTTGTAATAGTATACTGAACTCAAGAATTAAACATATCAAATAAATATAGGCATTTTTAGAGGCAATTTCTCTATTAAGAGATTTGCTAAACAAATATAAAGTAAAAAATCCAGAGAACATATACAGAAGTTCCACTATTCAACAGTTCTCACCATGTACCAAGATTAAATCCTCACCTAGAATTGTCCATGTTACATTTGAACTCATGGTCAGATTATCCAAAACTTTGGAATTTCATTAGTATCCCAATGCCCAAGTGACATCTCAGAGCAAATACACCAAAATCATAGGGCCATGACCCAGGAATCAATTTTTTTTAAGTTTTTCAGGTGATTCCAATGTTCAGCCACATTTGAGAACCAATGACCCAGTCCTAGATCTGTGCTGTCCAATATGAAAACCATTAGTCACATTTGGCACTAATTATATTTGAAATTTGGCTAGTCCAAATTGAGATGAGCTATAAGTAAAAAATACACACCAGATTTCAAAGATGTAGTATCAAAACAAATGTAAAATATGTCATGATTTTTTTTATATTTATTACATGTTGAAATGATAATATTTTGGATATTTGGATTAAATAAACTACATTATCAAAGTTAATTTCACCTGTTTTTTTTTTTAGATTGGTGCAAAAGTAATTGTGTTTTTCGTAATTTTTTTAACCTTTTAAACCACAATTACTTTTGCACCAACCTAATTAATACTTTTTAATATGTGACTACTAGAAAATTTAAAATTACAAATGTTCCTTGCATTTGTGGCTAACATTTCTTTCTATTAGACAGCACCGAGATAA
Source organism: Rhinolophus hipposideros (assembly GCF_964194185.1). Taxonomy (NCBI): domain Eukaryota; kingdom Metazoa; phylum Chordata; class Mammalia; order Chiroptera; family Rhinolophidae; genus Rhinolophus; species Rhinolophus hipposideros. The sequence goes on from NC_138068.1 coordinate 32,395,286, forward strand.
ACTGTCCCACTGAACTAGAGTATAAAGTATGGAAAAAATTATTTTAATATCCCTGTGACTTTACAAAACCTTACTTAATGAAGTATGTGTTTGCATTATGGAAAACTGGATATAATGTTCTATAGGAGGTTCACTTTAAAAGAAAAAACCCTCTGTGACCCAATATTGGGTTTGTTGCACTGTTTTTGTCATTGCGTATGCAAAATAATTTATATACATTTATTTTTTATGATTATACTCTATTGACTATTTTAAGCTTCATACTGATATATAAAGTTTATTTAGGATTCAAAAACACAGGCGTAACTAAAATGTGCAAAAGTCAGCTTATTGAAAAGTTGTGTCAATCAATCACATTTTGTCAGTGCGATAAAATATTGAAGGGAAGAGGGAGGTAGAATCTGTAAAGAATAACCAATATTTTGCCTGCTAACCATCTTATAAATTTTTATTTTTCATGATCAAATATTCTTGTAGTGAAAAACACTTATATCGCCATTCTCTTTACTGAGTGGGCAATATTCTACTTGTGATTTTGATGAGGTTGAATTATTCTGAATTCATTAATAAAAAAGCATTAATAAAAAAGATCAGGAAAAGGAGAGTGCTGCATATGAATAGTGCAGAGCTAACTGTGTTGTAAGCCTAATTTTAAACCATTTAATGCTAGCACATTGATTAAATTGATAGGGCACAATTTCAAGGTTTGTAATTTAAAAAAAAATCTAACCTAGGATGTATTTTAACTTATTTCACATCTCCTATTATCATCTTTATTATTCATCAGATGATAATTAACATTCATGGCTGGAGGGCATTCTTTTTGATTTTATTAGAACTCCTTTTCTAGTATAGAATTTCCTTTAATCCCAGATTAATTTATTTCCCATTCATGGTGGTAAAGCTCCAGAAATGAGTATCTTCACAAATTCTCATAATAAAATAACATCCTGATTATTTAAAGATTACTAAAATGCTGTGTATTTTCCCCTTGCTTTTGTCAGTCCTGGAGGTGTACTCTCATCCATGGTGGAATATTTCATTCTCAGCCAAAAGGAAGAAAGAGGTCACATTATGACATCACTGGTTACAGTGCAAACATGATGGTCATCTTTGTCCACCTGGTTAATGGTTTCCAACCCAATCATTCCTCATCCTTTTCCAAACACAAACACCACCTTTTATTTTCATGTTAGTTTTTATGTATTTTCCTCATAAATCTCCGTTAGGTCAGGGAAATTTAGGTTTGTTTGTTTTTAACTCTAAAGTTAAAATTTCATTTAAAGGAAAACACAGCCAGGACAACAAAGAAAGAGAGAAAAAAAAAGGATCTTTTACTTCCAGATGGGTTGTAAATGCTCCTTCTGCCTGTCTCTTACTGTATCCTGTGAACTCTGCAGCAAGTCAGTCGGTGGAATGAAAATGTTACTTTCTTTGACATTTACCAACGGGGTTTTCAAAACATGCTGTTCAGCCCCACTGTCTTTCACTGTAGCAAACTGTGAAAAGCTGGGGGCCACAATGGCAGTGGGATGAGGAGACTGAGCCCCCAGCATCAATTTCCTCAACAGGGTACTGTTGACCCAATCATTTATGTTCCTCCTAAGGTACTTGCCACGTTCTGCCTTATAGTTATGGCTATTCATTTTTTTTTCTAGGTGATGTGACAAATTCCCTGAGGGCACGGATGTTGGCTAGGACATAATAAATGGCAATGTTTGTAGATTAAATGGAATATTTTACCCATATTTTACATGCTCCCAATAGCTATAGGCATGCCCCAGAAAGAATTCAATAAACACATTGATTGAGTACTATATCATGCACCTACTCTGAGAGTGGGAATTATTCCAAAAGTAAGCTCTTAGATTTTTCCTTCCTAGTAGCAAGTACAGTGAATTGAATTGGCACTTAAATTGGAATAAAAATGTTCAGCTGTGAATACATATCTTTGCTTTGCATGTTTGGTGTTTTAAGAGTACAGCTATAGTCTGTCTTTACTTAATGACTCATTTGACATTTATTTGCAAATAATTAAAATATTCATATATCATCTTTTTAGCATGTCAGAGCTAGGGAGACCAAAATTTCTGTTATCTTTTAAATCTGCTTTCTTAAATGTAATATCATTACCCAGTAAACTGAGAAAATGCTTTCACAATGCCAATATCTACTTTCTCTCTTCTTTTGTTTTCATCTCGGGTATTCGTTCACACATAATAGTTGTTATTTATTCAGACCCTACTATGCTGGGTGGTTTACCCACTTTAATTTTTCATAACCTCACAGGTTAAGATTACAATCCTAATTTTTCAGATTCAGAAGATAATTAAATTATATAACATTCATAACCTTGCATGGTATATTAGTGAGGGTTTCCCACAGAAATAGAACCAACATCCATCCATCCATCCATCCATCCATCCATCCAATCATCATCCATCTGTATATAGAGAAAGACACTTATTTTAAGGAATTGACTCACGTGTTTGTGGAGGCTGGCAAGTCCAAAATCTTCAGGGTGGGCAGGCAGGCTGGAGACCCAGGAGAGAGTAGCAGTTCAAGTCCAAAGGCAGCCTGTTGGAAGAATTACGTTTCACTCATAATAGGCATTTGGGCCTTCAACTGACAGGATGAGGCTCACCCACATTATGGAGGGTAATCTGCTTCACCCAAAGTCCACTGATTTAAATGTTAATCTCACCTTAAAAAATTATCTTCACAGTAACATCTAGAATATGTTTCACCAAATATCTGAGTACTGTGGCTGGCCAAATTGACACACAGAATTAATCATCAACAAGGTAAATATTATGATTCCATGTTACAGGTGAACACAGTAAGATTCAGAGATATTAAGTGATTTTCATAATATCAAACAGTTTGATTTGAAGCATCTGGACTTTTATAAAAGGGGTTTCTGTTTTCAAAAGCACATGTGCGTCTCTCACTATACACACTGCCTCTCAACTTAACAGTTGAGAGCCAAATTCATGTTAAAAGAATCACTTCATGGCTATAGTTGCATATTTTAGAGGTCTAATTTATCCACTAATAAATATTTACCAAGGATTATGATCTTATCTAATGAAGTAGGTGTCTGTTATAAAGCTAAGGAATCCTCCTGTTCTTCACAATCGCTAAAAACGTTTCCATGCGTTCCATTCCTGGTGCTAACACTTGAATTTAGGACCCTACTACTTCTTGCCTAGAGTACATACAACATTTCATGTCTCTAGTTTTTATATTCCTAAGTTCTACTACCTGCCCCTCTCCACCCAACTTTATTATATCTCGATTACCCACTGAAAAGAAGCTAAAAATTTGAGGTTAAACATTAAAAATAATTCCAAATGAGCTTCACCTACCCTTCCAGCCATCGTTTTTACCCTTCAGTATGAACAATACACTCATTAAATTTGTACCCAGTAAAGTTCATGAGCTCACATATTGATTTTTTTTGCCACTTACGCCTTTGTATTCACCTTTCTCACCAAGTGAACTTATCTTCTAGCTCTTATTCTTCCAGGTTTCTCAGTTTTTCTTTCCACCCCAGCCAGTAGCAATGCCCCTTTCTCTAAATTGCTTCAGAGAGTAGTTAAGGTTTGCAGTTTTAGGTACTGGGTGATCTCTATTTATGCACTCTCCTTATCTGTTCAAAGACAGAGCTGGAATGAGTTCTGGAAATGGAATCCCAAACTCGAATGTAATTGGTTCCCCATTAGTGTAGGATGCTCCATTATCTTGCACAGAGACTCTAACAAAGTACGTGCTCAATAAATATTTAACACATTAATTGATGAATGAACCAGAGTAAAGAACTTCAGTTGGCGGGACAAGGGCTAACTTGCCTCTCAGTGAGGGACACTCCTAGCCCTCTCCCACTTTCCTGGGTTTCACTGCTCAGGGTCACCGCTCACTTCGCAAAAGGACCCTAGCAGGGCCAGGCAGTGCGCATGCCCCGTCTCTGCAGCCTCCTCCGGGCGCGCTGCCCACTGGCCCCGCCCTGTCCCCCCTTCCCGGCGCGCTCGCGCAGCCCCGCGGAGCGTGCCCTGCGTGCGGGTTCCCGCCGAGCCCGCCGGGCGCCAGATCCCGGAGTGCCCGGGCCGGGGCCTCAGGAGTGGGCACCTGGCCGGGGCGGCGGGCGGCGAGCAGCGCAGGCGGCGGCGGCTCCGGGGGCGACGAGGAGCGCGGGCGGTGAGTGAGGGCGCCGCGAGGGAGCGGGCGAGCGCCTTCGCGCGTGCGCAGCGCGGGGCCGTCCGGACAGGGGCGCGCTCCCGGCCGCGGGTGCAGGGGCCGGGACCGGGCCGCGGGCTGGCGGCGGACGGGGAGGCAGGGGCTGCCCCAACCCCGCCCGGGCTGGAGGAGCGCTGGCCGCGCGGGCAGGCCTCCCGGGGGTCCCCGCGCCCAGCCCCATGGGCCGGGCCCTGCAGCCCGGGGACCCCGGGGAGGGAAGAGACAGGCGCCCCCGGGCGTCAGGAGGCCGTCCGCGCGCCGCGGAGAGCGGGACCCCGAGGTGGCGGAGGTCCTGCGGGGGGCGCGGCGGGGAGCCTGGGCGCGGGGCAGGTGGAGGGGCCGCGCCCCTCACCCCGGGGGCGCACGGCTGGAAACGGGAGCAAACTTACCGCGAGTCGCGTTGTCCGGGGGCTCCGGGGACGCCGTCCCTGCCTGGCTCAGCCCTGGGCGCCGAGCGCCCCGGCCAGCGAGGGTGGGCTGCTGGAGCCCGCGTTTGCTTCTGGTCCCGGGCTCGTGCACTAGCTTCTCGGCGGCATTCCCGGCCTGTTCGCGGTTCAAATAGGTATTTAAGTTTGGTGTGTTGGTCAGAAGGATGTTTGCTCTCTGGGGAAGAAAGGACTTACACTGCCCGGTCTTTTTAGCTCAAAGAAAGTCTTGTTGGGGTATGCTGCGGATTGCTATTTATGAAGCAACCTATTGTCCTGCGTGTGCTTGGAGAAACCTAGCTAATGCTATTATTAGCCTTAAAAAGACACAGAGGCCATTGTGCTTTCTTGTCCTTCTCCTTTTCTGAATATTCCCTGCCACCTCGCCGAGGCGTGGAACACAGTTCCTGAAATTGGCTGCACCAGAGAATCTCCGGGGAGTTTTAAAACTCGATGCGCTAATCACACCCCGGATTAATTAAAACTCAGCCTGTTTATATTTTAAACAGACCGGGGTGATCCCGTGGTGCAGCAGAGTTTGGGAACCACGGGGTTAATATAAGAAAGTCAGACTTTTAGTTTTACGAAGTAGCATTCGGTTTGTAATTGATGAGCTGAAACTCCATAGCTGCGTTTTCCATAGACAGGGACTCACAAAGGGTGGTTTGTTTCCCACTGGGGACGAAGGGAAGTGTCTTTAATGGTTCAAACTTCACTTGAACTATGATGTGACTCCAGCATTCAGACACTCCTCTCTAAGCGGTGTTTTGAATTTCTGTTGGGGTTACTAAGCCCGATTCCTCTGACCCCTGCCTTAGCCAAGGGATTTCTTCTTTTAACCCGCTCCCAACCCCCCTCTCGTCACCCTCCTCCCGCTCCCCTCTTTCATCTATCCCCCTCACCTCTGACAGGACCCCCCTGGCCCAGGCGGTGTGGGCTGTGAAGGGTTACTGCGGGTTCCCATAGCAACCGGTCCTCGGGGGAAGTGGGCGCGTCTGTACCTTTGGGCTGCTGAATAGGACTTCCTTTTCTGAAGATTTTGAATCACCCTTTTCAGTTCTTGGCCTTAGCGCAGGTAAGGGTGAGCTCATACACTTCTAGTTTCTTTCTAAGTGATTGCAGAATTATTTATTAATGCTGTTTTATGGGGTGATGCTGCTAGCGGCCATGTTTCCTGAATATTAATCCTTTCCCAGTCTTTGCTCTGAAAACTTGTTTAACAAAGTTCCAAAATGAGGTGGAAACAATTCTTTTTTTTTCAGTTCCCTTTGGGGTACACAAACCTAAGAATTGTATGCGTTATTTCTCTAGAGTCCTAAGGCCTTATATTTAAACATTTTTAAAATGAGTATAATCCTATCGGCCATACAAAAAACCTTTGATAATTTACGGCAACAATGTCCTCTTTTAAGTTGTTTTGTTCCTAGAAAGTACTTTGCCATCCATGATTCTTTACAAAAAGTTAAACCACTTGTAATGTTACACTTTAAAGTAACAAAGGAAAGACACAGTTTGTCTACAAATACACCCACTCAAATTCCCTTCCCCAATACACACATCCAAGCAAAGATAGATTTTTTTAAATATTATTTCTTTTATGCTCAAAACAGATATTTGGTGGTCATCTAATCCAGTTTGCCTTCTAAGGAACTGTTAAAACTGTTCTGTTCTTAATAGTGCAGAAACGTTAGTTGCTTTTCATTTTCTGAAACTTTTCAAACTTTACTGTGTAAATAATGATCGGAAGTCAATCAGTGAATTTCAAAATGCTTTTAGTAGTCCAGTGATTCCGAACATATATTGGATGTTGAAGAGGTTTACTCTTGTTGAAGAGGTTTATCTCTTGTTTTATGTGCCAGTTAAGTTTCAGTTAACTGGGCTATCGAGCAAGTTCTGTGAGGCTAATTTTCCCCATTTTTTTTTTTTTGTAAGAATAGTGATGGAAAACCCTCTAATTTGAGGGAAGTTCAGAAGTAATGCCATGTTGCTAAGATGGTAATCTCTCACCTACTCTTTCCTGTTCTCATCACATCCTTAAAAATTGAGGCCTTCTGAGCAACTGCAACTGAGAATTTCTGTTGTTTTTATGCTTATAAAACATTTTAAAATAAAAAGCAATTATTCCTGTTGTAGACATTTTCAGAATGAGACAAAAATTAAGAAATAAAAATAATAAAAATAAAAATCAGAATCACATCATGCAGAATAAACAACTGTTCATGGGATGTTCTTCCATTTGTCACTTTGTCTGCATAGACTTATTTTTAAACAAAATGGACATTTTCATTTCATCTATAGTTTCAAATATTCCCCTTTCACTTAATATATCACAGACATTTCCTGTGTCCATGAATCTTCCTTTAAAATAAGATTTTTAAAAATGGGTATGCCCAAGTTTAATAGTTTTCTATTGTTTGACATATTTCCATTTTTAGTGGTTGAGAATATGATATTCAATGCTGGTTGCAAATCCTAGTTGAGCCACTTTCCATTTAAGTGACTTTACCCAATGTTTTCATTGTGTTTCTTTGTGATTGTATGGAATAAGGGTAATAATGATGGCTGCATGGTAGAGATTGGGAGAGATGGAATAAACCAAATAAAGGCAGGTCCTCAAAGGAGTCTGGCAAAGGAGTCGGTAATAGCACGCAGGCAGTAATAGGCCCACAGGCAGAGCTGGGATAAATGCCTTTGTCTGAAAGTTTCAATATTTCTGACTTGCTTGGGCTAGTTTATAGAAGAATTCCTGGAGTAGAGGTGAACTGTTATGATTCTTGAGGCATATTGCCAAATTGCTTATGCTAAGACAACTGATTCCCTTAAGTGCTGAATGGTCTCGCCATGGTGTCAGCACTCCAATGTTTAATTTTTCATGAATTTCTATAAAGATGTGGTTATAACTTATGGTTTTGGTAACTAGTGAAATTAATAATTACCGTATTTTGCTGTGTATACTGCGCTCTCATGTATAACGTGCACCCACGTTTTTGGCCCAAACTTTCAGGGAAAAATAACTTTCGTTTTAATTTTTTAGTTAAAATTTTTATTTGTTTACATTTAGTTACTTGCTTTTTTGTATTATAAAGGAATTTTAGCATTTATTTTTTAACATATCATGGTAGAATAAATTTTATGTAACAAATAATTACAAACACAAGACCAGATACAAGGTACAAGAAATTTTATGTACCAGTAACAGATTTACAATATTTACAGCACCATAGAAGTCTAAGAGCTCTTAGTCCTTGCAAGTTCCTCATGAGTTCAACAAAACCGATTATCGTATTCCGGGGTGTTATTTTTCATAGGGATATCGTTATTGATTTCTAGAATTACACTATTAACTCATAAGCATAAAATAATTAAAAACATTTATATAGATACAGAATTAGTACTATCCATGTATAATGTGCATCCTTATTTTTCCCTTACAAATTTGGGCAAAAAAGTGCAATTATATATGGCAAAATACAGTAGCTTTTTATTAGTTTTACCTTTTGAGAATTTATTCAGGTCTTTGCCCATTTTATTCTTAATTGATTGTTTAAAAATGATTTTAAATACCTATTTTATATAAAGAATATTGTGCCTTTATCATATTTGTAGTGATTTCCGCCCCTCAGCTCATTATTCATCTTTTAATTTACTTTTATGGTATTGCCCAAACAAAATATTTTCAGTTTTATATAATCAAATATTTCTGATCTTGTCCTTTATGATTTTTCCTTATAAACTTTTATGTTTGGAAAGCCCAGAGGTGAAGGGAGTGAAATAAAAATTGGGGGAGATATATTAGATTTTTGTATTTAATTATATATTAGTGTATGGATATGAATTGTCTTTTACTACCATCTCCCCAACTAGCCAATTCTACAGCATCATTTGATTTTTTAAATTGTCCATACTTTCCTCATTGGTTGGTGGTTTTCTTCCTTTATTATATGTTAAGATCTTAACTGGTTTGGGGGTCTCGTTCTGTTTTAGGTTTTACTCATCTATGCATTATCTTTAATCCTAATCAACGCCAGATCTTTTTAATTGTAGATTTGGAATACATAGAAATACCTGGTAGAGCAAGTCACACTATTTAAAAAAACAAAACAAAAAACAATTACATGCACATGTCATTTCAGATAGAGATTATTATCTTATCTTAAAACTAATACATGCACATAGTGTAAGAGGACTAGAAGAAAGGCTTATTGTAAAATAAGTGGCCCCTACTATTATTAACCCACCAATCCCCTTAGACTCCCCAGTGTCAGCCTTTTGACTATTACTGTTTCTTCTGAGTTTTCCATGGGGGGAATTTGTCAGCTCTTTTGTATTGGGCTGGTCAGAGAGTAGTCTCCCAAAGCTCTGCAGTGAGGAAAGGGTCCAGCTGCCAGTGTTCAAGGAGGCCTCTGGCTGGAGTCTTAGAGCATCCTCCTTGTATAGACCCTTTGGGGAAGGTTTCCATGCTCAGAGTCCAATAACTCCCTCTCCTGAGAATCAGTCTTGAGTCTTGGTGGGCTCTGGGACTGTCAGCCGCAGCTCTACAGTGAGGAGGTGGGAAGGGCATCTATGGATGTAGGGCTTCTCAAACAGCCCTACACCAACTTTACATTAGCCTGCCACTCTTTCACCTGCAGTTTTTGATTAAACTGGAGTGCTTTGCGCCGCTTTCCTCGCTGAAGGTGTAAAGGGTTCACTCTTTTATGTCTGCTAAGTTGCTGCTTATCCATCTGCTTTCCACTTCATGATTTTGTTGTAGTTTCTGCTTGTGTTCTCTTAAGTCCTTAGGTCTGTGTCTTCTAGGAAGATCTATTTACTGCCATTTTAATGGAGTTTAGAAAGAGGATGTACTCGAATGTTTAGTCAAAACAGCCATCTTCATCTGAATGACTGCAGATGAATTCTTAGAACTAAGAAATACCCGATTATGTTGCATTTTTGTTTGTTGGCAAGGACTGTCATCTGCATGTAGAATAGTCTGTGTTTCTATTGAGGGACATGAAAGGTTATTCAGAACATCCTAGCAGAGGCTTGTTGTTGGTCTTTTGTTTGTTTTGTTTTAAATCTTCATGTAAGTCCTAATGTTTCTTGTTATGGTTCTTTTTAGGTATGTATGTTTTTGTTTGTGTGATGAGTTCTTCAAATTGACCGTTGGTGTTAATAAGATAGTTGTTGATTTTTGTATATTTTATTGCTGGCTCTTATTCTAAGAGCTTTGCAGTTTTTTCTCTTGGGTTTTCTAGTTATATAATCAATTGCAGATAATGGCACTTTGTGTTTACTTTTTCATAATTATACCTTTTGTTTTGGTTTTATGGCAGGCTGCGCTAGTATTACCATTTTGGAACATTCTCAAATAGTAATAGCAATAATGTACAAAACTGAGTTCTTTATTTTAATAGGAAAAACAATGGTGTGATAATGGGTTTTGGTTTATCATAATTCCTCATGAAGACAAAGGAAATCTATCCTTTTATTTCCAATTTACCTAGAGGTATTTTTATTTTTTTAAAGGACAGGAATATTAGCAAAGTACTGTTAGCATCTAAAGGTTTGCACTGGTATTTAACAAACTGCTGATTTGAGTCCCAAATATTAAACTGGAGCAGATCCTTCCTTTTGGATAGGAAAAACAAATTCAATTCATGAGACAATTGGAAGATAACATTATATTTAGTACATAATGATGTCTTCTGGCATGGTGGTGGGGCAGGATACAGTCACTGGGCTTTTTCAAAAGAAAATATTCCAAGTTGCTAACTCCAACAGTCAGTTCTTTATCTGTACCTGTTAGCAGCATTGGGTATAATTGGTCATTCCCTCTTTTTTTGACATACTTTCTTCATTTGATTTTGAAGAGGCCACACTCGTCTGCTTTTCCTCCTATGCCACTGGTCCACTGGTTTCTTCTTTTCATTGTTTTTTGTGTGGTTTTGTATGTGTGCATGTGTGTGCTGCGCCTGTGCTGGTTTTCTTTTCTCACCAATCTGTTAATTGGAAATGCTTCAGGGCTCAGTTTTTGTAGGTCTCTTGTTACAGTTGCTGCTTAAGACTCCCAAATGTATATTTCTAGATGGGGTAGTTTTCTTAAACTTCTGACATACATGCCAGCTACTTTTTTGACTTCTTTGCTTGAGTCCATAAAAGATACCTCCACTTCAGCAGGACTAAAACTAAATTTGTTGATCTCTGCAAACCTGCTCTCCCTGCAATGGGCTCTTTTTTGGCTCCATTTTTTCTGCTTGTTCAGCCAAAAACCTTGGAATCATCCTGATTCTTCTCTTACTCTCCCACTCTACATGTAGACTGTCAGCAAATCCTGCGCTTTATCTTCAAAATGTATCCAGAATCCTGTCTTCCAAGTAAATCCATGAGTTCAATCCCCTTTCCCACCTCTGCTGCTAGAATCTTTGTCCAAATCTCCAGGACCTCTTGCCTGAATTACTGCAATATCCTCTCCTTTCTCCTTCTCTGGCTTCCCTCCTTTAATTTGTTGTCAGTATAAAAGAATGATCTTTTTTAAAAACATAAGTCAGGTTACACTTAAAACCCTCCAATGACTTTCCATCTCACTCAGGAAGTCAGATTTTAAAGTTTTGCTTACAGTGTTCTTAGAGTCTGAACCTGAACATTTTATCCTGGAACTCATCAAGCATGTTCCCACTTTTAGGTGTTTGTGCTGACTTTCCATCTGCTTGTAATGTCTTCTCCCCACATGTATTTATTCATGGCCAACTCTTTCTCCTCCTTTGAGTATTCACTAAAATATCACCTTGTCAATGAGGTCTCCCCTGTTTATAATTGCAAACTTCGCCCTCCTGTAATACTCCTGTATCCCTCCTGTAATACTCTTTCTTTTCGCAGTAAATTACCTTCTAATTTACTATATGACTTGTTTGTTTTGGGTGAATTGTCTCTTTTCCCAATTCTGTTAGAGTTTAAGTTCCATGTTAGCAAGGGTTGTATGTCTGTTCATTAATGTGTCCCAAGTGTATGGTACATTGAAGGCACTCAATAAATATTTTTGAATGAATAACTGTACTCTGCCTTTTTTTTCTCCCCCAATGAATTTCTCATAAGGGAGCATCGTCCTTTGGTATCTGTGGATCCAACATTGATTATTTAGCATCCCATCAACAAGGGAGAAGTCCCAAAACATGTAAAATTTATATGTATATAATACATAGAGTGAGGATATATAATACATAGGTTGTGAGGATTAAATAGGGTACTGTCTGTAAAGTGCTAGCTATCACTGTGCAGGCAAAGGTCAATTAACTGTCAGAAAAGCCTCACCAATTGCCTCTATTCACATGTGAATTATATTCTAGAACCTGCAGTCTTTGGATTCCAGTTTTTAACCAAGGAATGGCAGCAGCCTCACCTTGGGAACTTTTCAGATTCATGCCTGAGCTCCCTAGTGATGTACTGTTACAGTATTTTTCAACAAATGTGTTAAAGTGGAAAGGAACCATTTATTTTCTCCTTTTATGCTTTCTTGCATAAAACATAGGACATCTCTCCATTTCTCATGTCCCCTTTAAACCTTTTTCCTTCTGAGGTTCTTTTATAACCTGATTTTGAAACGCTTCAGAACCACAGAGAAGCATATAATTGAACATGATACTAAGTTCACAAATTCAAAGGATCTCATCCTTTACCTTCAGTTTCCTGGACAAGAGTACATTGCAGATGATACAGCAGTCATTTTAAAGTTTTGCTTACAGTGTTTCTAGAGTCTCCTTCAAATCTGAGAATATATCAAAAACATCAGATTTCGTTCCCTCTCTTTTACTAGAACAAGAAATATTTGTCTGATTTGTACTGTTGCAGTTGTTGTGCATATACTGGTGACATGCAAGAAAAAGATGATTATTAGACATCATGTAAGCAAAGAATAGACAATAAGGCAAAACCATGATGTATGTATCTCTAGAAATGTGTAAATCCAATAGCTGTTACCCAAAAATATGAAAATTTCCTTCAATTTCCACTTTTTATATTCCTCAAGGCATATCTAGTTTCTTATTTTTTAATCTGCTTCATTTTTCTGTAATAGCATATGAGCAAGAGCAGTCCCCACATTCAGTTAGAGAGTATAAACATTTTAGTCATGATTATCATACCTATTAAAAATAAAATTTCAGAAGCACCACTGTTCTGAATGCATCTACACTATGAGTTTGCATTGTGTTTGTGTTTTGTTATTGTGAAGACTCATTCTTTTGCAGATACTACTGTTACAATGTGTTTTGAACTGGGAACAATCAGTACTATTGGCCAAGGCTAAATGGAAAGCAGTGACCTGCCTTTCTGCTACTGAATCACAAAATATCTCTTAGTTTAGGCTATTAATAGATAGCCCAGTTGGAAAACACACCTTGTTTTTATAGCACTTCACCTGATTTGGGGATCTATGTATTTCTATTTCTAAAAAATCTATGTGGATTTTTTTTTTTTAATTGCCACCTTTCCTTAAATTCATCTAGTTTTTTGGAAATGGTGGTCTTGCCTACCCAGCACCAGCAAACATACCTACTCTATAGTGAGAATTAATTTTGGCCTTCAGCAATTATTATACTTTACATCTCTGGATAGACTAGGGTTACATACATATAGATTGCCACTGTTTTCATACCTTTGTTCATGGAAAATACAGTGAAAAGTTAGTGTAACAGTCAAACTTTTTTTAGATGTGTTTTTTTTTTGGGGGGGGTGAGGGTAAGGGGGACTTATTTCGGAATGATCTACATTCCTAGAAAGTCTAGAAAATGATAAAGGTTACACCAGGCATCTCTTCCCAGAATAATCTAATTGTCAACATTAGAAATGGTGAGAAGCTCCCCAGAAGCACCTCCTGCTCAAGATGCAGGCTCAGGCTCCAAACAGCTGTTGCTACCTACATATACCCCCTTTCTCTTGCACAGCCTTTCCACCCACTCCCCCATGTAAGACATAAGACACCCAGTCTGGCAAGGGTAGGTCCCAGAAGGCTCCCTCCCTTTCTGTGGTTTCTTCCCTCACCCTCTCCCTATGGCCTTAGGAAATCAAGTGCTGGAAGCTGGCGCCCATCTGTTGGAGAGTGCGCAGTAGCAGTGAGGAAGAGTGCACAAATATAGTTACTTCTGATGCCTCCAGAGTCAGGCTCTCCTGGCAGACTCCCCACTCCTCCAAATGGTTTCAGCACATGTCAGCAAATATTGTAGAACTTCCTTATATGATTTAGTAGATTGTCTAGTTAATTTAATACTATTCAATAAGTATTCCTGTAGGACCTATGGGATTAGCCCATGTTTTCCTGAAATTCTGAGTTACTTTGTTATCTACTTTCTCTTGTCAGTGCCATGAAAGACTCCTCAAAGTGCCAAAATTGATCCTGACTTCTTGGCTAGCATACAACTCCTGGCATGTACTCAAAATCATCACCAGGCAGTGATATATTCTTACCAGGTGGGTGTTGGCTAGGGAATGTCAATATATAATGGTGTTTGGGTTGGGTTATCAGAAAATCAGATATCAAGATCAGGAAAAGCTATATTTTGTTTTTACAATCTTTCTATAATGTATAATTATTGAGTTTAAAATAATTATGAGGATAACAATCCTACTAATGTGCACAACCTCTAAAATGTTTGTAGGAATGAAGTTGAGAATCTGAATACCAGATCTTTAATAAAGGCTGTTTTAAAATGAAAAGTTACTGCTGGTGGATTAAATATTTCCTATATCTGGAGTTTTGCAAAATACTAACCTAAACTTTATTTCCAACAAACTGTTTTCTAGTACTTAAAATATAAGAAGATTTTGATGTTACATTAAACACTGTACTATACAGAAATAGCATATAGGAAGGTATTAAAATGGTGGGTGGAAAGCAGGTTCTACCTAATGTATTTCTCTTAAATGAAGAAAAAAAGTGAACAACAAATTCTGTTAAATGTTGGCAGCCATGCTGGGGGAACAGCAGAAGTTGCTATGGAAGTGTTATACAGGAGAAAGTAATTTATCAAAGAGGTTTGTTTCTTTTTTGCTGGTTTATATGAAGTTTCTAGGGACAGTTGTCTACTCAAAATTCATTTACATTTTTATCTTAAGGTCTTCAAAGAAGGTATCATCAATTGATGTATCTTGTACATTATATTCTATGAATTTTCCGAGGTTGGGGCAAAGCCAAGATATCAAACTATGTCATAGAACAAATAGAATTTAATTTTTGTGGCAGAGATTGTCATATTTCTTTTGTGTTCTCCAGTCTGTCTACCTAATGTGCAAAAAAACTTTTTCTGGAGTGAATGGTTGAGAATTATGCCTGAGAATTAGTGATTGTTTCTAGATGAGTAAAACCAAAAAGCAGGTATGTGTAGAAACCTGGCCCTGATCACTTACACTATTTTTTAAAGAGTCTTTGTTGAAAACCTCTAGTGGCTTACCAGCAATCACACAATAAATCCAAACTCCTTATGATGTCAGTGGTTCTCATACTCTTTGGTCTCGAGACTCTTAAACTTTTAAATATTTTGAGCACCCCAGAGATCTTTTGTTTATAGGGATTATATGTGTTGAGTAGAAATGAAAACACAAACTTTAAATATTTACTTACTTGTTTAAAAATAAATAAACATTTTGGTTGAAGCATATGAAGAAAATCCAGCCTCAAGACAGATGCGTAGCTGGAAAAGGAAGGAATATTTTAATAGCCTTTTCAGATAATTGTGGGTATTATTTGATACCTCATCAAAAGTTGAATGACAGTTTCTTGAAGGTTAACTGCCATGTGGAATCTAAAACCATCAGTGAACTTTCTGTACTCCTGTTTACTAAAATCCATTGGTCTATCTTGTACTTTGAATGGACTTTTTACCCATGCATGATTCTGTAGCGTAATTGCATTGTTATTAGAAAACATTGGTTCACTGAGTTATGTAACTCTTTCAAATGTGGACATGTTTCATTATACAATGTCAAAAAATTACATTTATTTAACATCATCACTAATCTCACCAGAAACAGTCTTGACTATTGGGAAACTATCAAGCTAATGGTAGCATAATCAAGATTTCCAAAATTCAAAGTTTTGCTTGAATGTTTGAATGTTATCATTGGCAATAGTTTTCCTTGAATTGAGAGACTTACCTCATTCATTTTTGAGAAAATGTCTGCTAAACGCCTTGGTGTGAATGAGCACATTTTGTGTATTTTCTCAAGTACAGTGGTGTTCCATGAAAAAAAGGGACTGGTTTCAGTCCTAACACAAACAGTCGCACAAATATTTTTTCTCAAGGAATTGTTGTAGCTCAGTTCCACCAGAAATGCTTTAAGCATACTTCCCATTTTATCATATAAAATGTTAAAAAGACATATACTCTAGGGTCAAGTTTTAATAAAATCCACAGTTTTTACTGCTGCATTTCCCAGAGATTCCTTATGAAACAAGTACATTGATTATGGCAGAGGAATCTAATCCGCATTCACTCAAGTGGTCTCACCACTGTTTCTACCCCATGTCCCCAGGTGTGGGTTGGGGAGAAATGGGGAAGGAAGGACGACGGGAGTAGTCCTTCAGTGCCTGTTCTTTTTGACTGCTCAGGATCCACTGGAGTGACCTTCAAGTGGCTTGGGAACCAGCAGCATCGAGAGTGAAAAGAAAAAACAGACCCAGAGCCAGGCTATGGACCAGTCCTTATATTTTGGAGCTCCCGGGGAAAACCCTCCGTTTCCAGTTTGGACCAGATGGCTCTTTCCATGAGGGCTCTGGTTATGCTTCACCACTACCACGTGTCACTGGGAGGTCAGCGGGCTTCAGTCACTTGTACCAACTTCAGATACTTTCTTATCCAGTGTGATTCAAAGCTGCTTAAAATGCCTAATACATGAAAAAACATTCACACTTTAAACAGCAGTAGCAAAACAATGTATTTTCCTTATCCCATCTTCCAAAAAAATGCACTTTTATGAAAAAAAACAGTTGAACTGACTTGGAAATTCAAGCTATCTTTTATTTTTTGCCAACACACATTTCAAGCCATTACTTTACAATAGTTTGTTTACATTATCAACCCTACTGAAATTTTTTAAAGTGATTGCTGGTGGTAAAAGTTTTATAAACACACCAAGCCCAGCAAAAGATTGTCCAGCCATGGCTAGGATATTCAGCTATTCCACTATTGATACTACCATCTCTATTTTTACTCTCATATTGTAAGACAGTATTTGCACGGAAGTTGAGAATACCTTGTTTCGGGGGTGGGGGACACTTGATTATTTAACACTCTGGTTCTTAGTAGTATAACGCCACACGGAGACACACACGTGGAGGTGTCCTTCTCTGCTTTTGCTCATGCTCTGCAGCAATCTGAAGTGTGACATTGCCCATCCCTAACAGTGTGGTTTGTTCGGGGGTAGGCCTGGATTTCTAGACTGTTCATACACTCAGCCCTGTACACACAAGCCTGTTTTGTTACTTCGTTTGAAGATTGGGTGTGTCTAATGTAGTGGAAATTCATCCATTCAGTGTTAAGTACATAGGAATCACATTTCAAAGCCACATATAAAAGTCTCTTTAGTTATCCATTTTTTTTAGATTATTCATGACTGCTTTCCTCCTTTTATGTGAATTGCTGAGAATTTATTACCTTTCCAGTTCATTAAATCACTAAAATTCTCTACTGATGCTATAAATGAATATGCCAGATTAAATTGAGACTAGTTGATAAAAGGAGCTTTATCCTGGTAACTGGATTTTGCTCCTGGTTAACCCACACTTTTATTTGAATATGTGAATATCTACATTACATCAAATTTTAAGACTTCTAATAAGGCAAAGCCTTGCTTTGAGCACATGTGGGGACTTGCTGTAAGTTGAGTTCTAGTATTTTCATTTGGTTTAACTGCAAGATGAGTGCAATGTTATAAAACCACATTTGTGTTTAGACATGTTCAGGAGAGCCTCGGGACACATTTAATAGATTTCTAGGTTCTTTACCATTGTACTTTGTATAGACCTGCATGTCAGACAGCCAGAAACATCACAGATTTCAGTTGCAGACCATTTTAGCCCAGAAACAGTCACACTCCACATATGCAGTCTAGGGTTCTAGTTGGACAAGGAAGTATTGGACTTGATGCTTCGTGTTATGTACAGTTGTGGGTGTGGTACCTTTAGCTCTTGTTGGGAGATAATGGAGATTCATCACTTAGAGAACTCAGCCTAATCAGATAATATAAGGTAAAATGGATGAGAAAGTGCTGCAGGGAAACCTTCCTTGTCTGGGGTGTCTTTGGAATGCATTGTGAAGGATGGATAGGTGGGGATCTAGGGAAGAAAGGGCAGCGAGGATGACAGGAAGCAATAGGCTCATTTGCAGTATGGGAATACAGTTGACCCTTGAACAACATGGGGCTAGGGTGGCCATGCAGTCGAAAACCTACATATCACCTTTGACTCCCCAGAAACTTAATTACTAATAGCGTACTATTCATCGGAAGGCTTACCGACATCGTAGAGTCAATTAACACACATTTTATATGTTATATGTATTCTATACTGTATTCTTAAAGTAAGAGAAAAGTAAATGTTATTAAAATAATACGGAAAAAAAACTAATTTACCGTATTTATTGAAAAAAATCGTGTATAAGTGGGCCAGCATCGTTCAAACCTGTGGTGTTCAAGGGTCAACTGTTTGCATTATGAGTGAATGAAGAGGACAAGTCAGAGAGCTTGGAACCAGATCATGGAGATCCAAAATGCATTGCGAATCATGTGGCTTCCTCTCACTGAGAAAGGTGAGGCAGAAATTCTCTTCTTGGGTAGATGCTTGATCTGCAGTCCTGGTATGCTGCCGATAGAACAGGAGAGCCCATCCTCACTTCACATGGTAACCTCTTTAGGAAAGGCAGCACAGAGTTTTGGTTAAGACTTGGCCACATGCCGCTTACTAAATAGCCCTTTTTCTTTTCTTTTTGATGTGGTGTTTTAAATTTTATTAGAGAGTGTTAACAAATACATCGACCTGGTCTCCTATACAGACTTTTTAAGTGGATCGTGGTATCCCTTCTGCTAGCTAGTATAACACTTATGCAGAGACCTGACTTGTGTACATTTTGATCACCATTTTCAGAGACTGCTTTTCTTTGGTTTCATTCCACTCATCATCATTACCATCGATCTTGTACCAAGCCATATAGCTGTTAACTATGGTGAAATGGTTGCCTTGCTGTGTGTTATTAAAAATAAAGTACTAACAGTTGAGTTGCCACTTTTTGAAGATTAACATTTTGACTTAAATGCTTTTAATCTGCTCATTATCGTTAAGGTACATGTGTAAATACTGTATACCTATTTTTATGTAATGTAGAGATTGGGGAAACCCAAATTTAAGAACATATTTCCATGAGTACCCTTGACTTTCTATGGGAGACTTGAGCATTATTTTATGAACAATTAAATCATTTCATTCTATACCTCTGGGCAGTTCAAGTGCTGACCTACTTATATAGTAGCTCTTAATTAAAAATTTGCTGAATATATTATTCTGATAAATTTTTGTTTGAAATACCTTATTTTCTTAGTTCTGACACATGCAATGAAGCTAAGTATAGAACTCCCTCGACTTTTATTCCTGTTACACCAGCAGGAGAGATGGAAGCAACAAGGGAGTACTTTATCAGTGCCAATTATTTTCTGCAGCAAATGGGGGCAGTCTCTGAATGTTGCTTGGTGCTGACATAGTTAAGGTTATGCCAACATTTACAGGACAGTGTGCCTTTATGTTGTGTCCTTTAGAACAGTCATGGGGAATTGTATACTTTAAAGCTAATTACAGTAGCATAAAACATACCTTTTAATTTGGACTTAGAACAGATTTTACTTTGAGTTTTTGCCAGAAGCTGGTTTCCATAATAACCCTCTGTCACAAGCTTCTAATTCTAGTTGAATTTTTAGGCAATATTTTTGTGACTCAATGTAGAAATAAATGCATGTGCCTTTTTTCGTTTTCATTTGATGGTCTCTTTCTACTCCAGAAAAAGATTATGTTAGAAATTGGGTGTAAAGGTGCCTTGTAACTTCACGTGTTTATGTTTTTCTATAGCACAGTTTTTCTCAATGTAGCAGATCTCTTTTTTTTCAGATTTTGTATTATTTGCTTAAAGTAACTATTTTATTCTAGTCACATGCGGTATAAAAATGAAGGAAAACATTTCACTAAATAGTAATTAATTGAGGCCCTTGATGCACATGTGTATTATGATGGTCAAATTGCAAAACTAGTAACTGATCTTTTTTCTATGATTTTGCTAAAATAAGATTTTTTTTTTCTTATCTTGCCTTTCCCAAACCTATTCTGCTCATTCTACAATGAGAAAAAAATTTAAATTTAAGATAATTTACATCAATTTTTCAGGTGATAGTAAATTAAATGATAGGAGATCATTATTCATTTCCAAGGAGTGACTTAAGGGCACAACACATTTAGTCAGCTTGTATTTAGGATTTTTTTTTTATCTTATAGAGCTTTTTCACTGAGTTGTGGATGTGGGGGAAATTGGTCTGTAACAATTATCCCATTAATAATCAGGATTGGTATAGAATAGCTGGTGGTTTGAGGATTGTCTGGATTTTTTTCTTCCCATTCCGTATGCTCATTAGAAAAGAACGACTTTTCCAATAAAGCAAGACATCCCTTGGTTAAATATGTAAGTGAAGAGGGGCTTTGGAATTTAATGATCTGATTGTGGAGATGTTTTTGGTTATTATCTTCCTAATACAAAAAAAAAAATGTATCAACAGCCAAAGTAAATATCTATGAATTTTTTTTTTCTTTGACTAAAACACATTATTTTCCTCTGTCAACTAAAGCCAACAAACAATGTGGAGAAAGACGCATTGGGCAAGGTTGTTCCATTCTAGCATTTCCAATAGGATTAATGTCCCTTGTTGGATCAGAACAGTGTCCCTTTAGGCCTTCTCAGAAGTCGAGACCTCCTAAAGCCTGATTTTACTTTTCTTTAAACAAATTGTTTTCAGGTATTTAGGAGAAAGTCATGCATATAATGGGATCATTGTAACATGATAATAATATTTCTGCCCATTAAACTAACTTTTTAATATAGATTCTATTTGTTTGAAAATAATGATTTCTAGGGAGTCATTTAGCTCCAGGTTTAACCTATGTACCATGTTTCCCCGAAAATAAGGATCAGCTCTAATGCATCTTTTGGAGCAAAAATTAATGTAAGACCCAGTCTTATTTTACTATAATACAAGACTGGGAATATAATATAATATAATATAATATAATATATATAATATAATGTATAATGTAATATAATTAATATATAATTAATACAATTAATATAATATTTAATATAATAACATAATACCGGGTCTTATATTAATTTTTTCTACAAAAACACATTAGAGCTGATTGTCTGGCTAGGTCTTATTTTCGGGGAAACACGGTATAATGTTGTAAATTAATACATCTTAGATTGATAAAATGTCTTTAGCAAATATTGCCCAGAGAGTTAACAGGCTTCCGTTAATCATTTTTATGCACATATATAGTTGTTTGCCACGAAAAAGTGTGCATTGTGTTAATACTGGAACTCTTACCAGTCCTGGCAATGGAAAGTCTCATTTTGGAATGAGAATTTTTTACCATATCAGTTGTCATAGTAGCAGTCTCAATTGAGAATTGTGATTATATACTTTATCAAATGACTACTTGATGAAAGCTCAATTATTTTAATGTAGTTCAGAATTCTGAGCTGTCATTTTTGCCGGGTTAGAGGAATAATTAATCAACCTAAATGAGAGTTTTTCTTTGTGTTTAATTATATATATTTTACTTTATTTCACTGACGATGAGGTGCCATCAGTTGTAAGCCATGCTATTATTTTATGTACCATCAAGAAAGGGAAAAAGGACTAGTAGTTATACTCATGAGATGCCATCAGTTTTAAGATACAACCCAGTTTCAGAGATGTAAAAATGGGCAGGGAGGACTTAAAAATCATTAAAATATGGCACATGTGTACCGGGATTCCCAAGAAAATGTATGCAAGTGGACACTTCGGTCAACGTTGCTCAAGCAGTAGTTCACCATAATCAGAAGTGTCTGGACACTGATGGTAACCACTTTGAGCATCTTTTGTAATTGCAGGAGTCAAAAGTGACTTGTATTCTTTTGTTATCGGTATATATTATTACAATTTTAATATACTTTTCCTTTCTTAAAATGTGTATACATTTTTTTGGCACCCTCTGTATATACACATAAGAGTTTTACTCGGGTATTGGTCATAATACTAAAATGTAAAGAAAACTATTAAATAAATCGTTAATTCTGCTAAACATTATGCAGATTCTTTAATCCTAGAAATCTAGGGTTGGAAAAGATAAGATTATGTAGTGAACACTTAAATTTACTGTGAGATCCTCAATAGAATATATAAAAATTTGCAGTTAACTACCTTGTTTACCAAAGTACCCTAATCTTTACAAAAGAATTCATAGTAGCATTCCTTTAAATAGCTATCTTTAGAGTATCTCACATGACAAATTTTATATATTTCTTTTCAAGATCACCTCATTTAACATATGATCGAGAATGATTCGGGATTTAGATGAGTTGTTTAGTATTCCAAATAAGGTACACACAGACACAGCTATAATCATCAGATATCATCTTAAGTACCATATGGAATTTTAAAAAGAATCTCTCCTGCTCTCAAAGAATTGTCACAGTCTACCTTTGGGCATTTTTTTTCCCCAAAATTTAAAGTACAATTCAAGGTTAACTGGAGCTCTTGTGTGGTGAAAAGGAAATGACTTAGTGATAACTGTCCATGAGCCTCATTCTTCCAGCCGGCCCTGAGATATGTATGCCCCTGAGATATGTATGCCTCGGCCAAATGCTTGTCTTAGTTATCAGTCTTAGTGCTAGAATTCAAATTGGGTCATTGTTGAGAGAGGGCAAATTAGGTTGCTCCTGTAGACATTGCCGGGTGGCTAGATCGACTACTCGCATCTTGGAGCTCTCTGAGGAGGTGGGTACAGCAGGGCATCTGCCAACAGGTGACTTCATGGAGCTTTGAAATCCAGTGGACACCTAGCCTGGAGTCTGAGTTCAGGTGCTTATTTGGGCATTGGGTGGGAACCTGATCACAATGTACAACAAACATGAATCTTGATTATTGAACCTCACCTGCAAAATCCCAGCAGCTGGGGACCTGCTTCGTCTGTGGGTGAGGCTGGAGCAAGCCTCCAAATCGGATGAAATGTCAGTAGTTGTGAGTCTGGAAGATTACAGGGGCAGGGAGCCAGGTTAATCTTTAGGTTTTTGTGTTTTGGAAGGTTGTATCACAAATGTTTCCTGCTTTGGGTACATTTGTTACTAATAGTGAAAGATTACCTTTGCAGAGTCGTTTTAACTTTTATCAAAGTGCTTTCACAGGCCTGTAATCTTGCCTTCACAATAAACTTGAGAAGGATGAACTGGGTATAATTACTCCCATTTGGCAGATGAGGAAAATGAGGCTCACAGATACTAAGTAACTAACCTTACAGTCACTTGTTATTAGTTCTTGCTTTTTCCCCATACCATGCTGCCAGTGTTTGACTCCTTGTTTATTTCCAAATTTAGAAAGCATATAGTCTGTTTTCCAGCAGCTGCTGTTATCTTTAGGGACTGCCAACATTTTGTGGCTTGTCTGTTTTACCTTCCAAATCACAGGCATAATTTTCGCTCAGTACTGAAGAGCAAAATAAGCAGAAACAAAATAGACTCCATCATGACTGATCAGGTTAAATTTCTAGTCTCTGCTGTGTTGTATTAATAATCCGTGGGAGTGGTACTGATTTCTTAATTTTACCTTATTTAAACCTCAGTTAACCTCACTGCTGTAGCTGTTTAGGTGACTTGTAGTAAACCAAATACAAGTCTAGACAAGGAGTCCAGAGTTAGAGCAGGTTAAACAGGAGTTGCCAGCATTGTTAGTTGTTGACCTAAAATCTATTGGTGTTAACCATGAATGGCTGGTTTTCTAACTTTCATGTTACCTGGAGAGCCTCTTCTGTTTTTGAGCAGCTTTCTGATATGCTTTTATGTTCCTTCTTGTTACAGTTCTCCATTTCTTTCAAGAAAATGTCTTTCTCACATTCTTCCTACAGCATGTCTTCTGCAGTGTGTGGAGTGTGTATATTCATGGTTTTCATGTCTGTAAATTTTGCACTCATATTTTTCTTTTAAAGTAGAATAGAAATACGAAGATAAAGCATTATGTAAAAATGTAGGTAATTACTGTGGGTAAACATTAGAGTGAGTGGAACAGACGAAATTAGGCAGGCAGTCAGGAAATCTTTCAAGTCCGGACATTGCCCTACTACTTAACCGTGAACTTTTCACGCATCTCAGTCTTTTGGACACCTAGTTACCTTATCTGTGGGGCAGAGTTGCATTAAATGATTTCTAGAGTCCCTTTTAGTTCTAAACCTCCTTCAAGCCCCCAAACTGAACGTAACAAGATTCTACTAAATAAAGGTAGGACATCTGGCAAACCTTTCAGTGAAGAGGATGATCCAAGAGAGCTTAAATTCTGTTGATAATTTTGTTATTGTTGGGAATTGAATGAAAAGAGATAAATGTGATTGAACTTTCTGGCAATTATAAACATCATCTGAAACCCACTATTCTTAGCTAATAACCTTTTAAGCTTGGTCCCTTGTCTTGCTTGTATGCCCAACACCTAAATTCACTGCACGATCAGCGTGTTGTACTTTGAAAATACTTTCCTAAAACGCTGCTGGCTTCTTGACCTATTTACTTCATTCTGGCAGATTAACCATGTCTCCTAACAGCTTTAGAATTCAGGAGGCATAGGAACAAGTGATACAGAGCTAGTTGAAAGAAATTTAGAAATGAAATTTTACAATGTATATAAGGCTTTTGTCCTTTATTACCCTTCAACCCAGTGGGCAGTGTTTCTGGGTTACAGATTTAATAGATGAGGTTTTAACTATTTATATTTAGTTTCAAGGGGGAGAAAGAAGTCATATTTTTTGTTTAATGAGATAAACTAGAAATAAAAGCAGAGAATAAAGTGATATGACTATTTTGTATATTCAGATTGATCTTAGATTTTCATAACATTTTATTGTGTTTTGAATCATGGATTACTCTGAAAGACAGGTGACAGCTATGGCTTTTCTTTAAAGAAAAAGAAACGCACACTCCCAATTTTATATGCAATTTGGGAGGTTTTGGGGGCTCCAGTATGTTGACGCAGCCTGCCTTCTACCTCATCTGGTGGCCCCTAGTCCAGATTCTTGATAGAAAAGAACTCTGGATTGGCAAACCTTAAAAACCTTAGAAATAATCTAGACCAATGTTACTTAAACTGTGCTCATGAAATCAATGGAATGAATCAAGACCAACATTAAAAAGAAAAAGAATAAAATGTCAGTGTACCATAACATGCTAAGAATAAGTTTTGTGAACTGTCTTTTCATTTGTGTATGTACTGGGGTCCCCAAAAAATGTATACACATAACTTATATTCGACTTTTGTTATCGGTATATATTGAGTATTAGAATTTTAATACAGTTTTTTCCTTTCTTAAAATGTGTATACATATTTTTGGCATCCCTTCTGTGTGTGTGTGTGTGTGTGTGTGTGTGTGTGTGTGTGTGTGTGTGTTAGTAATGAATCCAAATATAAAATGCATTTCTTAACTGTGGACTGAGTGTAAAATTTGAAAAACACTCATCTATCTGTTCTAGATGAACCTCTTTTGTAGCTGAGGAAACTGAGACCCTTAAAGGCTATGATTTGTTTAGACCCCCTGACCCCCACACACACACTTTTTAGTGGCTGAGCCAGGACTCAGCCAGATTACTTGATTGCTGATTTTGCTGTACTAATTTTTTGAAATAGAACTGTGAAATAGATTATTTAAAAATATTAAGTTGCTCATCTGTTTCATACTTGGCAATTTTTGGTCTTTTATTTTTCCTACTAAAATTGTCTCTGTCATTGTCCTTTAGAATAATCTGGGCTTGAGGGTTGTTATTTTTTTTTCAGAGAGTTGAAATATATTTGGGACCTCTCACTTGACTGTCTACAGACCTGAATCCTACAATTTTGACATTTAGGGCTTAACAAGAAGAATTTCAGAAAAAGACGTGAAGGTTGTTAAGTTTTATATCTAAACCAAATTAAATTGTTTTGAATTATTTCTTCACTTGATAATTGAATGCAGAATGTTGGTACTGGATAATTGGTACTGGAATGCAGAATGCCAGATGTTGGTACCGGATAATTGGGGAGACCTGCAACATTCTTCAGTTATCTATATGAGATTTTTTTCAAACTTGAATTTCATACAAACTACCTGGAGGTCTTGTTAAAATACAGATTCTGATCCAGAATCTGGCTGAGATTCTAGGTTTCTAACAGGCTTCCAAGTGATATTCCTGGTGCTAGCTCCTTGGACCATCATTTCAGTAGCAAGGACCTTGTATTACATACCTTATATAAGAAAAGGTAGTGCTTCATACATTTTCCATTGTCAGAATTTTTTTAACATTTTGCTGCTTTTCGAATTAGCTGCAAAAATCAAAATGTCATTCTCACTGTCTTAATTGGATTACTTTTTGTAGTCAAGACCATGTCTTTAAACAGCAATGCTCATCAATCATCACTTCCATGAGAGATAACATCCCTTGTTGAAGTACTATTCTAGGTGATTCAGATTTAGCACCATATCATTGAACTAATAGATTCAAGCTTTTCCACAGAACTTAATATTCCAAATAAGTGAAACCTTTAATTTCAGAAAGAACGTTTTCTAAAATATTAATTTCCTTTCTTAAACCGTTACATGCACTTTATTTTTTTCTTTATTTTATTAGTGTGAAAGCATTGTTTGTCAAAGGCTGTCTTAGTAAAGGGTGTTGAACTATATGTATGCAAAATGAATAAAAACCACAGAGCCTTGTAAGTTCTTGTGTCTGCTTTTTATACCTTTTCCATTTCGTTTGTCCAGCTGCCAGTTCCTAGTATGTCTGTCCCACAGCAGCTCCTTTCTTTTTCCATTCTAATTGATTACTATTTGACCTGTCAGAAGGAACTCCCTGTGGTGGGTGCTTTCCTAGAGGGTAGTGGTCAGAAAGTTGAGTAGCTGTTGAGCAGGAGAAAAATCCTTTAATTTTAACCATGTCCTGAATAGTTAACTCAAATAGGAACTCATTTGTTTTTTTTTCCATGCCTTTTACCATGTGTTTTTATTTTTAAAAACTAGTTTCCAGATCTCTCTCTCTCTCTCTCTCTCTCTCTCTCTCTCTCTCTCTCTCTCTCTCTCTCCTCCCTCCCTCCCTCCCTCCCTCCCTCCCTCTCCAATGTATGTGAAAATGTGTTTGAAGGAGATTTGGAAGTGTGTGAATATGTATGTGTGTAGTAGTAGCCCTGTGAATGGAAACATGATAATTGTAAGTAAGCAGCATTTTAAGATCCATGTAAAATTGGGATGAATAACCTGCTCAAGACCGTGTTTCTCCTATACACAGTCTAGTCTGGCTTGCAGTGGCTTTGCAGTTTTAATAACAACAGTGCCGATAAAGAAGATATTCCTTTAGTCAATGTAGTGATTTAGAGTTCCAGGAATCTAAAGTCTGATTTCTGGTGTGTTACCGTCAGTAGATGCTTAGTTGTAATAACAGTGGACGCCCCCACGTGTGGAGCCCTCAGTCTGTCCTGCACTCGTTACTCAGATGAGTCTTGTGGAGCTAGCAGGGCTTTGCTCGTGAAGAGCACAGTAGATGGGGGGTAGCAAATGGCTGCTGCACTGAGAAAAAATGACAATCATCCAAATAAATGGGGTGAGATTAAATCTCCTTGTTTAATCTCTTTTAAAAAAATAACTAAGTGTGGAAACTACAGCAGGCGTTTTTATTTTTTTTTACTCACTAGAGCTAGAAATTATTGGAGGATTCTCATCTCTAAAAACCATATAATATATATATTCTTCTGATTCAAAGCAGAGAAAACCTATTTGCATTTTAACTAGGCAGCATCAGAACATTGATCATTTTGAATATCCTTATGATTGATTTTGTGTTACAAGTTGTGGCTTATATTCTTAAAAATTATGACAGGTCTAAATGTAGCCATACTATTTAGGTTGGATTTTGAAATTCTGAACAGGGCCCCTTCTGGCATGTTTTTAGGGAATTACAACCTTTAAACACTGATTACCAGATTTAGATTTGTCCCATTTGAATCTTATTTTTACGTCTAGAATTTGTCTTACGTTTTAGTGCACCTAAGACTACTGGTATAATCATGGTCTAATTAACAGCATTTTGTGATCTGGGACTCCTGTCAAAAATCATTATAGGAGCTAGAAAACACTGGGAGGTAAAATGAATACATGACCTCATCTCTTATTTTGTACTAGACTGTAACTTTCACTCAGAGACTGAAAAAAGAAAAATAATATTTTTCCCACTAAACTGCGATAAATGTGTTTAGTATGCCTTTGCTATTAATAGTTCCTCTTAGCTGGTAAAATGGAAGATTCTGTTTGAAGTATTTGAAACTAAATGCTGCTGAGATAAAGATTTTACTAGAAATACAGAGTAGACATCAGTCCCTACCCTTTGTTAATTGACCCTGCTTGTTTAACTGGGAAAACAAAAAATGTACATCTACTGAAGAGAAATCTGTGAGCATAACCTCTTCCTGTTTTCAGATGTATTTCATAAGTTGTTTATGTTATTTAACTGTACAATAACAGTAGACAGAATGCAACTGCTGTTCCTTTAATATCAGAACTGTGCACGTTACAATAGGTGTCACTGTTTTGCTTGGTCCAATCATGATTGGTGACTTCAGCTATTGGCTGTGAGCACTGGCTGTCTGACTCCATCTGCAGGGCTGTAATACCTACTCCTCCGATCCATTCACCACACAACTTCAGCCGGCTGAACAGACTCGCCCGCGCGGCTCCAGCACATCTTGCTAACCTAATTCAGAAAACAAGTGCTGCGGCTCTCTGCCTGTCATCTTTGCTCACTGTAGCATTTTCAGGTTATCTAGGAAACTGGGTTATTTTTATGAGCAAATAAGAGAAACAGGAATCATGATGGGGATGTATTTAACAGACCCAGTACTGGATAAAACTTAAAGCCAGTTTGTATTCAACATAGTGAAAAGGTCACCTTGTCCGGCTGAGAAAAGAAGCAAAATATCAGCTTGTTGGTTTCTGTTAACATCTTAGCTCGCGCCAGCCTCTTTTCCTTGATGTTCACAACAATTTGGGATATCTAGCTATAAAGAGAGACATACTGTACTCATGGTAGATGACAAGGAAAAGAACATGAAATGTCTCACCTTCTTCTTGATGCTTCCAGAGACGGTCAAAAACAGGTCCAAGAAAAGCTCGAAGAAAACAAATACCAGCAGTAGCAGCAGCAGCGGCAGCAGCAGCGGCAGCAGCAAGTTGCCCCCAGTTTGTTATGAAATAATTACCTTGAAGACTAAAAAGAAGAAAAAGATGGCTGCTGATCTATTCCCCCGCAAAAAAGCAGCCAGCTCCAGCAGCACCACTGCCCAGCAGTACCAGCAGCAGAACCTCAGTAACAACAACCTGATTCCGGCCCCGAATTGGCAGGGTCTCTATCCCACCATCAGAGAAAGGTAAGTTAAGTGCCGGGCCAGCGTGTTTACTTTAAAAGTTGTCCTGTGTGGAAGTTTCTGCTTTTGCACAACCCATACTGTATTTTAACATAAATCTGTGTTTCCTCTTTTCCCAGCAGCTTTATTGGTAATGGAAAGCTGCCTTGTACCTTTTCCAAAACAGTACAGCTGTTTTCCTCTTAGATAAAAATGTTTTTGCAAGCTGTAACATTTCAATGACAGAGGTGTGTCTCTGGGCCATAGAAGATAAAATCCTTTTATTTGCCCTTAGTCTGATGAAAAGTTAGGATAACTTTCTTTTCTTTTCTGTTTTTTTTTTTTTTTTTAAACTTTACTTCCCATGCGTTTGCAGTGATTACAAACACTGTTGTTTACTTGGAACCTTTATTTGTAGTTTTGCCCCGAAGTTATTAAACTGTTGCTTAGCTTGAAAATCTTTTCTGGGTTTTGTGTGTTGGGGCTGGGGTTGTTAACAATGCTAGCTGCTGTGAATTAATGAATTGCCTCTGTTTATAGAAATGCGGTGATGTTCAATAATGATTTGATGGCAGATGTACATTTTGTGGTTGGGCCACCAGGTGGGACTCAGCGGTTGCCAGGACACAAAGTAAGCAACAGCTGCCTTACCGGTTTAGTCCTCAGATTTTCAAAGAGGGACCCTCTCCATAAGCCTGGAAGTTGGGGTGGGCAACTTGCCGATGGCAGGCAGTGCATGGTTCACCCCATCACGAAGAAAGTGCAGTCTCTCGGAGGGCCTTGGCCACGCTTAATTTTTTTCTTTGTTCCTTCTACTCTGCTTTATACCTCACACAAAAACATGCCCTCTTAACTCTCCAGTGATGGGAAGTTGTTGCGACAGGTTAGGAAAGTCATGTGTTTACTCTTCCCCGAGAAGTCAGTTAGATAAGCTTTTCTTTTATTTGTTTATTTTGTTATGAGGGAACTTGTACATTAATCTGTTAAGTCCTTGAGATAATTAGCAGCATAGAGACTGGTGTGCATGAACATCTATTGTAATGCTTTCAAGGCAAGATACATTGTACCTTGGTTTTGGCAAGAGAGCCCGTTTATGTGATCTGTGTCCACTGAACCTGATTGCCTAAAGTTGTTTTTCTGGATTGATTTGCTGAAAATGCCTCAATTTAGAGCATGAAATAAGATTTCCCTTTCTCCACAGTACGTTTTAGCTGTTGGGAGCTCTGTGTTCCATGCAATGTTTTACGGAGAACTTGCTGAGGACAAAGATGAAATCCGTATACCAGATGTCGAACCTGCTGCTTTTCTCGCTATGCTGAAGTAAGCATCACTCATATGTTTGGAAAGAGTTTGTTTATGCTGTACTTGTACTCTGCTGGTTTCACAGTTAGATATAAGTTCTGTGTAGCAGAAAAGGGCGACTGATGAAGACAGAGGGTGCTGCTTACCTTGTAAATTACATCTTTCAGTGGAATGATGCAGGCATTTATAATCACACCTTGGCATGGGATTTGCAGCAAGTGGCATGTATAGTCATTTGATTTTTAACGAGTTAGAATTAAAGAAAAATAACTTTCTGGTATAGGTATTACCTAACAGGATGTTCTCTTTGAAAGACTTGTGTGTGAAGAAGTCTTTAAAGACATAAGTATTTGCTTCGCAATTCTGGAAATTATGTACCTTGTTTAAATACTACTAGTTAAGAGATTTCTAAGTTTTCTAGGAGTTACTGTTTCTTGCCAGCAAATATAAAACTCACTATCTGTGAAATAATCTGATCTTTGCACACACACACATACACGTACTCTTACGTAAAGTCAGTTTCTCAAGGATGAAAAGCATTTGCATTTGATAGTACAGGAGAAATTTTTTGAGAGCTATGGATAGTTTCCTATAGCTTTATATGGATTTATACAGAAAAATTTTAATTGGTAGTATACAAATGTAAAGCTATAAGATACATATTTCTTAAAAAGTAGTTTCATATCTCACAGGTCTTTCAGAATCCAATACATGTTAACAAGGTAAATAAAATCCACTTCTTTGCATGTACTGGTGCTAGATAGTGGTCATCTACTGTGTGATTAAATCCAATGATTATTCCAAATCATATTTATTTAATTTTTGTTAAATCCTTATTCTAGCACACCAAGTATATCAGAGTTCAAGATTATCTGTTGCTATAGGAATTTTGGTTCACTAGAATAAATATAATGTTTGTTGAAAAAATTATTCAGTATATCAACAAGTTGGACAGTATTCCCACCAATGGTTAAAATGTTGCTATCTATTGTCTGCTAGCAACGTGACAGCCAGTGAGTTGAGGGACAAGGTGTTGGGACAAGGAAAGTGACTTTATTCAGAAAGCCAGCAGGCTAAGAAGATACAGACTAGTATTCTAAATAACCATGTTAAGAAAATACAGAATTCAACCTTCTTTTTTTGTCAAGAGAAGTGAGGAGATAGAGGGGCAAGAGATAATTGAGGACTGGACATCTGGGAGCCAGCAAGGGGTGGGGGAAGATTGTGAAACTTCTTTATTCTTAGACTGTTGCCTCTAGTTAATGTGAGTCCAGTCTCAGGTTCCTGGAAATCTTTGATAAGTAATCATTATTTTTGTATATACTTCCCTTGTCTCCTCAGGAGAGGCAGTTTCCGGTTAGGGGCTGTTTTTGTAAAACTCAAGCCGCAAACAGAATTCCTGTAATGATTAACATGTCTGTATGTAAGACTAAGCAGAAGCTATTAACCTGAAGACCATGGGAACAAAGCAGGCTTAAACAAGAGGAGTCCGAGAGGCTGAGCATTTTCACTCTGTTAATAGTTATAGAACTTAAAAGTATTTAATGTTTTATTTGCATTTTAGTTTTGAAATCTATAATTGCGGTTTAAAAGGTTAAAAGTAATTGCCAACACCGCAATTCCTTTTGCACCAAACTAATAATTGCTGCCGACTTAAACTTTCACAGTGGAAAATAGGGAAATTAATGGCAAGTGAGCGTATGAAGTATCAAAATGTCAACTAATCCACCACTTTATAACCTACCAGTGCTTTGTGACCTTTGTAATCTTTTAGAGATAAAAGAACAAAAACCAATTTTACCTGCAAGGCTTCCCCACCTCCCCCGCCCCCCCCCCCACCAGTCAAGCCAGTTTTGTATATTTGACATTATCTGTTGCAAAGACGGCTAACACTAGTTCAGCATTTTGAATTCACTGAAGTTGAATCATGTTGTGTCATTCCAGATATATACATACTTAGGAAACACGTAAGAATCGGTTACATTTCACCTAAGTCATTTGGTCATTTGACAAGCATCTTTTCTCACAAATGTATCTCCTAGAATGTATCTCAGTACAGCTTTTTAAAATTAGACACGTCATCCATGTAAAGTGGTAAGAATCAGAAATGTGGTAGTAAGGTACAATTTGTTATCGTGCCATAGTTGATCAGTACCACATTGTCACCAGGAATAGTGGAGGCCAGATTTTCCTCACACCTGCATTGTGGGTGAGTAACCAGTATTCCTGGAAAGGGGGTTGTCAAGAAAAAGGGACAAGTGCTCACTTGACGGTTCCAGTGTAAGCACTAGAGTGCTGAGTGTGCTTCAGAATCCTCCCTACGGTCCCTGTTCTCTGGTTGGAGTATCACTAAGATGCAGGTGTTTTCTCAGGCAGCTTTGCCACTGGTAGATGGCTTAGCCTATCAGAGAAGAGAAGGGGCTTCCTGGGAGTAAAAGTGCACATTCAATTTGTGATTGTAGACATTTTTCATATTGCCATCATTATTTTTTATTTATTTATTTGTTTGTTTGTTTGTTTATTTATTTTACTTTCTTATAGAAGGCGTTACTAATTTCTTGTTGTGTGCATTTCACTAAGTTGAAATACAATAACTAAAGGAAAACTTCACAGCAAGTAGCTAAACAGAAAATTTTAAAATGAAGTGTTATCAGCATGTATTTTTCACCTGTATGTAGTTCTCACTGACTCTCTTGGTGAACCATAGCAATCTAAAAGAAGTAGATGATTGCTACCTTTACATACCATTCTGAGAGCCTGCCACTGTCCCCAAAACACCTAGAAGTGTTTTATCTCCTAATAAAGGGATACTTTACAGAGTCACAGGAATAGTGCATTTTTAGGTTTTCTTACTGTCTTTTAATTAAATATACCTAAAAACAATGTATTCTTTAATTTTGAGAGGAGCTGACACCTAGAAGTGTTTTATCTCCTAATAAAGGGATACTTTACAGAGTCACAGGAATAGTGCATTTTTAGGTTTTCTTACTGTCTTTTAATTAAATAGACCTGGAAACAATGTATTCTTTAATTTTGAGAGGAGTTGAGAGGAAAGAGTTAAAAAAAAATAAAAAAGATATGAAGGCTGTATTGGATTCTGTGTAAAGGTACTTGGAAGACAGCATTGCAGTCCATATTTGATAACCTATTGAACTTGGAACTACTTGAAAAGTATCTTATTTAATCTCAGGTTTTATTTTGTGTTTTGGAGAAATCCAAGTCATACTTCGTTAAAAGTATCAAGATGCAATTGTTTCTAACATTATAGTATTAAATGTATTTGTTTCTATCTGAATGTACAGAAAATTTTTAAAGTAAAACATATATATATATTCTAAAACGGGAATTATTTTTTCATTAAATATAAAGTAGTACATGTAATCTGATAATGAAATTCTTTCTCAAAACAGTTCCGGTACCTTCTTCTTTTTTTTTTTTTTTTTTTTCTGAGAAGACATTGAATGCAACTTATAAAATAGAGGCTACAATGGTAACACAAAGTTAATTAATACAAACTTACTACTAAGTCGAAATATTAATTTATGAACATATTTCAGATGTTTCTTTAATCCCTAATCATTTTTGTAATAACTGTCACCTAAGATGATTTTCTTGGAACCAACTTGAAAGTAGTTGCATCTTTTCTTGCTGGACACACTCATTTTGTGAAAATTCCATTTACATGCTGTGCACTTTCTTTCAGATATATCTATTGTGATGAAATTGACTTGGCTGCTGACACAGTGCTGGCTACTCTTTATGCTGCCAAAAAATACATTGTCCCTCACCTCGCCAGAGCCTGCGTTAATTTCCTGGAGACCAGCCTGAGTGCCAAGAACGCCTGTGTGCTCCTCTCCCAGAGCTGCCTGTTCGAAGAGCCAGACCTGACCCAGCGTTGCTGGGAGGTAATCGATGCCCAGGCTGAGTTAGCTCTCAAGTCTGAGGGATTCTGTGATATAGACTTCCAGACACTAGAAAGTATCCTCCAGAGGGAAACTCTGAATGCCAAAGAAATTGTGGTTTTTGAAGCAGCTCTCAACTGGGCTGAAGTAGAATGCCAGCGACAAGATCTAGCGCTGAGCATTGAAAATAAACGCAAGGTCCTGGGAAAGGCGCTTTACTTGATCCGCATACCTACCATGGCCCTGGATGATTTTGCCAATGGTGCTGCGCAGTCTGGAGTCCTGACTCTTAATGAGACCAACGACATCTTCCTCTGGTACACTGCGGCCAAAAAGCCCGAGCTGCAGTTTGTGAGTAAAGCCCGCAAGGGCCTCGTACCCCAGCGCTGTCACCGTTTCCAGTCGTGTGCCTATCGGAGCAACCAGTGGCGCTATCGAGGCCGCTGTGACAGCATCCAGTTTGCAGTGGATAAGAGAGTGTTCATCGCTGGCTTTGGGCTGTATGGCTCCAGCTGTGGCTCTGCAGAGTACAGCGCCAAGATTGAACTCAAGCGGCAGGGTGTTGTCCTGGGGCAGAACTTGAGCAAGTACTTCTCAGATGGCTCCAGCAATACCTTCCCTGTGTGGTTTGAGTACCCAGTGCAGATCGAGCCAGACACCTTCTACACAGCCAGTGTGATACTGGACGGCAATGAACTCAGCTACTTCGGACAGGAAGGCATGACGGAGGTTCAGTGTGGCAAAGTTACTGTCCAGTTTCAGTGCTCCTCGGATAGCACCAATGGCACCGGAGTACAGGGAGGACAGATCCCCGAACTTATATTCTATGCTTGAAAACACTTCCCGAAGCAGTTTGAGCTTTGAGGTGCGCATCTGGTTCCTACCTGCTTGATGCTTAGCTCATCTGCAGACATGTGATCAGCGCAGATAATTTGTAATGAATGAAGCTATAGGCAGTTTCTAATTTCTTTCAACCTCTTAATTATGTACAGGCAAAAACGCAGCATTCAGCTTTTAACTATATGCTTAAAAGAGCCAAGTTCTTATTAGAGCTTTGTGGTTTTTAGAATTGCGTCTGTCTACACAGCTGGGGAGAATTTGTGTTCTTTTCCAAGTGCCCCATTGACTTCTCAGTTTTGTCCTTAAGAAAAATTTTTAGTCACCTCAAATTTCCTTTAGGGCTTTATTTTGACAAATAGAAATAGTTTAAAGTAATGATGAGTAATTTTCAAACAGAACCCCCCCCCAAAAAAAAAAGAATAACAGATAAACCTCAGTGTATAATTATGAAAGAAGTTTTGCTTTGTAATAAGTAATAATTTAGGAAATAGACAATAGTCATGTTTAGCTCTTATTTCCTTTAAATATTTTACTTCTGGGCATTGCTTTTTCTTAAATCTTAATTTGTGAGATTGTTAAATATTAACAATATTTAACAAAATGTCAATGTAAAATGGGGAAATAAGAAACTGGATGTTTGTTTAGGCTATGACTTCTGCCATAGCAGATTTTATTCTTTTAGTTTAGAAGACAAAATATTGCAGCACAGACACTTATTTTAGAAGGAACTAAATTATAAAATGTTATTGCCATTAGAAAAAAGTTAAACAGGCCCATTAATTCAAACTTAAACAGTTTATAAAGGAAACCTAAAATTGTCCCATACTACAAATGAGTTAATTGATGGCACAATAGAATGCAGTTTGAAAAAGTCAAACTGTCTTCTCACCACTTAGCTTCTGATCCCCACCATTTCCTTGTTTTCCTAAGTCGTACTGTATAGAATTCCTATTCTCCTTTTTCCTATGAAAAGAGGACCAAATAATTATTTAGATGAATGGGAAAACAATTAGTTTTGTAGCACTACATGTTAATGTAATAAGATACTTTCATCTGTTGATTTTTTTTTTTTTCTTTTTGGTCTGAAATATACCTGCTCTACTTTGATCATATACTATCTTCTTAATCATAATTTTGTGTTACTCCTGGACTGCTAGAATCTGGCCTCTGGCCATCTTAAAGTGCCAATATAGATGCCTGCAGGGTTTTATAAGAATGATCTGAAGTGATGCACCTGATTATACCTAATATTCACTGTATCAGCATCACATTCGGCTCTCTTGTCCACAGATAATGTAAACAAAGGAGGGAAAAGCTTATCAAAAAATTCTCCTTTGGTGGTGGCTTGTGATGGTTTAGTGCCTGTGACCCTGGTGGTGTCCAGTGTGCTCACTTCCAGTTGAAGTATCCATGTGTTTCTGGGCAGCTTTTCTGCTCAGTGTGATCCTGAGATGGTTTCCCCAGCCACCCAGAGTGTGGTCCCTGGCCGCCTCCTTCTCCTGCTCTGAAAGCCTGAAGCTGGCTTGTCTGTAGCCAGGAGTTAGTCCTGGGGTGGGTGTGTGTACGTGGGCACCCATGTGCACGATAGTGTGTTTGCCGACTCAGGAATTGTCTCCTCCCTGCCTGGCCAGTGAGCGGTGGGACAGAAACGTTCCCCTGCTGGCCCCAGCAAGGCCCTAGTGAGTGACTGCCCTTATCATATTCGCTGTGCTTCTTGCCAGTTCTTCCCCTGTGAATGAGGGCTTGTTGCTTTTGGCCGGCTTCCCTGATGGAGGAGAACACTGGATTATGGGAAATGTTTTAATCATCTTTGCCATTACCTATGTCTGTTAGCATAGATGATCAAAAGCTGTTACTGGTGATTATAAATGAGTACTCCCAGGACAACTTCCCAAAATTATCTAACAATTATTTCTTATTGGAGATGACAGTAGTTTTGGCAAAGCAACTATGAAATAAAAGTGGATTTTTGATTTAAAAAATACTTCTACAAAGGATTTTGTCCTTAAATTATGGTTAAACATTTCAGTAATCCATAGCTACCATGCAAATTGGTAGACTATATACCTCATTAGAAGGCACTCATTTTTAAGCCAGAAGAGAATTAACTGTAGCATTAATTGCATCATATCAGATTGTGAGGTTGGAATGATAACCTTATAGTGTAGATTGTTCATTCAATAACAGTGTCAGCGCTCCCGTTAGCTAGCTGCCCTCCATGTGGCTGGGGACCTGCTGGGTGAAAGCCGCATGAGAGCCTGTACCCTGAGTTTGGAACTTAATTTTATGTTAATTACTACTAAAGAAAAAAGACATTTACCACCTGATTGACTGGTGCCAAGAGCTGTGTGCTAAATTTCAAAAGTGAATTTAGAATAAGAAATTTTATGTTTTAAATCCTATTCTCCCTTCTGCATTTTCAACAACATGGAATAAAGGCTAATGTGCTTGCTCTATTTTCTTTGATAATCTAAAATTTTGTAGCTTTTAAAACTAGAAACTTGTTCTGACAAGGCAGGCAACTCTAGTGTATAAACCCAACTTTATTAAACAGAATACTTGTAGATGCTTTTCTCAATGTATCTGGCAGTCTTTGTCGTTCATACTGGGGATGAAGGGGAACTAGGCTAGCAGTTCTAATGTAATATTCTTTAAGCATATCTTAATATAGTATTTAAGTAAATGGTCTAAT
Organism: Rhinolophus hipposideros; assembly: GCF_964194185.1. NCBI lineage: Eukaryota > Metazoa > Chordata > Mammalia > Chiroptera > Rhinolophidae > Rhinolophus > Rhinolophus hipposideros. The sequence continues at coordinate 32,433,352 of NC_138068.1, forward strand.
TTCTACATAATTATTGCACTGAACTGTCTTTTTTTGTTTGTTTTTTAAGGTGTTGAAATAAGCCCGGCTAATTCAAGACACTAGCCACTTGAGCATCAAAGTGCTTGAATTTAGTAGCTTACAGCATTATTTATGAAGGAAAAATATATAAATATGAAGTACCTCATGTTGAATGTTATTGTACTGTATTTTTAATGTAACAGTGCAGATCTTGGTAGACACATGAATGTGTATAATCATGTTAAATGCAAATAAAAATAAAATTGATTCATAGATTTGTTTTCCTTAGCATTTTTGCTGGTCCCTTTAAATAGTGAAAAATTCATTCTGGCACTTTTGGTGCCACAACTTTTAGACATAGTTTTGCAGGAGCATTTCTTTTCTAAGTATTCAGATAGCTCTGATCCCTAAAGAAGTAAAAAAATTGAGGCAAAAGCATAGGAGAACAATGAATATGTTAATCAATTGCATTGTTCAAAGCCTGACTGTTACATTAATGAGAGGGAATGAATAGATGCATTTCTATTACCATGATGGAATTTGTGATTGGCTGGCATTCTGATGCTATAGTTGCTCAGATGGCTGTTAATCTGGCTGTACTAAGGGGGTGATACTGAATCACATCTAGCTTCAGATGTAACCAGTGCTCCTTGTCCTGCGGGGTTGTAATAGTTTAAGTCTAGGGATAATTTTTTAAAAATTTTGAAAAGTGAGCGTCACATGAGAATTTTGAGTAGAATTTTTACTAGTTTTCCAATAACTAGTTTTCCATTATATTTCCCCATATCAAGTACATGTATACACACATACATTTATACATAATTATATATGTTATTTCACTGCAGATTTCTGCTGCTTTTATACTCAGTTTATTGTGAAACCCTACATATTAACTCTACATTTCATCTACTCAGACTTCAGTTTCTATAGCATACCTACTCAAAGGATTGTTGGAATTATTCCCAAAATTAAGGGAACTATAATAGATAAACATTCTTATCAGCTTAATTACAGATACAACCTGAACTGAAAGATCTTTTAATCCGGGAATGTCTTAGCTATTCTCTCTTTGTTGCTATTTAAACTTAAGCCATGTATGTGTGTATATATATATATATATATATATATATATATATATATACATATATACATATATATATATATATATATATATATATATATATATATTTGTTTTCAGAATTCCAAGACAATTGGAGATTATTTTCCTCCTTTGTTGGCACTCATTGTCAACATGTCATCTGAAATAACACTTTCTTTCCAGTGGACTCTGGCTAGCCTACAAAAGCCATGGACTTAAACTTGGGGGAAGAAAAGAAAAAAAAAGAAAGGAGGAAAGCATTTTTGGGGAGCTAAATCGTATGAAACTTAGACGCAGAAATAAGCAGGTGGCCCTGGAATCCTATGGTTATCATACGTGAGTAGGGTCTTGCCTTTGAAATGCTTTAGTAGAAGATGACTACACTTTTAATTTCTAATTAATACATTTTAGCATTTTTCTGAGCCATTGACATTTATTGACCTTTACTCGACACTTCCTTTTAGAACATATCATTTCACAAAACTAAAACGGGGGCAAATTTTGAGAAATAGAATTTTTTCATTTATTTAACCATAACATAAGAACTAAAGCTTCTCAAACAAGACATTGTCCGGTAAATGAGATGAAAATATCTGTGAGGAAGAGATGAAGGTCATGGCTGACCCTGTCACATACCACACAGTGTAAGACACTAGCACCTGTAGGTCTGTCTCTGAAGAATCTCTGGGTACATTTTCCCAACTTGGGCATCTGGTCTTTATTGCGTTTTCTGAACATTTTTTGAAGGAGCATAGTGGGGAATGTGTAATTCCCGTTTATTCATACCTTTGCTATCCTTATAATCATCATTTCCTATTTACCTATTAAATGTCCACTGGACAGCAATTTCACTAGTATATGTTGCCATTTTATATTCTGCCATCTGAAAAATCCCTAACCTCAAGATACATAGTTAAACAAAACACCCACTCTTTACTTTGTCAAATCTGTACTTCATGTAAATCTGTGTACAGGCTATAATTAAAGTTACCTCTTAGACGTCTAGTACGTGAACATTCGTTTTCTGCCTACGGTTCCTGGTAGTAACCAGTCTAAGTGGTTTGGAGGAGGGGCTGTGTGTTAGACTGCCACGATGGTGTCCTGTTTACTTCCTGTAACAACAGCACATAAAATTATTTCAAAATTAAGGCATACTTTTTGTTTTCATGACTTTGGTGAATAGTTCATATTTAATGGACTCTCTTACATCAGTTTGTTTTAGAGGAGTGAAATTATACCTGAAAAAAACTTAAATCATATGAGTCGCCTTGTTAATTTTAACTTGAAGTGCTGCAAAAAAATCTTTGTGAGCAGCGTATAGCATAAAGACTTTTGTGAGAAACCAGAAAACTGAGATAATATTTTGATACGTAGCAGTCCTCATTGTGGCTGTACAATTTGCATTTTCCTCCCTAAACTACTATATTCAAAATATAGTCAAAAGAAAGAAAATGCCTGTTTTAAAGAAACTTCTAGTGATCTTTCAAAGCCTGAGGCAGAGGGTATCATACTTTCTGCTATACAGTAGAATGCATAAAAATACTTGTCATGCAGGGAGTCACGTGGGGTCTCTGCTCCCGCCCCCCACATAAGAACACAGGACATGGTGAGGCCAAAAAGGAACACCCACGGAGCCATAGGTAGGGGAGTCATACCACTATATTCTCGCTGGCGGCTAGGTTGGAGACACAGGAAGCAGGAGCCACACTGTTCACAACCCTCACTGCTCCGCTTGCAGGCTCAGCCACCATCTTCTTGCTAGCCCCCATTTTTTCTGCTAGCATAGCCACAGCAGTTATATTAGTGGCCAATGGCTCACTGGTTACAGCTGACGGCCAACTAGCCATAGTGATGGCCAGCCAATCACAGTTGATGGCCATTTACCACCCGAGCCAGCACCTTTGTGAGGCCGAGAGCCTGGAAACTGCTCTCTGGGGCTCTGTCCCCACACTCCACCCCTACAGGTTCTCGCCTCACAATCTACGCGACAAGCGTCTTCCACGAGGGGCCCTGTGCGAGGATCCTTGAGGTGAATGCAATATTCTAGACACAGCCAGGCTCTCTGGGCACAGCCAGGGTTTCTCGAGGCACCAGCAGTACATCTGGGCACAGCCAGACTTCCTGGGCTTCTTAGGGTACCACCAGTCTCCCCGGACACAGCCAGGGCCTCTCAGGGCACTGCCACTCTCTCTGGGCACAGCCAGACTTCCTGGACTCTGCCAGGGTTCTCTGGGTACCGTGCTGGAACAATAGCTATTCACAGTCAAAGTGCTTACATATTCCCAATGGCAGCTGGTCAAAACAAAAGCAAACATCCACCAGTTCCACTTCATCGTGGTATGTTCCCAAACAGTCAAGCGGTCCATTAAATTAGGGATGGAAGGCAATTCCCCATAGTCCATAGTCATTCACCAGGGCTGTCCTGGGGGTGAGGGACGACCTTGACCTCACCCTCATCTCCCACGGAGGACTCAGCAAGCGTTTCCTCCTGGGACAAGTCCCCCATCCGGGCTGCCTCAACAAGCAGTTCCCAGCCCACAGGGCAGCAACAACCTTCGCTTTCTCCGGCCTATGCTGGTTGGAGAACCATCCACATCTTCCCACCCCTCCACGGGGTTCCAGCTCTGGCAGCTGCTCCTTCTGGTCTTCCTGAGACTGAGTGTTCATAGGCACAAACTGCTTCACCGCCTTTCGGGGAGCTTTGGCCGGCACCGTACCCTGCTCGCTGAGCCATTTGTCATACAGGAGTCACATGGGGTCTCTGGTCCCGCTCCCCACATAAGAACACAGGATATGGTGAGGCCAAAAAGGAACACCCAAGGAACCATAGGTAGGGCAGTCATATCAATATAGTCTTGCCGGAGGCTGGGCTGGAGACACAGGAAACAGGAGCCACACTATCTGCAACCTGCTGTCCACTTCTCTGCAATCTGTAACCCGCACTCCGCCATTCTAACTGCAATCCGCTCTTGCCAGCTCAGCCACCATCCTCTTGCTAGCCCCCATTTGCTGCTAGCTTAGCCACAGCAGTTATATTAGTGGCCAATGGCTCACTGGTTACAGCTGACGGCCAACTAGCCATAGCTGATGGCCATCCCATCACAGTTGGTGGCCATTTACCTGAGCCAGCACCTTTCCACATGAGGCCGAGAGCCTGGAAACTGTTTTCTGGGGCTCTGTCCCCACAACACTTTTTAGAGACATTCTGTGCATCTTAGGGAATTTTCATCCTGTGCTTGTCTTCACCAGCTCTAAACTTGAAACCATTCCAGCACGCCTTATAATAATGCTGAAACAGTTACTTGAGTCTTAACCAATTCGAAATGGAAGAAAATTTTCGATTCTAAGGCTGTTTTGATGTATTAAAGGACTAAAGAATATCTAGTGTTTTCCTGGATAGTTTAGCTTCTCCGGAAAAAAAAAAAAACAAAAAAATACAGTCTAGTGAATCATTCAAAGGGTTAACCCAATGTTCATTCATTGATCACTCATTCATCCTTACGTCATTCCAGGCAGTAAGAGACATGCTAAGGTGTCAGACCAACAAGACAGTGTGTGCTTTAAGAAGCTTAGGGTCCAGGGCAGTGCTCTTCTCTTAACACACAGGATCATGGATTATTGGCCTCCACCCCCAGAAATTCTGATTTGGTTGGTCTTGAGTGTGGCCTGAGAAATTGCATACCAATGAGCTTCCACCTGATGCTGACTGATCCCTCCATCCACAGATCACACGGAATGGCACTGATCTCTGGTGTGTAGGGGAGGAAGGAATAAAACAGTGTTGCTAAGGGGTAGAGGAGGAGAGTGCTGGTTACTACAGAAGCACAGAAAAGCACTAGATCAGCCTTGGGGTGGGAGAGAAAGTGATGCTTGAGCTGAGTTTTGAAGGATGAATTAGAATTCTCTCGTGAAGGTTGGTAATGCAAGTTGGAGGGAGGGGGTAGGGATGAAGCGAATTGCAGAAGAGAGACAGCAGTGGGAATAGAATGGCAAACAGCTAGTTACTGCTCAAGCAAAGGGTACATATGGAAGAACAAGGCCACTTACTGCGTGCCAGGTATGGCACAAGATAATGAACTGGGTAGGAACATAAACTGCTTCATCTGTTCAGCTAAATTACCTGGCTTTTATCCACAGAGTAAAGTAGTGACATTGAAGAGATTTGAGATAGACGACACAACAGTTTCATGTTTTGAAAGCATCTTTCTGAACTCTGAGAAGGTTGACTGGATCAGCCTGGAGGCAGTAGGAGAGGTTAGGGCTGTGAGTAATGCAAACAACCAAAAGAGCCAGGGAATGGGGAGAAGAATGGAGATTCTACCAATGAGGTGAGATGCCCAGGATACAGTGGCTGTAACATCCAGTTAACAGAGGGCCTTGCTAAAGTTGCAATGAAACTTCTTGCCTTAATTTATCCTTACAGAGAGAGAGAGAAACGGCTTTTACTCTGCCATCCTTTATATTTGGTTTATAAGTACCCACCCTTGATTTCCAAGATGCTTTCAAAAAGAAGGAAAAAGCATAGAGTAGACATACTAGTGTACTAGTTAATAACAGACCCTGGCACACGACTGCCTGCATTTGAAGCTCATCTATAGCTGCATGTGACTTTCAGGCACGTTACTTAATCTCTCTGAGCCTCAGCTTCCTCAAGAAAGACAGCAGTGATAATATTAATAGAGACTTCCTCACAGGCTTATTATGACGATTCAATAAATTAAAATTTCTAAAGCACTTGTAACAGTACAGGAAGTGCCATGTGAGTGTTGATTAAGTTAAATATAATACGAAAGGCCACAAATGAAACCTGTGCACTTTCCTCATAGGTATATGTCCTTATGAAAACCAGTTTACTTTTAGTGTACACATAAGTTGTCAATGCAGACAATGAGAAAGAGTCACTCTGTTGTTGGTCTTTAAAATCACTATGGTCAGTAGCTAGGGCGTATATAAAGCTACAAAGAGCTGTGTTGTTGAGAAATTCTCATTTTAACCAAATTTCTAAGTATGTCAATGCTGTCATGTTAATGAGAGACAAAGGATGTAAATGGATTCTAGCATATCAGATGCCTTCTGTGCTAGGAAATTATCTAGGATTTCTTAGAAAATTCCTCTAAAACCTGACCATGAGAGCACATACCAAGTGTTTGAGAGACATTTTGAAGACATTTTCCCAGAAAAGTCTATTGTGCAGGTAAAAGAATATCCCCTTGACTAGTTCTGCTAGAGTCAAAGTATGTTTTTTTTCTTGGCCTACAGTCTTGGAAATGTTTGCAATAATCCTTGTCCAAATATTTTGGGATTAAAATCAGCTTGGGGATGAAAAGCAGGTTTGATCATTATTATGAGTGATTTCAGTATTACAGGGAATATTTGAATAACTAACTGTTTTTATTCACGTAAACACAGGTGTACCAAAAGTAGCAGCAATCCTGAGTGAGTGTGCCCCTGCTATTTTTGGTACCTCACTGCCCTTCTGCCCTCCCCATGAGTGCCCTCCATCTGCCGACTCACCTCTTCCTGAGCCAGTGCAGAGGCCTCATTTGACGAGGGCCCTCGTTTCCTGGAAGTTAATTTCTGGCCTTTGTTATGGATTCTGTTTTGCAAAATAAGCTTTCAGGAGCCTCACCCCCCGCCCTCCACCAGAGATTCTCATTCAGGGACCACTCACCTTGACATGAAACTCCGAACAGGTATGTGGGGATTCTGATGCACATGAAAGGTTGATAACTGTTGGTATAAACAAACCTCCTGAAGCTTTTATCACACCCACACTTGACACCTAACTTTAGCACCCTATTGTCTGCTGGGGACCCTGGCACCACACATTGCCAGACATCAGTCTACTGCTTATGCCCTGAACCCATGAATACTGGAACTGACCCCAGACACAATCACAGTCTGCATTAGTGGATGAAATAATCCAGGGGTATCTGAAGGCCCATCCTCTAACTCCCTAACTTCTTGACCCTGACCTGGGCTTGTTGATCTTGTTCTTATCAGTCTCCCTATACCCCTAGCCCTCCATCTGTACCTCAGAAGCCCATAGATCCAGTCTTTTCAGCAGTGTTCTCTTCCCAACTTTAGTCCACTTGACCATGTACCTGCTTAAGTTCTGATCACCATTATTAGCTGGTCTCAATGCCTGCCCAAGTTTAGGACTCCCATTCTGAGCCCTAGCTCTGTAACTATTGTACTTTCTTCAGAGATGTGCTAGTCATTTCTACTCGACCCACTGGTCTTTTTTTTTTATTTTATTTTTTTATTAGTTTCAATGCGTGCAAAACACTGTAATAGTTAGACATTTATCATTTATACCCCTCACAAAGTGATAACACCCCTCCCCCAATCTACTACCCCTCTGATATTGCATACAGCCATTACATTTCCACTGTCTTTATTCCTTATGCTGTACTCCACTTCTTGTGGATATATATGTGGGATATATGTATATACATATGGATATATGTATGTATATGTATATATATAAAATTATAGTTGACATTCATTATTGTTCAGCTTCAGCTTCAGGTGTACAGTGCAGTGATCAGGCATCTACATCATCCCTGAGGTGGTCTTCCTAATGAGATAAGTGTCCGTCTTCCTAATGAGATAAGTGTGGGGACAAAGCCCCAAAAAGCAGTTTCCAGGCTCTCGGCCTCACATAGAAAGGTGCTGGCTCGGGTAGTAAATGGCCATCAACTGTGATCAGATGGCCATCAGCTGTGGCTAGTTGGCCGTCAGCTGTAACCCGTAAGCCATTGGCCACTAATATAACGGCTGTGGCTATGCTAGCAGAAGGAATGGGGGCTAGCAAGAGCGGATTGCCGAGAGGCGGATGCCGCCGGTGAGAATATAGTGATATGACTCCCCTACTTATGGCTCCGTGGGTGTCCCTTTTTGGCCTCACCATGTCCTGCGTTCTTATGTGGGGAGCGGGAGCAGAGACCCCGCAGGCCGCCCCGCCGGACGCCCCGCACGACAATAAGTGTCCTACAAAATCTTCACATTATTGATTATATTCCCCAAATTGACTTTCGTATCCCCGTGGCAATCTTGTGGTTACTGACTGTGCTTTCTAATCCCCTCCTCTTTTCCCTTATCCCAACCCCCTTCCCATTGGGCCACTGGTCTTGATGGAGACCCTATCCAGCCTGTTCTATAGCCCCTACTCTCTGTTCTTTTCTTACCTCCAACCTGATCCCTAGAATAGCATGCTTAAAATAACATTTATGACAGCTTTCAGTTGCCCAAATAACACATCATGAACACATAAAACCTCAGCAGCACACAACAATGCATTTAAGTTCCCACATTTAGGGACAGCTGTGGGTTGTCTTGGCCTCTTTATGGACTTGACTGGGCTCACTCTTGTGGGGGTTGGTTGCCTTTGGCTAGGGTGACTTTGCTGATTGTCTCTCTGATTCTCCAGAAAGCTAGCCTAGGCATGGTGTCATAGCGATGACCAAGGCACAAGAAGATCACCTGCAACAGGAAGAAACATGTAAGGCCTCTTGAGGTTTGGGCTCAGGACTTGTGTGCCGTCACTTATGCTGTGCTCTGTTGGCCAAAACAAGTCACAGGCAACCCAGATGCAAGGAATGGGGAATTAGACGGGATCTATTTACTGAGAAGCACTGCAAAGTCACGTGGCAAGGGCTGTGGATAAAGAGGGTTGCCATGTTGCACCACTTATGGCTTCAGTAGGCCATATCATTTAACCTGAGTGCTGGAAGCAGCTACCCGCAGACACTGTGCTCCTTCCGAATCTGGACACCCGATTCAGTGCCTCTTGAAGTTACCGACAGAAGATCGACTTGCCAAAAAAAAAGCATAGTGAACATGAAGATTTTACTGAAGACTTTATAGGGGAAAGGAGGAAGACTCGTATACTCACGGCATGGACTAAATATCCTTTGGTCAGGTCTCCTCCCTGTGGAACTCGTTAGTTCTGCTAACAAAAGTAGCTTCTTTGCCCCAGACCCCCAGGCACAGCTGTATCATCTCAACAGACCACATCTCATCCCCTAGCTCCAGCTCCTCAAACTAGAGCCTTCCCCTGCAGTTAGTAAACACCTCGTTAGTGTAATAGTTTTGCCTTGTCACGTAACAACGTCACTTCCACTCTCACATACCTCTTTGTTAGCATGGCTGTAGTTTTACTCAGAAAACGAGGCCCGAGTTAAGCAAGAAAAGATTGTGGAAGTGGATAGGAAGGAGCCTTATCCCCCTATGTTTCTTCATCATCATTAAAGGCAAAACTCCTAGGAAACCTTAGCTGGTCCATGAGCTTCTTCCAGGCACAGGAAGGAGGGAAAGACTAAGTGTTGGCCCTCAGAGCATCAGGAAGGAAAGAGGGAGTTGGATTTTGATATAACAGCTCAGTCACCCATTAGGGCCAGGGGGAACTGAAGAAAGAGGGATGGCTGAAGCAGGGGAAAACGATGGGGTCTCAGGTAAGCAGGGCACCTCACACACACAGCTTCTCTACCGAGAGCTTCTCTCCCATTTCCTCATCTCTTCAGGAATCCCTATCATGGGACAGACCCATAGTGTTTTACCTGAGGAAGCTCAGCAAATGGAAAAGTTTAAGGTGTCTGTACCAGCCGGTGGCTGCGATACATCAACTAGACTTGTTTAATCTGCTCTACCTTTTGTGACCGTATAACGAAGGTCACATCAACAGAACAGGTGTTTTTATGTGACCTTTGCAACACTGATTTGTCACCTCACACATGCATTTGTAAGTCAGTTCTTTACTCTGGTCTTTGGGGAAATATGGCAGTGTCCTTGGTCCTACTTTTCTCTCTGTTCCTCTCCCACAGTACAGAAAGTTTTAACTGATGGAGTGTCCCGGATCCTGCACTCCTTACAGAGGAACACACTTGCTTACTGTTAGTAATCAGAATCTCCATTGCTCAAAGAGTTGCTTAATCACTCCACTCCTTCCCGAAATTTCAGATTTATTTGCCACGTGGGTTTTTCAGAAATCAAGAGAGAAGTAGTAGCTCAAGCCATTTCATATGTTTAGACTTCCAACATTTATTTTCCTTAAGTAAAGAAATGCCAAAAGAGAACATTTGTGATATACTTTAAATATTTCCACATTTACCAATTAGTGTTGTGACCCCTTAGAAAAATTCCATGATTGTAGGTATACTTTGGATTGAAAGTAACATCCAGTGTGAATGGAAGCCATGTGACATGATGGCTTCCCAGATAATGGCTCTGCCACCCACCTTAATCAGAAAACTGGGCATCTCCGATGTCAAACCTCTTACCAGTTACAGAATATTAAATCTTCTCAACCCCTTTTCTCCCTCCTCCCACTGCAGTTGGGAAGAAGGCACGTCCCTATAAAGACAACTCCCCAGGACAGCATAATCAAGCAGAGAGAATGGCATGCTTTCTAATGAATCCAGTGTACAGACTGACTCTATGTGCAAGAAAACTCTATTTGGGGGTCTTTTTTGGATGTTTCTGGTGGGATTTATTGCCTTTCTTTAATGTTTCATTTATTCAGACAGAATTCCAAAGTCAGGAAGGAAAGGAAGTGACTTCTTCCTTGTAATTGCAAAGAAACATCCATGTTTTCATGTTAAGTTATTAGAGGAATAAAACCAAATTTCCATATATGCAAGTCACCTTGGCCTCAAATTCAAGAAAGGTTCAGAAATGAGCATTGAAGTGACAAGAAACAGGATAGTGCAGGCAAATCAGGGAAGGAAGTGGGAGTAGGAAGAGAGAGATAAAGTAAGAGAGAGGAGGGGGAAATGTTCCCTCACCATTTCATCTGCGATACAGTCTTTGGAAGGGAGAAGAAAAGGAGTGGATTTCCTTTGGGTAAGGAAATGGTCAATAGGGACAAGCCGTGGATGGATAGGGGCTGACTCTCTTAGACTTCCTTGGTCTTCCACCCACATTCTGTAAGGAGTGTTTGTTAGTTTGCCAAGCCTTTTGTTAGAGTCCTATGAATGACCTTCTCAGGTCTGTTCCTTGGAGGCTTTTCAGACTCTGAGCCTCCAAATAAAACCCAGAGTGCAGGCCAGATTCACCATCCCTTCAGGGTTGAGGAGTGAATTGGGAAACCAGGCTATCCTAAACTCCTCTCCGTGAAGTACTGCCTTTAGGCCTTGTAACAGCTGAAAAGATGTATATGCTTTGTCCTTTGTTAGAATGAATGAAGTCTCACTCATGGTGACCTCAGACATACTTGGAGTCCAGAGAATAGTGTCAAAGTTTCCTTACTGTTCTGCTGTGCCCACCCTCAGGCTGGGTGAAGTCAACCTCACATGGAAAGCCAGAGGTCCTCTTGGCTTGCATGCTTCCCTCCTTCCTTTTCTACCCTTCATGCCTCAGTGGAGTTATCCCACTTCTGCTCACTAGCCTCCAGCTATAGCCCTTGAACTTGGGCAATCCATCCTTTTCTTGCCCCATCCGCATCCCCACATTCATCATCAAAGATGTTGAAAGTGAGGAGCTTTTCTCTTGAAGAATTACATTCACCTTACAACTGAAAGATCACAACAGGTGGGAGAATAGGGAGGGACAAAGCAGGTCCCATGGATGCTTTTGTCACAGTGATGAAGATGGGTGGGAACAACTTCGTGAATGTAGCCAGACAATCAATCCCTGACCCACAGACAACAAAAGACAAGTGGCTTCTTAAGCCTAAATAAATACAATGAGCCAGTTGTTGGGCTTTGCCATGTGACTGCCATTTGCACAGGGGTCATACAGTCTTCCCATACTCCCACTAAGATGTCCCGGTTAGAAAAACAAATTACTATGTGTGGCCAGAATGCAGTCTTTCGTAGGTCTCTCCTCAATACCATGCCTGATTGTGGGAGCAGCTCTTAGGATCATTAAGTTTCTCTTGGGTAACCTTTTAACTGCTTCATGCTGTCCTGTCATTTTGTGCTAACCCCAAAAGGCAGTGTCAAATTGATGTCATCTTTCTAAATTTTTCCCAGAAGCATTTTTTTTTCTGTTAACAATGGAAAAATTTGCACAATAATCGGTGGGGGGGTGGGGGAGTAGAATAGCCAAACATGAATGCTGTGAAACCCCCTAACTGGGACAAATGCATTCATTATCTGCAGGCCCTCATCATTCTGGATGACACAAAGAAGAAGGATGACCCTCATTCTGGTAGCAAAATAAATAAAGAAAAATAAGAAATAAAAGCAAAAACACGTTGTCTTTAGTCAAGAAGTGGTTTTGATTTGGGACTATCACCAAACACAAAATTGAAGGGAAACTTGATAATTGATCAACTGAATCAGAGATACATGGGTCTGTCTCATTGAACAATGTATGTTTGTGTATGAAATTTTTCATAATAGAAAATTATTTTAAATTGTGGTAGGAATTAGATCAAAGAGCTCATCCAAGTCATGTAGTTCCTAGGCAAAAACCATTTTTCTCCTATATTTAAATGCTAGCAGGATCCATTCCACCAACTTAATTGCTGAAAACATGTTTGAAAGTAAACCTGACTTGGTTGAGACACACATGTGGACAAAGGGTCCTGTGTGATCAGCCCACCTATGGCATCATGTAACATAGACTAACGTTTTCACAAATGCTGGACTTCTGAGGTTTAAACCTTAAATTATGTATCCTCTTAAATTCAGGGATTGACATTTATGCTCAGCTGCTTAAATGAAGACTCTTACTTCATAAAATTCCTAATTAAATGGAAAAAGCATTCTAAATTCTTAATCTTTGTTAATTATATCTGGGAAAAGCCTGGATGTTTAGATCATGATTTTATTAGGGCATTCTTATAGTTCCCCTGGTGGCAACCTAATCTAATATTAGTAAATTTTAATTGCAAGTGCAGTAAGGGTTTACGTGGACTGGAGTTGAGTCTGAGATTTTCTGGCTTCTGAAAGTAGTACCAGCATCCCCTCCACCTCAGACCCTCCATTTAACCATGTCTGACCCTAACAGTTACAGGGCCACAGCAATTTCACAAATGGCTACCTCTACATATTATATGTCTAAATATTAAAAGTTATAAATCAAGCTAAAAAACTGCTAAATAAAACATGTTATAACACACTATCTTGACAAATGTGACTTCGTAGTAAGTTGCAAGGCCAAGTTCAAATTTTAAATTCTTGGCCCTTAGAGTTTTGCACCCAGAAAATGTGATGGTTAAAGAGGGGTAGTACCTAGCTCCTGTGAGCCCCTGCCCATAGCTCATACCGTTTCTCTTATAATCCATGGTTTTATATCTCCTTATCCCATATATTCAACTCTTTTCATCCTAATCTGTCACCGATGAGCTACCCGTTGGCCACCCCTGAGGCTTAGAGGTACACACACTGGTGATATGGCATGTCTTCATGAGGAAGTGAGCTTGAAGCCATGAAGACAGAGAACTCCAGGATTCCAGGTACTACTTGATTCAGAGATTGAAGCATGGAAGGCATGTTCCCTTGACAGATGCACAAGTGATTCAGGGGCTCCATGGGGAAGAATTTTGTCCCCTCCTTCTCTATCAGGCCCTAAATGTTGGCGTGTACCCCAGGGCTTGGTAATGAGCCGGTAATCTTTCTTCTAGTGCTTTGTTCCTAAGTGATCTCGTCTGGTTCCATGGTTTCATATTGCTCATTCATTCATTCAACAAATATTCACATTTCTTGGTACTGGAGCTAGAAGAGTGCACAAAATCAAAGACAAAAATTCCTCTGTCACAGAACTTACTTTCTAGTGGGGAGACTCATGATGAGTCAGATGTGTCAGTTTTAAGCATGATCCTAAATTCTTTGGTACTCCATCAAAACCAAGGTAGGATCAATGTCTACTCCCTTGAACTTGGGTGGTCCACAGAGCCCAGTGGATGTGATGCTCTGTGACTTCCTAAGCGTAGGTCCTCAAAGACCATAACCGTGGTCACTGAAAATGCTCACTCCTGGAGCCCTGCATGGTCAGGTAAGAAATAGACTACCCTGAGACACCAGGCTGGAAAGGCCACAAGTTGGCATTCTGGTTGACACTCCCTGCGGAGTCAGCCCTTCAGCCCAGGCACAAGGCATAGGCATGAGAAGCCACCTTGGAAGTGGTTCCTCCAGGCCCAGCAATTCAATCACAGTTGTTTACTTCACTCCAAACCGAGGCCACCAGACATTGGGGAACAGGAGTTACTGTCCCCACTGTGTCTTTTCTAATACTGATCCACAGCATCTGTGAACAGAGTAAAATGATCATTGTTTACTCCATTATGTTCTGGGACAAGATGTATGACTTCAACATGTTTATCTCCAGCCTTAATTCCAGGTTTGTATGTTCAGCTGTCATCTCACAACTCCACTTGGATTTCTAAGTGAGCATCTAAAATGTCCACTTCCAAAATGAAAGTCTCAATTACCACCACTGATTCCCAACAAAGAACAAAACAAAACGAAACGAAAACTTCCTTATCGTCCCAGTCTTAATAAAAGTCACAACTCCCAATGTAAATGCTTAAGACAGAGTCACTCTGGATTTTATTTTCCATCATTTATCATAACTAATTTATTAGTAAATTGTGCTGTTTTGACATTGAAAATATATTTCTAATCTGTCCATTTCTCCTCAATTCTACTGCCCAAATGCTAGTCCTAACCACCATTGTCTCTAACTTGAAACAATCTCGTAACAAATTTCCCTGCATCTAAACCTAGATTACTCTAGTCAGTTTTTCAAACAGCAGCCAGGGAGCTCTTTCAAAAACACAAATCAAGATTTCAGGTCAGGATGGTGCTGTGAGTGAATACTTCAGTACTTCAATACATCTCCACCAATTCTCTAAACAAATAGTAATTAAGGTTACATAATAGAAGTGAAAAATTGAAAAGACAAACCTAAGATTAAATACAGAATAATCACGTCCATGAAAAGGAAATCGAATCACATACACACACACACACACACACACACACACACACACACACGGTGGTGAGTGGCACTGTAGCTTCCACATTGCTTTCTTCGGGTTCCAAAAGAAGCAGTAGGTCCTAGAAAGGTATAAGTGCTACACAAGAGATTTCTTCTGGAGAATCCCTGCTTAGAGTCATAGACTGGGAGTGGTTTCCCCAACTCATAAAGAAGATGGAAAAGAACCACCCCACTACTGCCTCATTATAATCCCTGGAATGTGCAGGCCTGGGAAGGTGGATGGAACAAACACAGCCTTGAGACCAAGAGGTGAGCCAAGCCCCTTAGATGGTCTGCATCACCATCTAAGATCTAGTTCTGAATTGTGGGAGAGGAGGTCCAGGTGGAGGTCACTGTAAAAGTAGTAGACAGGGACGAGTACACACAAAAAGAAGGAGGTGTGCATTGGGGGAGGACCTCCCATTTAAAATAAGCTAAAATAGGGGGTGGCCGGATGGCTCAGTTGGTTAGACCATGAGCTCTGAGCAACAGGATTGCTGGTTCAATTTCTACATGGGCCAGTGAGCTGCGCCCTCCACAACTAGAGGTAAGACAATGAGCTGCTGCTGAGCTTCCAGAGGGGCGGCGAGATGGCTCAACTGGTTAGAATGTGAACTCTCAACAACGAGGTTGCCGGTTCAATTCCCTCCATGGGATGGTGGGCTGCGCCCCCCCTGCACCTAAAGATTGAAAACAGTGACTGGACTTGAAGCTGAGCTGCGCCCTCCACAACTAAATTGAAGGACAGCGACTTGGAACTGATGGGCCCTGGAGAAACACACTGTCCCCCAATATTCCCCAATAAAATGTTATGAAAAAATAAAAAATAAATAAAATAAGCTAAAATAAACTAAAAGTCCCTTACACATGAAATAATTTAATGCTAAAAAAAGATAATAAATAATCAGAGTCTAAATTCATTCTTAGAAGATCTGTGTATCAGTTAGCTATTGCTATGTAATAAATCATCCCAAACTCAGTTGAGTTACACAATTAAGTTTATAAAATATTCCAACAAACACTTTCAGTATTAAGATCTATCTATCAAACATTTACTTGCACTAGAAAGGGAAAATAATTTAGAAATCGCAATCAAGCTTCAGATATATAGACATAGCAGATAGACTTGAGAGGTGAAACAGTTGAAGCCAGATTGCAGAATGTCACTGGGGTCAAGAAGGGAAAGCAGAATCACTATAAGTGAAGAAAGTTACCGGTCATTCTCAGTAACTGGGATGGGATTGCAGAGCAGAAGTGTTAGGTTTAGTGTGAAAACTCCGACTGGTGGAGGTTCTTCTGTATCATGTTTAGGAGGGAAATATAGACTAAAATGGGGAAATACATTTCACAAGAACCATACAGCTTCTTCTACACACAAGGGCATATGAGGTGTGATCAAACAAGACAGTGAATGTTTAAATTTAAAAAAATATATATATTACAGTAAAAGACACATTGCTATTAATCCCCCTCAAAATACTCCCCCTCACTTCCAACACACATCCCATCGTTCTTGCCACTTTCTGAAGCAGTTCTGGAAGTCCTCTTTCATGAGTGTCTTTAGTTGTGCTGTCATGGCTTCCTCGATGTCCTGAATCCATTCAAAACATTTACCTTTCATGGTCATCTTGACTTTGGGGAAGAGCCACAAGTTGCACGGTGCCAATCCAGTGAAGAAGGTAGATGAGGACACACTGTAATGCTTTTATTGGACAGAAGTTGCTGTATACCAGAAATGATGTGTGACACGGAGCCTTTCATTGTGATCAACAAATATGGTGACTGCTGCTGCCAAGTGCCATCCAACAAAAAGGCAGGATCTTCAACATGGGAAGCAGCACGTCAAACCTTAGATACAGTGTGTGACAAGTTTCAACTTGTTTGGTGCAGTCAGTCGGATGTGAACTACGGTTGAGAGAAGGTGTGTTTTAGAGCGTGCCCTATATCATCTTCCATCATGACAATGGTCCGTGCCACACATCATTTCTGATATACAACAATTTCTGTCAAATGAAAACATTATGGTGTGTCCTCATCCACCTTATTCACTGGATCTGGCACCATGTGATTTCTGGCTCTTCCCCAAAGTCTAAATGATTCAGGACATTGAGGCAGCCATGACAGAGCAACTAAAGACACTCATGAAAGAGTATTTCTAGAACTGCTTCGGACAGTGGCAAGAATGATGGAATAAGTGTGTTTGAAGCGAGGGGAGAGTATTTTGAGGGGGATTAATGGCAATGTGTCTTCTACTGTAATATTTTTTTAAATTTAAACATTCACTGTATTGTTTGATCACACCTCGTATACACGCACGCATGCATGTACACACAGGAAGAAAATGAGTTCCTTCCATTCATCCAGAAGGTAAGTACCAGAGTTCAAGGAATGGCTGATGCCTCTGAGAACATAAACTCCTAGAAGCCTCCTCTACACCAGGGCATCTGGAAGCATCTGAGGATGGAGGTACAGGTGCAGTGCAGCAATAGTAGCAGTATCAGAGAGAACAGGCGCCTAGGACAGAAACAACATGTGGCCATGTGGACCAATGAGGGAAGAGAGGCAACTGCAAGTGACAGAAGCAGAGGTTGGAAACAATTAAACATGAGACAAATATGACTGGCCTCTGCCCCCTCTGGTGACTGCTAGAGAGATATAAAAAAGGGATGGACTGCTATCCTAGCAGTTGGCTGTGGTAGACAATGAGTACGAGGACTTCAAGACAAACTATTGAAGTAACATTCCCTGGTAGCTACAAGCTGCTGAGGCCAAGAGGACACTCTGATAATACAAGAAACTCATCTAGAATAAAACATACCATTCTTTGAGCAGTAACGTGCAGATTTAAACCTGCAAAACCATTCGTGGCCGTCAGCCTTCAAAATGGCCTCTAGTGAGCTCCATGTTCTAAAATTCAATGCACTATGGGATTCCATGCACATTGAATGAGCTGATCTGTGAAACCAATAGGAGGTCACACAAATGATGGTGTGTGATTTTCGCGGCTAGGTCATAAAAGACATCAAAGCTTCTGAGCTGTTTTTTTTTTTTTGGCTCACTCACTCTATGGGAAGCAGCGGCCATGTGATAAGGCTACTCAAGCCATCGTATGGAGAGATCCGAGTGGTAAAGAACTGAGCTGTCCTGATACCAGCCTTGTGAGTGAGCCATATTGGAAGCCAATCCTCCAGCTTCAGCCCACATCATGACTTCAACCTCATTAGAGACTGCACACCAGGACCCCCCCATTAAGCTGCACTCAGATTCCTGACCCTCAAAAACTGCATAGAATAATAAATGTTTATTGTTTTTTAAGAACTTATATTTAGGATAATTTGTTATGTCCCAAGAAATAATTAATATGGATTTTGGCACTAGAAAAGAGGTCAGATTAAAGATGTTTTAAAGATTTTTAGAATGTATCTTCTCACAGATTTGGTGGATAAAGTGTTCTCCTGGGTTTAAACTCCACTAGTCTGAGAGGAGTTACTCTGTTTCCTGGGATTCCAGCAAGCTAGCCTGGGCCTGTGAACATGAGGGGGACAAGAAACAGTCCAAGAGAGAAAGAGAAAACACACAAGCACTTTTCAAGTCTCTACTTGTGTCAAATTTGCTACTGCCCCACTGGCCAAAGAAAATCACATGTCCAAGTACAGAGTCCCCCAGAAGGGTAATAGGGGCATGGATATGGGCAGTTGTGATAAATTGGGGTGATTAATATGGT
Source organism: Rhinolophus hipposideros (assembly GCF_964194185.1). NCBI lineage: Eukaryota > Metazoa > Chordata > Mammalia > Chiroptera > Rhinolophidae > Rhinolophus > Rhinolophus hipposideros. Next base: position 32,452,101 of record NC_138068.1, read on the forward strand.
TAATGTACTACAACCATAACTAAAGTGGCTTTAAATATGTAAAGTTATAGGAAAATTTTCAGGATAACAAGCCCCTTATCCACAGGTACCTGTTTTCCACTGCTGTTTAATCCAATTTTCCCGAAGTTTTAATGAGTGATTCCTTAAATGTACACAAAATTTTTCATGTTAAATCCTCTCCAATCTCTTTGGCCAGTTTTCATACGAAAATCCCTTAGAGTTACCTTCTTTTCATCAGTTGCCAGAGGTTCCCCCTAAGCTTTGATATGCTGTCTAGTAATAAAAGCCCAACTGCTTACAAACACTATTTTTAAAATGCCATTAAATTGTTTTCTTAGGACTGCAGATCACTTCTCCCAGCACACACATTCCTTAGCTCCTTTTCTTCCAAAAGCAGAGAGGCTATTCAAAAAAGAAAACGCAGAATATTTGCTAGCAAAAACCCCATGATTATCTCTTCTCCCAATCAGAAAGAAATAGTATTCCCCTTCCCTTAATGGTAGCAATCTTCTCCCTGAAGTCCAACTGCCATTACTGATTATGCAACATTTATGCCTGTTGGGTTAGCATGCTTATATTACATATGCTTTCTTTTACCTTTTTTTTTTTTAAATTAAGGATGATTTTAATCCCTTTCCACTTGCATTTTGAAAAAGAAAAAAAAAAACTTAGAACATAGAATTTGAAAAGCATATTTAAGCAAAACTTGTTGATGTTTTAACTGAACTCCAAGGAGAGTTACAAAGTTGTTTTCTTACACTGATAGGTATTGGGCGAAGAATCCTTTGTTACAGAAATACCTGGAGAAAACAATGTGCGAATTACAGGCCTTCATAGTCTACATTGGACACTCATGGGAAAATGTGCCCTACTAAATGCAGTCAGCTCTCTTCTCTGAAGGCTTTCTGAACTTAAAAGGCATGAGACTGATCTGTTAATATTTTTTATATGGAGTGTGAGAAACCATTAATACTTAAAACATTGACGTTGAGGGATTTGACATAGTGGTTTCAAGAATTTTCCAGCAGCTTGAAACTTCAGGGCACTAACTAGTTTGTAATTTTGTTGAGGCTAGACATTTCATCTGAATGTGATTTGAGGCTGACTTTTGAGTAAGAGTTACTCAACGCAGGGGGGCCACCTCCTCATCTTTATCTCATTCCTTCATCACCACTTGGGAACTCTTTTGAAGAGGTGAGAGTAGAGAGGGTGTTTGCCCACAATGGTTGCATGCATCCCCATTCCCCACCTTTCCCCTATCCCTTTCCTAATAATCATTGAAGTTCCAGTTCTAATAATCATGTAGGTTGCCAGTTCTACTTCCCCATTACAGCTTAAGGTGGGCCTTGGTTGAGTTAGCTCCAGACACAGTGATTGGCTTATGGGTAGCCAGTGACTTAAAACAATGCCATGAAAGCAACCTTAGATCTGTGTGTCATTTACCTATTGCTATGTAAAGAACCACCCAAAACTCAGTTGCTTTAAACAGTAAGCATTTGTTATAACTCTACAAGTCAGCTGTGTGGTTCTTCTGATCTCAGCTGGGCTTACCTTTGTGTCTGTGGTCAGCTGCCAGTCAGGAAGTGGCTCTGCTGCTCCAGCCCAGACTCTCCTATGTATGGAGGTTGGTTGGCTACAGCTTGTTCTAGGTTGGGCTCAACTGAGATGGCTGTTTCTGCTCCCAGTGGTCTCTCATTGCCCATCAGGATAGACAAGGCTTGCTCTTAGAGTGGAGACGGGATTCCAAGTGAAAATGAAAATGTGCAATTTTCTTGAGGCCTAGGCTCAGAACTAGCACCTTGTTACTTCCGCCACATTCTGCTGGCTAAAGCAAATCATGAAGCCAGCCCAAATTCAAGGGGTGGAGAAACAGACTCTACTTCTTGATGAGAGGAACTACAAGCTAACATTACAAAAGGCATGGTTTTAGGGAGAAGTGGAGAATTAGGGGTATTTTTTATAATTAGTCTACCAGAATCAGAGAGAAATATCAAGTTCAAGAGTCTCTCTCTCTCTCTCTCTCTCTCTCTCTCTCTCTCTCTCTCTCTCTCTCTCTCTGTCTCTCTCAACAAAAAGAAAGTACACAGAAGCCCTCAGAGTTGCTTGCAGCCTTTTTGCTATCATAAAGAAGCCAGCCTGAGGACATGGACAACCCATGGGGAAGAAAGAACCAAAAGAATTGCAAAAGAAAAGTACGACAGCTCTCATGACCATGTGGACATCTGGATAAAGTGGACTTAATAGACACTTATGCCAATAAATTCTTCTGTGATTCCAGCCTCTGTGATTAGAGTTTTCTCTTTGAAACAAAAAGACATTTAAATGATACTGCAATTCAACAATACCATAGCTTTTTCTTCTCCCTTAACATTGCCTTTCCCCCAAGAAATTCAGCCACTGGTGCTTCTATGGAAGTGAAGAGAATGCAAAGGTATGTCAGAGATAGTTTTTAGTCAGAAAATCAAAGTTTCATATAAATTAAAGAGTAAAATATCTTATTCAACAGAAATTCACATCTGTGATTTTAATCCTATATTTATGGAGTATTCAAGAGTCTGAAAGGGTCACTTAAAATTTCAGTTATAATTTACTGTCTTTTATGGAGAAAAATTACATGTTTCAGTCGACAATTACTCAAGCTGTTTTTTTTTTTTTTAATATGTCTTTTGAAATGTTCCCTTGGTTTATTTTCTCTTTTCCTACCAGTCAAGATTTTTTTGACCTTTGCATTCTATGGCTTATATTAAAAGTACTATTGGTATGTTGAATATGCTATTCTTCAACTATGCATAATCCTTCATGATTCCAACAAAAATTTCTAGGAGGCATTGAATTCACACCCTCCTCACCCAGTTTGAGAATTCTAGCTTTCCTAGTACTTGAAAATTTATGAATTAACAAAGAATATTGGCACATATCTTTCTCAAGTGTTGAGTGTCTACTCTATTCACCATTCATTTAAACAATGAATAGATATGTAAGGCTTAGTTTAGTCACCCTTGATCAAGTGATGTATTAGTAGTTTCAAGTTCCAGTGGAAAGCACCCTGGGAAGAAGCCCAGACATATAGTTTCTAAACCCAGTTGTGCTACTACATGGCTGTGAGGCATTAAGCAAGTCAAATAAGGAATGCCTAGGACAGTGTCTTTGTTAATTAAATCAGTTTCACTCTTCGCCTTAATTTATTCACAGACCTCAGCAAGTTCAAGTAACAAGTAGGAAGAAGCACATTTGATGGCCCTGAAGTCAAGATGCAAGAAGTTTAGAGGCATCATTAACATCAACAGTAGCAGTAAAGCCACGTGATACAACTCTAAAGACACAGGGTATCATTTTCACTCCACTGTCATGGGAAATCAAACATGGATGGGAACCCTAGAAGAGCGTGGGAAATCATACACAATCTCAGATCTGCCCGAATTTTCAGGAAGAAAAATTAGTTTGATAGAAAAACCTCCCCAAATTTTGCATCAAGTATGTCAATGTTTCAAAAACAAAGGACTAACATCAAAGGATGTCTGAGAATTTCCACATTAGCTTAATAATTTACAAGCTTCCGTCTAAACAGGGCCTGTGCAGTTTGTATACTGCACAGCATTGGAGAGTCCTGTGAACCTAGGCTATGATGTGAATTACTCCTCCGGGCCTTATGCAGGCACCATATGTACACCTATGTGACATACGTGCACTGAAGTGTTTTGTGTCATTTGTTAATTGGGTTGACACACATCCTGTCCAGTTTCAGGAGCTGTGTATCTACTTGCTCTGGCTTTTCAGTCTTCCAGCATAAACTTTTCCATATTAAGGAAAAAGTGGGCCTGGAACATCATTGCCCCTTAGTTGCCCCAACGCTAAAGACCCTATCCCTGAGGTCTTTTTTCATCAAGTCTTTCCCAGGAGGCATGGCAATAAAGAGCTGGAAAGGGGGAGGGGCACATCCATCTCAAATCAATCCATCACCTCTTCTTTTCTTGGACTGTCATCAGTCAAATGCATGCAATTACTCTCCTTTCCGAGAATAGTTTCTTCATCCCAGTAAAGACTGTTTGCATAAATATTCATCCAACCTTTCCCACTATCAATACGTCTGCTCCACTAATACCTATCACTGCTTATGGAGTCTATTTGCCCCACCCTTTTCATTCCATCCACTCCTAAAAAGACTTATGTTGTCTTCCCAGATAATAATAATAACAATAATGATGGGAAATGCTATCATTTACTGAGCACTTACTCACTTCCCACCATTGTGCTTTTCTTCTTCCCTTTTAAAGATGAATGTATTGAACTTGGAGACACTAAGTGGATTGGGTCGGAACTGGCACAGGATCCAGGATTTGTCATCTCCAAAGCCTTTGCTCTCAGTCATGTCACTGGGGATTTCATGACTCTGTCTTTGCTTGGGGAAACGGGAGAACACGCTCTGGACTATGACATGTGGGCAGCAGGGCAGCCTCATACTGTCTCTCCTTCAACATAGAATTCTTTAAATAAAGGGTCAACGTTGACTTAAAAGAGTCTGTTGTAAGAAAAGAAGGGTAGAGGGGGAGGACATTGGTGAAAGTTCTCAGTCTCTCCTTGGTTGGGTCAAGTTCTTCACTACAAGTCCCAATCTGCCTATCTGCTTAAAAAAAAAAAAAATGTCCTGCAGTTAACAGTAGGATTACTGCCTTGAGGGTGAGTCAGGGACAGAGATAGATTGATTATAGTAAGTGCTTACACTGGCTCTCCACTTGGCCATGTAATCTGCTTTAGCCCATGGAATGGTAGCAAATGGGACCCCACTGAAGACCTGAAAAGCGTGTGTACATTTCTACTTCTCTCTTCAATCCCCACTGCTGCTCAGAGGTTACCCTCCTGGAGGCATCTGAGAAACACATGGAATAGAGGCAAGTCATCCTACCTCAGGCTATCTTAGAGCTGCCAGCCCCTAGCTGATCAGTTAACAAATCATGCACACATGGGCAAGCCATGTTGCTATCCGCTGAGCCCCAAATGACAGAACCACCCACAAACTCATGAAAAAGAATATCTACTTTATTCCACAGGTTTTCAGGTTGGTTACACGTGTATAGCAATAGGTACCTGACTGATACAGTGACTCTGGGTTGAAAAGGACTAGAGGCATCAAAGTATCTTCCCCAATTGGCCATTGGATACACAGATGGTTTATAGGAACAAGCTGCATGGAACCTTCAGCATTCACCTAAGGCCATCCATGCAGCCCATGCCTTCACTGAGGCTTCTCCTTGCTTAGGCCAAAACAGTGTTTGCTTCTCAGGCCCCTGACCACTGGCTGATGTTCACGGTCCATACAACATATGTTAAGGTTTTGCCTCAGAGCAAATGTCAGCATCTTTGTTGAGGCACTCACGTTGGCTCACAGCCTTGCCTCCACGAATACATCTGTTCATCTGTCGACAAAGCCTCCAGCCAGGTGAAAGCCTTGTGAGGCTGGCACCTTTGACTTAAAGTCACCTGCTGGGATCATAGCAGTGAAGGGCCCAACTGCACAACAGTTAAGATCAGGTCCTAGGGCCAACCTAGACAACTGTAAATTACTGTGTTCACAAGCCCATGCATATATCACAGACCCGTCCTAAACTTTTCCATTTGTTACTGTGACCCATCAATTATATTCCCTTGATGTTCCTCCAGGTTCCTGGGCCAGTTCTCCAGTTGCTATAGTTTTTCAAGGTGGGCAGGCAATAAAGAGTATCCCTTGTTCTGAACCAACTGGCAAGTAAGATTTCAAAAATGGCCGATGGAGGTGGAGTTTTTAAAATAAAGCTGATAATGAACAATGTGGCTTGTATCTGTGGGAAAGTGGGTTTCCCAATACTGAACCTCAAACTTAGGTAGGCTTAATCACCCAGACATGGTGGGAAGCAGTGGGCAGGCTCCCTCCTCAAGGGATTAAACAAAATACTTGCTTCTTATAAACAGCATTTCTCATTTCTGGAAAGCATTTCCCCCATATTTTTGTATGAATGGCTTTCTTGTCATTAACATCTTAGCTCAAATTGACCTTCTGAGAGTGATCTTCTCTGACTACCTGGTCACTGTCTATCATGTTACGCTGAGAGGCAGTTTTAAAACAGGTCTGCAAATACTTTGAAACTCCTGTCATCTTAAGATGGGACTTAAGTTTCCACTCCTTAAATCTGGGCCAACCTTGAAGACTGTTAAAACGAACAGAGTGCAGGAAAAATGGCACTGTGTCACTCACATAACTTCTGAGGTCAAGTTATTTACGGAATAGTTTCCTGCTGGGAACTTTGCCTGCTGGGCCCCTTGCTTTCAGAGCCCTGAGCCAGCAAGGATGAAGGCTGGCTACCCTGAGGCTGCCATACTGGGAGAAAGCTCAAGCCACATAAAAAGGCCATAGGCAGGTGTTCCAGATAGTACTCGCAGCCTATGTCCCCGGTGACAACCAGCATCAGCCACCAGACATGCATGGAAAACACTTTCACATGATGTCAGCCCATAGCCATCAAGCACTCCCATCTTAGAATCTCCACTGTGCCCTGTCAAAATCCCAAACTACTGAATCCATGAGCAAAATTTAATGGTTTGTTTAATGCTGTTAGCTTTGGGGATGGTTTGTTATGATGGAATAGTAATTGGAACACTGTTTATAATGTTTTACATAGTACTAGTTACCACTGTCATAAACAACACTGTTTCTTTATTGAGTTATTTATTGATAACCCATCATCTCTACTCACAGGTAGGTTAGCTCTGCTGGTACAGGGACTTGCCTGTCTTAGACCTAGAACAGTGTTGATCTTGGTACATTGCAGGCAGTCAACAAATATTTGTTGAATGAAGAAACGAACAAATGTGGTTTTGTTTGTTTGTTTGTTTTTCCCTTGTAGAACAGAAATAAGAGTTTTGAGAGAGTATTTCGATCCAGGCACAGTAATTTCCACTAGGGACACTGAGGTAGAGAAGACCTAGGCAGTCCTTCAGGAGTCATTGTCTGAGAGAGGCATGGACAAATTAGGGGATGAGGAAGCATCTTTATCAGAACATGGCTTCAGAGGCAGACCCCTTAAAAAACCAGGAGGTGACTGCTGCCCTCACACCACCATATTTCCAGAGCCCCGCTCAGAGCCCGACACAAAACAGGTGCTCAGTAAATATTTGTTGCCTCTCAACGGGAGGAAACAGAGATTGTTCTGAGCTGGGCATAAAGCCAAGGCATGCGTCAGAAAAGAAGGGAACTGTGAGAAAAGAACTAAGTGCAAGGGAAGGCTTGTTGAACGTCTAAGTAACATTTGTTTCTCACTGGGCATATTCTACCATCATAAAGAAGAAATGCTCAACCTCACTAACCATCAGAGAAATGCAAATAAAAACCACAATGAGATACCACCTCACCCCACTCAAAATGGCTATCATCAATAAATCAACAAACAAGTGCTGGCGCTGATGTGGAGAAAAGGGAACGCTTGTGCACTGTTGGTGGAATTGCAGATTGGTGCAGCCACTATGGAAAACAGTATGGAGGTATCTCAAAAATCTGAAAATGGAACTACCCTTTGATCCAGTAATTCCACTCCTAGGTATCTATCCGGAGAAACCCAAAACTCCAATTCAAAAATCTGTATGCACTCCTATGTTTATTGCAGCGCTGTCGTGCGGGGTGTCCGGCGGGGCGGCCTGCGGGGTCTCTACTCCCGCTCCCCACATAAGAATGCAGGACATGGTGAGGCCAAAAAGGAACACCCACGGAGCCACAGGTAGGGAAGTCATACCACTATGGTCTCACTGGAGGCTGGGTTTACACGACGTGCGACCTGCTGTCCGCTTTGCTGCCAACCGACCAACTTTCTTCAACTCTCCTTACTCTCCTTCAGTCTCCTCCTTCACTCTCCTCGGCTCCCCTCCATAGCCGCGGCAGTTATATCAGTGACCAATGGCTTAATGGCTACAGCTGATGGCCAACCAGCCACAGCTGACGGCCATCCACTATCTGAGCCAGCACCTCTCCACATGAGGCCGAGAGCCTGGAAACTGCTTTCTGGGGCTCTGTCCCCACAAGCACTATACACAATAGCCAAGGCATGGAAACAACCAAAATGCTCATCGGTAGATGACTGGATTAAGAAGCTGTGGTACATTTATACAATGGAGTATTACGCAGCCATAAAGAAAAAAGAAATCTTACCATTTGCAACAACATGGATGGATCTAGAGAACATTATGTTAAGTGAAATAAGTCAGAAAGAGAAAGACAAGTACCATATGATCTCACTTATATGCAGAATCTAAAGAAAAGAATAAGTGAATGAACTAATCAGAAACAGTTTTGGGGACAAAGAGGAAAAACTGGGGGTTGTTAGATGGGTGGGGGGGTGGGGATAAGGGGAAAGGTGAGGGGATTAGAAAACAGTCGGTAACCACAAAATGGCCTGAGGGTTTTTGAAAAATAATTTTGGGAAACATAATCAATAATGTTGTAAAGATTTTGTAGGGTATCTGATGGACACGTGTCCCATTTGGGAGACCACCTCAGGGAAGATGTAGATGCTTGATCAATGTTCTGTACACCTGAAGCTGAACAATAATGAATGCCAACTATAATTTTATATATATAATGTGATGGCTCGGTGTGATGTCGGAGGGATAGTGGATGGGGGAATGGGGGGAGGGGGGTCCACAGTGTGAGGGATATAAATGATGAACGTCTAAGTAGTACCTTGGGTTGTGCACCTGAAACTAATAAAAAAAATTTAAAAAAGAGTCACTAGAGAAGCCAATTTAAAATACTAAGGACCCCAGCACAAACATGCCATTGGTTTTTTTTAAAGCAAGCCCATTAAAAACGCATGAAAAAATAATGGCATTTGCCTCAGGTTTCTGCTTGAAGATGGATTCATGCAATCTCAGCATTTTATCCTGAGGTGCTCCCCTGAGAAGATGCACTGGGGAAGCAATTTGTATCTCTTTTAACGAAGTCAGGAAGCCTTGAAGTCTATGAGTTGTCCACTTCCGTAGACCTCAAAACCAATTGCGGGGAAAGGTGTCAGATCTGAAGATTTTGTATGCTGTTAACTGCATGCAGTTTTTCCCCTGGTGGTTACATCTAAGACAATGCAAAGCCTCTGATTTTACAGCCAAGTTAGGATGCTGAGAATATTCTGAGGATGTACCTCAAAAATTAATTACAATATGGAGAAAATAGGGGCCTATCACCAGGAACACAGAAGATATTGAATTATTATTTGTTGAATGAACAAATGAGAATAACTTGTTAGATTGCTTTATGTTTCCCATGGTTTTCTACAATTCAAATGCAGTCTCATCTAGCCAGGCTTTACCAAGGTAATTCCATAGAGGGAGAGAGGGAGTTTTTTAAAAGCACCACAGAGAGCTGTCACTCAGTGCTGCAGGGACCCAGCGGTCACTGACTTACTGAATCCTTACACATGGTACTTCTGGGCCATGTTGCACTTTGGTGGCTACATTGACTTTTCCGGACCTTTCTGACTCCAAAAGTCTCAGAGAAGTCAAAGATGGAGCATTGAACACAGATAGAAGTAGACGCATCAGTGGGCAGCACTGCCTGGGGGAAGTGTGAATATCAAAATAGTGATCTCTAAACATTTTCAGCATTTCAACATTGCTGTTTCCTGCCATTTCATCCTAAATAACTTGCCTAACAGTTCTTATGTGTGCATTTTATCTCCCTGCTAGGAAGCAGTATGATGTGTTCAGGAAAACACAGGTGTTTAAATCAGAAAGTTCTGTACTCGGACTTTATAAACCTTGGATTCTTCATTTATAAGTCAGGGACTGTTACCTATGTCGTAGACTAAGTGTGAAGATCACATGTTATAGTAGCTATAAAGGCACTTATACATGGTCTGCCAGAGAGTATGGTAAGCAAACATTATTAGGCTGTCCTTATTTTTAAGCCAGCATATAAGATCCTGGAAGACAGAAAGCTGGCACAGTGTCTTGCCTGATACTACTTTACAAATATTTATTGAATGAGTGAATGCATGAATAACCACGAATGACATGAAATTGTGTATTAATCAGGGTAACTCTAGCAGCAGAAACAAATATATTTCAGTGGCTTACCAAAGTAGAATGTTATTGCTTACTAAGAGTCCAATTTGGCTGTTCCAATCAGCAAATAGCTTTCCACCACATGTCGATTCATGGACCCAGGCTCTGTCCAGCTGATAGAACTTGGGCCTTGGTGTCTTTGTAGACCAGACCCAACTGCTTCTTCACCCAAGGACTGGAAGGGAAAGGAAACTCACCATTTCCACTCACATTCCACTAGGGAGACCTGGACGACAAGGAAGGCCAGGAAAAAAGATCCCTCATTAGGCAGCCGTCTTTCAACTGCATACTAAGAAAGAAGGAGCCAATTGTTACTGCTGAAGTAGTTAAAAAAAGGAGCCAGAAACTTAGAGATGGTTGAACAGATGATAATTCGAGTAGCAGATCCCTCTATCACACGCTTTAACAAGAAACCTCTATTAATAGTAGGTAAACTCAGATGCCTATAGGAAACAGGCGACTAATATAATGAGTCAAGTGTAGCTCAATAGTGATAAGGGAGAACTGTGGATAATTAATTCTATCTCAGGCTTCTGGATCAGGGAGTTAGTTAAATTCATCATACCCTTCCATTCATGTCATAGGTCCAGACTGAACAAGAGCCCTATTTTAACTTATTTCATTTTATTTTTACTTTTAACTAAAGTATAACATATCTACAGGAAAAGGTAAAATCTTAAGTGTACAACTTGATGAATTTTTACAAATTAAACACACTTAGTGCAACCCACACCCAGATCAAGAAAGAGAACATCCTCAGGATCCCGGAAGGCTTCCTAATATTTCCTTTCAGTCCTATCTTCTAATATTTCAAAATAAGCTAGAAGTCTGAAATGTAAAGGAATTTTTCCTGGTTTTCAATGTAGTGTGTGGAAGCCACATAAAAGACATTTGTACATTAGACCTGGTTTAAAGCAACCAAACTGCCCAAAAAGTCCCTTCAATCAGGGTGAGTGTCTGTTATCCAGTGTGCCTAACAAACCACTTCAAAACACAGTAGCTTAATATAATAGATATCTGTTATTTCCCATAAGTCTGGCCAGGCTCGCACAAGGCTTTGTAGGTATCTGTAAGGTCATCTGGAGGCTAACTGGTCTAGGATGGCCTCAGCTGGATGGCTCATCTCTACTCCACGTGGTGTCTCATCCTCCAACAGTCTAGCCCAGGCTTGTTGACATGGTGGCTGGGCAAATTCTGAAGTCTACACTTAGAGGCAGGATAGAGGTAGGAGGATCAGAGTTAGGGAAGGAGATGTGATGATGGAAGCAGAGGTTGGATTGATGTGGCCAGGAACCAAGGAATGTGGGCAGCCTCTAGAATCTGGAAAAGGCAAGGAATGGGTTCTTCCCTAGATCCTCCAGAAGGAACACAGTCTTTGATTTTAGCCTCATAAGACCCATTTCAGACTTGGGACATCCAGTACTATAATGTAAATTTGTGGTGCTTTAAGCTGCTGTTTGTGCTAATTTGTTACAGCAGCAATAGTAAACTGATATACCATGTTCGTGCCATGTTGCAGATTCTGCCTTTCAGAAGTCTGTGGAGGTTCTTGCATGGCCGAGAACATTACCACCTCCAAGAGTCAGGCAAGCAGGCCTTGCTTTGGTCTCTGCACCTCAGAGACAATCTCTTTCTGGCCTCCCTCCAGCTGTACTCTTCCCCGTTTAGCCAGGGGTCTTCCTGGCCCATGCTACTCCAGTGGGTCTGCAAAATAGCAGCAGTGGCATCACCTAGGTGTGTGTTAGGTGTTCCAAGTTATTAGTCCCACCCACCAAACCTACTGAACCAGAACCTCTGGGAGTGAGGCCCAGGAATTCATGTTTTAACAATCCTTCCAAGGATTCTGAAGTATGCTTAAGATTGGAAACCATTGCTACCCAGGGTCTGTAGGGGTCTTTTTCCAGGTTTGTCCTTCTAAGGGTGGACCATTCTAGAATGTCTACATCCTGGAGCCTAGGAGACAGCTGTTTGGAAGAGGGTTGGGGGAGGATGAAGCTTAGTTCTATGGACTGATGTGTCTGTATCGTTACACAGGAAGCCCTGGTTGTGCAAGAAGGTGTGAGGGGAGAGAAGAGAAGAGAGGAGGGACTGAATTTTGTATTCAGTATCTTATTTCCAGGAGCATCTAGTTATAACAATGAGCTGAAATATAGTAAAGGAAAGGTACTTTGAAAAGTGCTGAATTCTGTAAACTTTGAAATTACGATCATCACTTTATTTAGTCATCAAAATCACTTTTTATGACATAACTGCAAAAAAACATATAGTTTTAATAACAGTAACTATTTTAATTATAATAGTTATCACCTTCCTTCGGTCTAGTTTTGTAGAGGAAGAGCTTGAGATAAGGATTCATGTGCTAGTGGTTTATTGATTGTGTGCTCTCAGGAAGAACATGGGAGTAGAAGAAGCCGGACAGAAAAGGTGAAACAGCCAAGCAAAGCAGCAATTACAGGTAGAGCTCCAGCCTCAGCCTTATCCCAAAGGCAGCTCTGGAGTGTGAGTGATACTCAATGTCTGTCTGCCCAAAGGCAAGGGAGCCAGGCTTTCTCACTGCTGACCCCAAACTCTCTGCTTGGGATAACACCTAGCAGGTGGGTGAGCATCTTGTCTGTGCAGGGAAAGTGGCTTCAGTAACCCAGCCGTGGGCCTCTGAAGAAGGTTTCACGTGTAAGCTGTTAGCAGCAAAGCACATGGGACCTCGAGCATGGGCACCCAGAACCAATACCCTGGGTCTCAGAGGACCTGGACGGGGCACTGAAAAGTCCTCTTTGCTACTGTGAGGTCTTATTTCATGCCAGGCACTGTTCTCAGGGCTACCCTTGTCATCATCTATCAAATCCTTACCAGGGAAGAACAGATGCCATTCTCACTTTACGAATGTGATACCTGAGGTCCAGGAAGATTAAGTAAATAGACCAAGGAGCCACCAGAGGTAGGAGCTGGCTGAACTGGGATTCAAACCCAAGCACTGCAGTCCCCAACCATCACTGTTAATGGTCCCCTCTTGTCTCTGCTGCCCCACTGGCTCCACTTGCTCCCCCTGCCTTGGGCTCCTGGCAGGGACAATACTTATATGAGGGGTTCAGAAAGTTAGTTCTCTACGTCTCCTTCACCCAGGAGAGCAGAATGAGGCTTGTAAAAAAAAAGGGAATTTTTTATCAACCAAGAAAGAAAATCTCAATCTATATGCTTAATTAGGTCAGATACCCATTTTCCTCTGAGCCTTTTCTAGTTCTTTGAAGTCAGCCAAAGCCCTGGGCATTGGAGAGGGGGGAAAAAGTGGAAAGAGAATTGAGAGAAAGCCTCCTACAAACACACACAGAAAAAAAAAAATCAATCATCAATCCTCTTTAAGAGTTGAATGCAGATAAAGTCAGCTATCAACCTTATCAACACGCATAAAAAAGATGCTTAAAATAAAAACTAGGGCAATCCCCTGAAGGAGGGAAATCTTCTATCTGTCTGAAGACTTTCCTACCTTGTTAAGAGCCTCTCTCCCTACACTCTTACTAAAATTCTGAACTTGTTTGTGGTCAATTCAAAGACTCCTTGATGTACATATTTTAGGTAAAGCAGAAGACTTAAAATATAGATTTGAAGATTTCAAGGAGATATGAGTGTAGTGGCAGGAAGTCCTGGGAGGGCGAGTATAGACGTGGTAGGTCAGGAGGCCGGGCTTTCCTTGGAGTTCAGCCCGACACTGGCTCCCGTGGCAGCTTCGGGCCAGCACCATCCAGGGCTCCTTTCTGTGATTATGGAAATGTACCTGTGCTGCCCTATACAGTGGCCACTAACCACATGACTATTAAGCACTTGAAAGGTGACTAGTGCGACAAAGGAATGAATTTTCACTTTTATTTGATTTACATTAAGTTAAATTTTAAATTGTGGCATGTGGCTAGTGGGTACCCTGTTGGACAGCTCAGCTTTAGGCCTTAACCATTTATGGACTTGGTATTTCAGAAAACACCTACAAAATGAGATCTTTATGTCCTATCCCTTTTTGTGCAGATGAAGAAAACTTCTGTTAAATTGATGAAGAATGACAGTTAAACTTTGCTGCATAACAAACCACCCCCAGATAGTGGCTTGAAATGACAGTCATTTATTTAGTGCATGATGCCATGGGTCACAAATTTATAATGGACATAGCTGGATAGTTTTTATTGTCTCCTGGGCTAAATTTATGCATTTGTGGGCAGCTCTCACTCAGCTGGGAACTGGCCTGTCTAGGATGGCCTTAGCTGGGATGGCTTATGATGGCTCTATGTGGTCCGCCATCCTCTTGAAGGCTCGCCTGAGCTTTTCCACATGATGGCTAGACAGGGTCCCAAGAAGGGGTCCCAAGAACTGGCACACTTATGCATTCTATTGGCCAAAGCACATCACCAGGTCAGCCCAGAATAAGAGGCCTGATAATAGACTCCTCCTCTTGTTGGAAGATGCAGCAGAGTTACATGCAAAGAGTGTGGATATGGGGAAGCTCAAACAATTGTGGCCATTTTTATAATCAACCACACCGGGGCTCTCAGAGGACAGTGACAGCCTGAAGGCACTCTTGACTCTCAGACCAGGGCTGGCCCTTAGTTTATTTCTTGGATTCTCTGTATAACGTTGCCCTTGTGCACCTTAGTTTCTTTATCTACAGAAAGATGGAGAGACACAATGATTTCTCTGACTTCCTCCAGCTCTCAGTATAAATGTTGAACTTGGCGGCTGCCTTTATGTGGGGTCCCAGGGAGGGGCAGAAACATGGGCATGGGCACATCTGGAGGAACCCATATGGAATTCTTCAAAGCAGCCTCTTTGACAAAGAGCTGTTTGGAAGCCAGAAATTAAGGCATATTTAACAAATGTATTTACAGTTTGAGCTCAGCCTTTCGGAAAGTAGTTTATAAAAGATCAATTTTGGAAAAGATCAAGGTTTTTTTCTTCCAGGTTTTTCTAATTTATAATCCACCCACTTCCTTTTCCTTTCATAAATATGATGTACATGAGTGGAGTGTTCTAAATATCTTCCTAGTTCCAGAGGCTTGACAGTATTTTCACATTGGTCTCCCATTTCATAAATCAAGCCTTGCGGATTTGTGAACTGCAACGTGAATAATATTCCTCTGGTGGAGAACGGCTGCTGTTTCTGCGCTTCTAATGCCTGTGAATCTCCACGATGGCATTCCTGCTGATGGTGATGCCTCCAGCTACCCCACAGCTGTCAGTGCACATTTTTGTGTCATGTCCAGTTGCTGGCTCACAAGTCTTTACTTGTGAAATTCAACAGAAATTAGTAGAAAGAAAATTCTTGAGAGGGAAGGCATGTTGGAGAAGATATTGATAATCATGAAGGTGATGAGCTGGAGAGAGGAAGAGAGGGGAAAGAAGTGGAGGAGGAAGGGAAGAAGGAAGAGGAGCAATGGGAGTGAAAAAGAGGAGTGCAAGGGAAAGAGAAGGAAGATGGAGAGGGAGAGAGGAGGTAAGGAGGGAGGAGCGAGGAGGGTGGGGGTAACAAAAGTAAGAGAAAGAGGGCAAGGAAAAAGGGAGAGGGAAACGAGGATAGAGAGGAGGAGGGGAACAAAGAAGTTCTTCCCAAGGTTGGGGAGAGAAATAAGATGAGAAGGAAGGGCCAGTGGAAGAAGCATGGGGCTGGAGGTAGGAGAGGTTCACAGGGCCAGTTCTGAATCCCAAGATTCCCAGCATGCAGACCACTGCTCTTTCAACTGCACAACAATCTTTCATGTCTCAGGGTATGGACTCTCATGGGAATCCAGGGGGAGTCCCCAATTAGTAACAGAATTGAATGTGACTCAGATTGAAGAAGCCCTGAATTTGTTCTGTCCTCTGGAGCTGTGTGAGTTCCAGTGAGTTGCCCCCTTTTTTTGTTTGTTTGTTTATTTGTCTTTTAACCTACAGGGCTGGGCTATATGAGGTGGTGTTGTTGTTTTTAAACTCTTTTCGGCTAGGAAACTCATTCTTCATGTGAACTTTTACGAAGAAATCTATCCCACAGATGAATAAGTCTTCTCTGCACTCAGTTTGAAGATATTTGGGTTAGACTGTTGTTTTTAGGTTACAGACCCTGAGAGGGTGCATGAGCCAATGATCTCTTAAGGTGGTTCTCCCTGGAAAGAGTTAGGAAAGCAGGACGCGGTTGGGAAGAAGACAAGCAAAGGTGTCCTTTCAGGCCAATTCCCAGCTTCAGCCTGATCCTTGGGATGTTGGGAGCTTTCATTATGTCCCAGAGTTTATCTCCATTGAAGTAAAGGAGCCAGTTTTTATACTCTTGACTAGAGGCCAGCCAGGAAGATATAACTCTCAGCATCTCTCAGCTCTCCTTGCTGGTAAGGAAGCCCCAGTAATCCAAGGATAACCTTATGAAAATGGTCACAGGGGCCATTCCTTAGCAGCAGAGCACTGCTAATCTAGGGGAAAGATACAAACAACTAGCAAAAGGGGTTCTTGGAAATGTGGGCACCAATGATGTCTCTCATATCATCTTTATGAGTCTCCCAAAAGCTAGGGTCTGTGAAAGCAGCTGTGGTCCTCAAGAAGTGAGGCCATCCTAGACACATGGGTCTCTAGGCGACCCATCAGCTGAACACGTGATGGAGTCACATGATGGAGCCCAGCCCAAATCAGTAGAACCCTGGGTTTGGCCTACAGAATTGTTAGCTAAATAAATGGTTGTTGTTTTAAACCATTCAGTACTGGCATGCTTTGTACACAGCAATAGCTAATACAGGGGAAGGAAATTCTCTAAATTCTCAGTCTAATTGCTGTCCTAATGAACATTTGTAGGTGGAATCTGAATGTGGGGTCAGTATTGGAGTCAGAATTGGCCTTTATCCAATTTTTATTTTACTCTCCATTGCAGTGGCACTGAACTTCATGAGACACAAGAGAGTTCTGCCTGGAAGGAGGCAATGAGAATACTGTCTCTCCAATTATTACTGAATTAATACTAGACAATTGACCCTTTCTTTCAAATCATCCTGGGCATTTCACGCTAGTGCTGGGTTTTAATCTATTGCCTTATCATCCTCGAGGTCACTGCTACAATGGAATGTTCTTGAATGATATAGCTATCTTCTTTAAAAAGAAGAGAGCAAATTATATATAGAAGGAAAGAGTAAAATAAAATTACATGGCTAAGCCCAAAAATGAAGGGGGATAAAAGAAGAACAAAGGAGAAATTAATTGAACTGTGCTTTGAATGATTAGCTTGGTGGCAGGCTTTTCCTACAGGTAAGATTCTTCTCATACAACTAAGGAGGTTAGGTCAATATCATTTCCGATGACTTTAATTGAAGTATTTTTTAAGCTTCAGAAGAGCCCAAACACAAAAGGTTTAGTTTTAACATGACCTTTCTGGAGATTTTGTAGATTGTGTATGAGTTAAGGATATATCCTACTTTGGCTTCAGTGAGGTACCTACCCCTCTGCTTGACATTGTTGCTCCCCAGAATCACCATATTTGCATTAAAAAAGTAATATTAAAAGTGTGGTGAGCCTCAAGGCAGATGGAAGCCTTTGTCTATTTAGTTGAGAGCAGTGACAGCTTTGGAGACATGCTTCAGAATAGATGTAGTGCTCACAATGCCCTGCAAACGGGGACACAGTGCCACTTTCCTGGGAGCAGAGGGGAGGAGGTACCAGGCTCTGAGAGTCCGGTGTTTTGGCTTTAGAGGAGAAACATCTGAGTCTGTGCAAGTCCCGCTGGGGCTCCACAGGTGGCGGTCCTGTTTGCAGAGCTCCCAGGATGCCTTCTCAGGTTTTATCAGCACCCTTCTTTTTCCTCTCCCTGACCTTGAGGACTGGAGACTTTCCATCCTGCGGTCCCCAGACCCTGTCTTTGACTTCTTGCACAAACTGGTTCATGTTGCATCTGGCCCGCTCGTTCCTTGGTGTGTAAAAGAATCACCTGATGGGTTTGTTAAACCCAGAAACCTGAGTCATACTCCCAGAGATTTGGATTCACGACATCTGTGGTGGGGCCCAAGAGCTTGCATGTCTAACCAACTCCCAGGTGATATTGATATCCCTGATGACCACACTTGGACTAGCTCTGCTTTAAGGAAGTGATACATAGATCTAAGCACAAGGTCTCAGACTGGCCTTCTACAGACCAATTCCAGTCCACAGATCAGTTTTATCCCTGGTAATATTTTAAAGGGAAATTACCCCCCAAATATTTAGATGTTTTGTCTTCTTTTATAAAATAAACTTTGGTCTGTCATTTTCCATGGCACAATGGCCTTAACATTAGTACCAGCTCCCCATTTAGAGAGGAAATGTACTCTTCAGTGCGCCACATTCTCCCACTACCCTCTCTCACACTACACCAGGCCTACTTCCATTGTTTCCTTTATGTGCTGGTTTCTGTTCACCCCTGAGTTTGTGTACCCTAATATTTAAGTTTGCATAATATTAACCTTCACAGGTAACACATTTGCATGTTACAAGTGCTTTCTGACAAGAATGCCTTAATTTATGTTTTTTTATTAGTTTCATGCACAAAGCAAAGTAATACTTAGACGTTTATCATTTATATCCCTCACATTTGTGTCAACCACCCCCTCTGACATCACAGACAGCCATTACATTTCCACTGTCTCTATTCCTAATGCTATACTCCACTTCTTGTATATAAAATTATAGCTGACATTCATTATTGTTCAGCTTCAGCTTCAGGTGTACAGTGCAATGATCAGGCATCTACATCATCCCTGAGGTGTTCTCCCTAATGAGACAAGTGTCCATCAGATACCCTACAAAATCTTTACAACATTATTGATTAAAATCCCCAAATTAACTTTCGTAATCCTGTGGCAATCTTGTGGTTACTGACTGCTTTCTTTTCTTTTTTTTTTTTAATTAAATTTATTGGGGTGACAATTGTTAGTAAATTTACATAGATTTCAGGTGTACAATTCTGTATTACATCATCTATAAATCCCATTGTGTGTTCACCACCCAGAGTCAGTTCTCCTTCCATCACCATATATTTGATCCCCCTTACCCTCATCACTCATCCCCTACCCCCTTACCCTCTGGTAACCACTAAATTATTGTCTGTGTCTATGAGTTTTTCTTTCTCATTTGTTTGACTGACTACTTTCTAATCCCTTCACCTTCTCCCTTATCTCCATCCCCCCACCCATATAGCAACCCTCAGTTTATCCTCCATGACTCTGAAACTGTTTCTGATTAGTTCATTCACTTATTCTCTTCTTTAGATTCCACATATAAGTGAGATCATATGGTATTTGTCTTTCTCTGTCTGACTTATTTCACTTAACATAATGTTCTCTAGGTCCATCCATGTTGTTGCAAATGGTAAGATTTCTTTCTTCTTTATGGCTGCGTAATACTTCATTGTATAAGTGTACCACAGTTTCTTAATCCAGTCATCTACCGATGGGCATTTCGGTTGTTTCCATGTCTTGGCTATTGTGTATAGTGCTGCAATAAACATAGGAGTGCATAAAGTTTTTTGAATTAGAGTTTTGGATTTTTCCAGATAGATACCTAGGAGTAGAATTACTGGATCATAGGGTAGTTCCATTTTCAGACTTTTGAGATACCTCCATACTGTTTTCCATAGTGGCAGCACCAATTTGCAATTCCACCAACAGTGCACGAGCGTTCCCTTTTCTCCACATCCATGCCAGCACTTGTTGTTTGTTGATTTATTGATGATAGCCATTTTGAGTGGGGTGAGGTGGTATCTCATTGTGGTTTTTATTTGCATTTCTCTGATGGTTAGTGAGGTTGAGCATTTTTTCATACGTCTGTTTGCCATCTGTATGTCCTTTTTAGAAAAATGTCTCTTCACGTCCTCTACCCATTTTTTAATTGTTTGTTTGTTTTTTTGGAGTTGAGTTGAGTGAGGTTTTTATAAATTTGTGATATTAACGCCTTATTGGGTATATCATTGGCAAATATATTTTCCCATTCAGTAGGATCCTTTTTTGTTTTGTTGATGGTTTCCTTTGCTGTGAAAAAATGTTTAGTTTGATGTAATCCCACATGTTTATTGAGAATGCCTTAATTTAGTCATGTGTTACAAATGATGGAAACCTCAGGCCACAGTGGTCAACTTCTGTAGAGAATTGTTGGGTTTCTCCAAGGACCTTGTGGAACAGTCACTGTCAGGTTTCTATGAGGAGGTTAAACTGGTTTTCCAAAACTTGACATGTAATAATGTGGAGATAGATAAGAAAAGGCTATGTAGGCCCTCTGGAAGGAAGAGACTTTATAAAACCAGGATTTTTTACTACAACTAATCTGAGGTAATAGAGACTTAAATGCAGAGATGAAAAATGTTTATTAGGGCTTTGCTGATGAAAAACTCCATTTTCTTGTTCCATTTCTCCTTTCTCAATTCTTTGAAAGGTGCTATCTATAGTTGACTACAGCTTCTGGAGCATTGCCTTGGTTCAGATTCTGGTGTGGCAATTTATTTTCTGTGTTACTTTGGTTAAATTGCTGAGCGTTGGAGTACTCTGGCTTCCCCATGCATAAATCACACCAACCTCAAGAGGTTATATGTGATTATTAAATGAGAGAAGCCAGGTAAAGTTCTTAGAATAGATTGATGCCTAGTGAATTCTTGATAAATGTCATTATCAAGTCTACTTCCCATTGTAGAAAGTGCATTGGCAGAGGGATCAAGCCAATCTAAGCTCAAATTCCTATCCTACCAGTTATTGGCAAGGTGACTTTGAAAATTGTTGCCCTTTCTTTTGTTCATTCTTTCAACAGATGCTGAGTCTATATTTCCTCACTGGTAAAATGGAGATGGTAGTATCTAAGAGTAGTTGTAAAGATTAAGTGAGATAATCCATGTAAAACAGTGCCATGTAAGAAGTATTTAATAATGTTAGGCTGGTTGACATGAAATTGCAATTTTTATAAGTCAAAAATGGCTGAACAATTGGTTTTCTTCAGTTCAAACTGTACTATTATAGATTCTAACATGTTTGTTGTTGCTGTTTTATTCCTATCCTCTCTACAGGGGGTATATTGGTTAGCAAAAACCACCTCAAAAGTTGGAGGGATAAAACAATGAACCTTATTATTTTTCATGAGTCTGTAGGTCAGCTGGGTGGTTCTGCTTTTCTAAACCAGACATGACTGATGTTGACGGGGCTTGCTCACGAGCCTATAATCATCTGATAGAACAGATGGGGACTGGCCGGTCTTGCATGGCCTCACTCACTTGTCTGGGGCGATGGGAATGACTGGGCCATGTGTCTCATCCTCCAGACAGCTAGCCTCGGCTTATTCATGAGGTGAAGGCCAAGTTCCAACAAGAATGCAAAACCTCTTGAGCCCAGGCTTGGTACTGACATAGTACCACTTCTGCTGAAGCCATTTAACCAAAACAAATCACATGGCCAAACCCAGATTCAAAAGTTGAGGAAATATACTTCACCCTTTGATGGAAGAAGCTGAAGAGTCACTTTCCCAAGGGCAAGCATACAGGGAGAGGAGAATTCAGGCTGGTTTTGTTTGTTTCTTTGGTGTTTGATTTTTTTTTTTTTCAAATCAATCCAAGGCAGGGAGTATAAATGACATTTGTGTTCTTTTGCCTCATCATTTGTATTATTTCTTTAACTTAAAGAATTATTTTTGAGAAGCATTGAAAATCTCCAGCCTTTGATGGTTAGGTATTTTTATCTTTCCTTCTTTTGACTCTCTTGCAGTTTTAGGAGTCTCTAGCTCAGATGTCTATGGGCAGTCTTCTATAGCACTTTGAAGACTCCATCTCTCTACCTTAAAACACAAGAAGCAGAATCACTTTACAAGAAAATACAGTAACTACATAGCAATTGTTTTTTTTTGTTGTTTTGTTTTAATTCAGGGACCACTTACTGATGAAATGCATAGCTGCTCTTGATATTCTTTTTACCCAGCACCTCTAATTACCAGCAAGGACTTTAAAGAAGACACTGCTAAATGTGTTGTCATTGTATCATAAGGAGGAAAAAAGAAGTCTGGTTTCTCCAGTTTTTTAGACCTCAGTTACAGTGGCTATTATGAACACTTTACAAAGGCTTTGGGGTTTAAAATAATAAAAGCTAAAATTTTCCATGTGACTCTGTACATGCATTAAACTGTTTTCTCTCAACATTCTGATGAAGGTACTAACACTATTCCCATGCTACAGATTTAAGAAATGGAGGCACAGAGAAGTTAGAAACTTGCCCAAAGTCACACAGCTAAGAAGTGTGAGAGTCAGGATTTGAACTAAGGAACCCTAGATTGAGAGCTATACACTTACCCATTATGAAATTTGCAATAAAGTGAATGATTGTCCTCTCTCTACCCAAATGATATTAAGTCAATTTCAATTCTATTGAACATTGTGGGGACAGAGCCAGGAGTGCAGTTTCCAGGCTCTTGGCCTCACTTGGAAAGTTGCTGGCTCAGGTAGTAAATGGCCATCAACTGTGATTGGATGGCCATCAGCTGTGGCTAGTTGGCCATCAGCTGTAACCAGTGAGCCATTGGCCACTAATATAACTGCTGTGGCTACGCTAGTAGGAAAATGGGGGCGCTAGCAAGAAGATGGTGGCTGAGCTAGCAGGAGCATATTGCAGAGAGGCGGATGCTGCCAGCGAGAATATAGTGGTATGACTCCCCTGTCTATGGCTCCGTGGGTGTTCCTTTTTGGCCCCACTATGTCCTGCATTCTTATGTGGGGAGTGGGAGCTGAGACCCCGCCTGCCGCCCCGCATGACAACATACAGAAATCACAACTAAAACCAGTGAATTGACAGAGGCAGATTTTAACTCAGTATAAAAAATGTATATTTTAAAAGTTGCTCAACAATTAAATGTGGTGTGAGATAGGGGCTCCTAGACACTGAACTTCATTGACACAAGAACTCAGGTCTCATAGACTGGATTCAATTCCTGATTCTTCAATTTCTTACTATGTGAAAGTGTCTAGGTGCCTGTGGGGCTAGGGTCCCAGGGAGCAGTTTCCAGGCTCTCGGCCTCACGTGGGAAGGCGTTGGCTTGGGTAGTAGATGGCCATCAGCTTTAACTAGTCGACCATCAGCTGTAACCATTAACCATTGTCCACTGATATAACTGCTGTGGCTGAGCTAGCAAGTGTGGATTGTAGTTAGCAAGTGGTTGGTTGGTTGGCAGAGAAGCGGACTGTGGATTGTGGTTAGCAAGTGCAGTTAGCAAGCGGATTACATTGAGGATCATGTTAATCCTACTTTCTGTGTCTCGACAGGCCGCCAGTGAGACTTGGGTGCAGGAAGACCCCTTGTTGGGGTACTGGCAGATGTTTGCTTCCAGCGAGAATATAGTGGTATGACTCCCCTACCTATGACTCCGTTGTTGTTCCTTTTTGGCCTCACCATATCCGGTGTTCTTGTGTGGGGAGCGGGAGCTGAGACCCTGCATGATAGTACCTAAGTTATCTTTAGCCTCAGTTTCAATCATCTTAAAAAAAAAAAATAAAACAAAACAACCAAAAAGGGAAACTTGGAGTAAAACCATAAATTATTGTGAGGATAAAGTAATATATCTAAAGCTTATGATTCATTATAGATCACCAGCAAGAATTATTTCCTTTCTTCCAGCATCATAGGAGTTGCCCAACAGAGCTTACAAGAATTTTACAGGAATAGGAGTAGGCCTAGCAATTCTTGTGTCAGAAAACGGGTTCATTAACTACTTGGCATTAAAGGCATCACCTGAGAGCTTGTTAGATGTGTACATTCATGGGCTGTACCCTTGACCTACTGAATCCAATCGTCTTGGGGCTCCACCCAGTGATCTGTACTCTTCAGGTGATTCTCATACTGTATAAACCTTGCAATGCAATGCACTGACCTGGGTGACCTCCAGGGATGCTTCCAGCTTTAATTTTATGGTTCCTATTTAACCCTCCCTCACCATCACCCATATAGTAATAGCTATCATTTATTGAATACCTCATCAACTCAAATATGCGAGTAAATACTTTGCATGCATTCATTTAATCCTTGAACCAGTGGGACTAGTACTATTACCATCCACCCTCTACAGATGAGGAAACTCAAGTTAGGGAACCGGCAGACTAGGATTTTGACCTAAGTCAGTTTGGAGCTCTAGCTGCTAAGAAGTCTGCTAAATTAATCACCACCCAGGGTCTCTCATAAGTCTAAGAAGGACCCAGAAGGGAACTATTTGTCTTTAGATCTATTCATCTGATAATGGCATGGGATAAAGAAATTAATCTAATGATCCCAGGCAAGCCATAGAGAGGGTCTGTGTGAAAGGTCACTGGCTGATAACCTGAGTCTTCTCAAGGCTAGAAAATTCTGGGAGGTCACAGGGCTGCAGAGGAGACCTGGCAGTTCCTTCCAACAGAATGTTCAGGAAGGACAGACCTGGTGGGTGGAAGTGCTGCCATAAGTGCCCTGCAATTGAAAAATGCAGCTGCAGGTAATTATTTTGTCCTAGCTATAAATAAATAATCCTAAGAAGAACAAGGGAAAAAGAGCTGTCTGGGGAGCTTAACTCCTGCTATCTCCCATCAGCTGCTCTAGAGCAGGGGTGTCCAAACTGCGGCCCGCTGGCCAACTGCGGCCCGAGATCCATTTTTTATTGGCCCGCAGAAATTCCAAAAATATATTTAGTTTACTTAAATAAACCAGGTGAAGCAATACGTACTTCACCTCGAGTGAGTGGCCTGGCTGTTTGTGTATTTTACCGCATATGGCCCTTGGTGAAAACGTTGAAAAAAGTTTGGACACTTCTGCTCTAGATGATAAAGCAAAAAGTTAGTTTTAACCACTTCCCTCCACCTGCTGCCTTTTCTGCTGGTGATGTCTCTACAGGGAACAGGTCTTCAAGCAAAATTTATAGCCAGCTGAGTCTGTAGAAGAGATGAGTGCCTATCTTCCTGCTCTGTGGTCCCAATGTAGAAGAAACCAGTAGCACAGATCGAGTGGAGGGCGAGAGACCTTGTGTCCCATCACACTGGGGTCCTTACCTCCCCTTTGCGTGTGTTTCAGCCACACAGATGTATATGTTTGGGACCAGTCTCGTACCTAGACACTGTTCAATGGAATTGAGGCATCACAATACAGCTATACCTCGTTTTATTGTACTTTGCTTTATTGCATTTTACAGATATGGTAAATTTTTACAAATTGAAGTCAAAACCTTCCACCAGCAAAAAGTTACAACTCACTTTATTGCAATACTTGCTTTATTGCGGTGATCTGAAACCGAACCTGTATTACCTCTAAGGTATGCTTGTATAGACTAATGGTCAGGATTACAGATGATTTGAGAAGGATGTCCCTTGGGCCCAACTCAAACCACCCCCAGTGCCAGAATTCCACAAGAATACCACTACTCCCTTGGCAAAATATTCTTAGCCTTGTAAAATGGCAAATACTCCTGAAGATGGAAACATACCAAGTTTTCCGTCTCAGTTGAATGTGCATGGTCAAAAGTCACTTTCAATGATTAGATTTTTATGGCTTTGATGAGGGAGAATACAGAAACTATAGACATTTTCTGTTCAGCGTATGGTTTTTGGCTCAGTAGCATTGAACCCTCTGGGTGCCTGTTGGAAATTCAGAGTCTTGGGCACTGTCTCAGACCTACTAAATCAGAATATGCATTTGAAAACATCTCCAGATGATTTGTGTGCATATTAACCTTTTAGAAGCACTGCTCTAGATGTCTGAGACTGAAATGGGGCCACATAGCAGCCACGTGGGGAAGGGAAGAGGGCCAAAGAGAGAGAGTTTAGCCTGGTGAGCAAAGCACACAAAATCTGGAAATGCAGGCAAAGTCCTTAAAATGTACGCAGAGCAGAAAGCAGCTGAAAGATCAAAGCCTAATTTTTAACCATGGGACAACTTTTAGATCAACATCTCTTGGTGGCCTCATGGGGACGGAACCCTGGACCTCCAGTGAAGAATAATGAAGGTAAGGATAGTATCGCCTGGCCGACATCTGCAGGGCAATCTTCATTAGCAAAATGCTGATTAACAGAAAATTTCAAACTGATGCTCTGACAAATTGTCAGCCATTGTGGCACCCTTCCAAAACACATTGTAGTTGCAGCCCCTGTTGAATGTTGTTCATGAAGAGCTTGCCTTAGATAGAAGCAACCTGTGAGCTTCCTGGTGCTTTGCCTTAATGGCTCAGGGTCTGAAGGTGGAGAAGGATCATTGTTCTGGGCACTGCAGGTAGAAGAGGGTAGGAAGGCAGGGCTGGAAGAGCCTGTACTGAGACCTAGGGACCCTCTGTGGAGTGTCTTCTGATTAATTCAGTAAAGCCTTCCACAAACCCTTGAGAAGGGACCAGTCTTTCCTCTCATTGTGAGGAATTGGAGATAAAAGTTCAAATTAGGTTGCATTCTTGTTCCTAAAACATTACTGTAAATCAATATTTTAGTAATTTCAGTGAAATCTCATAGAAATATACTCAGAGTCTTTGTCATGTCCAGTGGGCCATCATCTGACGTAGGTTTTTCTGGTACCAATTTCATAGTCAGTAACTTTGCAGCTGTGATCTGAAATGTATGGGAACAGGAGCCCTCGTCCATCAGTCCATCAGGAATTCCACTCTAAAGGGAGGTGACTTTGTAATTCAAATCACCGTCAGGATGACTTGAGGTCCCAAGTTAGGATTTATCATCTTCCATGAAATGGAACACACCTACAGGATGATTAACGTAAACGGAAAGTTGGAATCCCAATGAGATGCAGAGACTTCTCTGGTACCTATTGACAAGCTAGAATCTTATTGCCAATTTCCACCATGCTAACTATATAATATATAAATCTCTTCACCAGCTTTTATATGGTCCTCCTATATTTCATCCTGTGCCAAACCCTTGAAGATTATTCTCTCATACCCACTTGATGAGCGAGAACTAGGGACTCTGATTAGGGGAACAGCAATTTATATAAATGAAAATAAGTAAACTTTAAACTAATAAAATAGATATTTACTGTAATGAACTATTATATACAGATAATACAAATAGTTCTGTATTACATACAGAACTATTTACTCTAATGAAATGAGAGAATTCAAATGAGGTAATTATCTGGTACACAATCTCATCAGGTCTAGATTTTCAGGGAGAGGCCACTTCTCTTGTTTACAGGTAAGGTTCTTATTACACAAGTTTTAATTGGGGTTGCTAATATGTGTATTTCTTCCCAGCCATGATGGCTCATCCACAATAAATCCAAAGGTTGTATCTGAATCATGAACATTTGTGGGCTTATGGAAGGGTCTCCATCCAAAAGCCTGGATATCTTTCCTTTAAAGCCTGCCCTTCATACTACCAAGGAATTAGATCACCCCAGTGTCTTTATTGCTTCACTCATTTCCTCAGGCACTGTTCTTGAGGTAAGCCAGATCTGCTCTAGCTGGCTTTACATTCTAGTGGAAGAGACAACAAAAATACATTCAATAAGTACACACCTAAAGACATTAGAATAAAAAAGAGCACTTAATGTGTAAGTAGGATAAATGGGCTACCTATTGGCTATGACAGTCAGGGAGGAAGAGGTCCAGACAGAGAGAACAGCCATGAGTTTCAAAGGCCCTGAGGCAAGAATAAGTTTGGCATGTGTGTTTTTCTTTTTTAACAAATTTTTATAGCTCTTCGCAAGTACCAGGAACTGATCTAAGCACTTTGTAAATAACACACCATTTAATTCTCATAGAAACCCCATGAGGTACGTGCTAGTATTATTTGTAAGGTACTACATTTTTACAAATGAGAAAGTTGAGGCACAGAGAGCTTAAGGAGCTTGTCCAAAGTGACACAGCTAGTAAATCATGGAGCCAGGACTCAAATCCAAGTCTGAGCATAAGATCTGTGCTCATAACCACTTTGTTGATGGTTCCCAAACTGCTGCACATTGGAACACTTTGGGGATCTTTATTTATTTATTTTTTCAGTTACAGTTGACATACAATATTATATTAGTTTCAGCTATACAACATAGTGATAACTTATGAAGTGATCTCCCCAATAAATCTAGTATCTCCCTGACACCATACATAGTCAATATATTGTTGACTATATTCCCTGTGCTGTATTTTACATCTCTGTAACTATTTTGTAACTGCCAACTTGTACTTTTTAAATTTATATTTCACTATTTTATTTTAAAATTACAGTTGACATTCAATTATTTTATATTAGTTTCAGGTGTATGGCATAGTGGTTAGACATTTACATAATGTATGAAGTGGTCCCACTGACTAGTCTAGTACCCACCTGGCAACGTGCATAATTATTACAACATTATTGACTATATTCCCTATGTTGTACTTTATTTCCCTCTGACTATTACGTAACTACCAATTTGTACTTCTTAATATAATAGTTTCATTTTTTTCACACAGCCTCCCAACCCACCTCCCATCTGGCAGTCATCAGTTTGTTCTCTTTGTCTATGCGTCTGTTTCTGTTTTGTTTGTTCATTTGTTTTGTTCTTTAGAGGTCGGACAATGAAGTTTGTGAATTCATCCTAGAAAAAGTGCTACATAAACCATTGCTGAATATCACTACGGTTACTTTCGAAGTACTCCCCTTGGGATGCTATGAAATGACGCCAACACCTAGTCCACCATTCAAAGCAATTTTGGAACTCTTTCTGGAATGGCCATCAGAGCTGTCATCATGTTACCCTTGATGTCCTGAATGTCATCAAAATGTCTTCCTTTTAATATTTCCTTTATTTTCGGGTAAAGAAAGAAGTCAATAGGGGCCAGATCAGGTGAGTAGGCAGGGTATTGTTCCAATACAGTTATTTGTTTACTGGCTAAAAACTCCCTCTCAGTGCCATGGAGCTGGTGCATTGTCATGATGCAAGAACCATGAATTGTTGGCAAAAAATTCAGGTCATCTAACTTTTTCATGCAGCCTTTTTAGCACTTCCAAATAATTAACTTGGTTAACTGTTTTGTCCAGTTGGTACAAATTCATAATGAATAATCCCTCTGACATCAAAAAAGGTTAGCAACATAGTTGCAACAAGTTCGCTGACTTAATTGTCAGACCTTCCTATAAGGTAAAATCATATGATATTTGCCTTTCTCTGTCTGACTTATTTCACTTAGGATAATACCCTCTAGGTCCATTCATCTAATTACAAATGGTAAGATATAATTCCTTTTATGGCTCAGTAATATTCCATTGTATATATGTACCACCTCTTCTTTATCCATTCATCTATTGATGGACACTTAGATTGCTTCCATATCTTGGCTATTGTAAATAATGCTGCAGGGAACATAGGGGTACATATATCTTCTTGAATTAGACTTTTTGTTTTTTCTCAGATAAATATCCAGAAGTGGAACTGCTAGGTCATAAGATAGTTGTATCTATAATTTTTGGAGGAACCTCCATACTCTTTTTCCATAGTAGCTATACCAATTTGCAATCCTACCAATAGTACATAAGTGTAGCCTTCTCTCTATATCCTAGCCAACACTTGTTTGTTGATTCATTGAGATAGCCATTCTGACCGGTGTAAGGTGATATCTCATTGTGGTTTTAATTTACAATTTCTCTGATAATTAGTGATGTTGAGAATATTTTTCATGTTTATTGGCCATCTGTGTGTCCTCTTTGGAGAAATGTCTATTCAGGTCCTCCTCTGTTCATTTTTTAATTGGATTGTTTCATTTTTTAATGTTATATTGTATGAGTCCTTCATAAATTTTGGATATTAAACCCTTATTGAATGTTCTTCTTAATACCTTTTACCTTTTTCACCCATCTCCCCAATCCTCTCCATCAGGCCACCATCAATTTGTTCTCTGTACCTTTAAGTCTGTTTCTGTTTTGTTTGTTCATTTATTTTGTATTTCAGATTCCATACATAAGTGAAAGCACATGGCATTTGTCTTTTTATGCCCAACTTATTTCACTTAGCATAATACCCTTTAGGTCCGTTCATGATGCCTGGCTCCCTTCTTAACCATTTGGCTGTAATTGGGGTGGGCTGAGAGTTGGCCATTGGGAGTTTTGAAAGCTCCCAGATGATTAGAATGTACAGCAGATTTAGAGACTAAGGGCACTGTGGCATGCCATTTAGCATTGGAGCATTTGAAAACCTGGAAAGAACGTCTAGGCGTAATGAACAAGGGAAGGAGTCGCATTCCTCCCCCTCCTGCCCCTATTGATTGCCTTTTGCCTTTTTATGCATTTGCCAAAATCAAAACCATTGACATGAAGAAGACATGGTCTATTTTGAATCAAGGGGAGCCTGGTTACATCAGTAATAACATTCATATTAGCAGTGTGTGCTCGGCTTTTTCTCTATGCCAGCGACACAACCACCCGACATCAGGAGAGCACCCCACAAAGGCCATCAGACGCCTGAAACAGAAGCAGGAGCAGGCAGAGCTAGTCCTTGAATATGGAGACATCAGCACATCATCTCTGAGTGAGCCCATTTTATATTTTCTGTGGAAGTGGATGCTCAAAGTGGACCCTGGCTCTTCCTCACCCCACCAATGGGCTTATTCACACTCATGCTATGAATCAATGTTTCATTCACCAGAAAGCTGGGTGAAACCAACTAGTTGACTTCAGACAGTAAAGGAAAGTGTTCACTGTGTTTGCATTGGGATCACAGTCGGCACAGAAACCTAGCGAGACACCAAGAAATTTATTTTGTCTAGAGGCACTATGGAACTGGGTAGGGGCAAGAATTATGTCATTGACTCTGATATTTGGCCCAGACACATCCTTAGTTTCTCTCTTAGGTGGGAACGAGGGTATTCTTCTGGTGCCAAGGTTCTGCTTGGTAGAACTCAGAGCAGGTTAAATTGTCACTATGGGCCTTTGGCGCCAGTTTTTATTGGTGTGTGGGTAAGTTGGTTTGAGCATCTGTAACAGGCCTACCAGAGTGTCCCATATCTGAAAGAGGGAAATGACTGCTCTGTAGGCTGTGGAAATGCTGATTCAATAAGAACACAGAGAAGTTGAGAGAACTTCCTGACACCACCTCTGGTGAGTTGTTGAACTGGAATTGGAACTGGAATTAGAAATGAGGGTGTCTTTGCCAGGTTTTCCTGATTAAACTCCACACCCCTATTCATGAGGAAGGAAGCCTTCCAAGGACTCTCAAGTGGGCAGTGGAGCGATGAAAGCAGGTGAGTAAGGCACAGATGCCAAGAGCAAGCTCTATATTACTTGCAAACCTACAGCTTAACATTTTATGTGATTATAATATTTCATGAGGGTAGCAAAGACTGTGCTGTAAAATGCCCCATCAAAGTCCCAGCTGGCGAACCAGGAATTATGAAACAAAGCTGCAGGTTAGAAAGCCCGTGTCATCCAGTCTCCATTCATGTTGTGTACAATTAGCATTCACAAGTAATGGCTCACAGCTGACTCCCAACGTAAGAAATTATGGGGGCAAAAAGTCAAATACATGTCAAATATTCTTGATTAGATTTTGTCCCTCCAAGAGTCCTCACATTATGACATACTTAGGACCAAGATGAGTTGTTTTTTTTCGTTTTAGGTTTTTATTTTTTTATTTATTTTTATTTTTTATTTTATTTTATTTTATTTTTTTGCTTCTAACTTCAAACACTTTGGAGATTTCATGAAAAGTAATATGCTAAGATAAAGATTAAAAATGTTAGTGATATGTGGTATTAATTGAGTTAAGGGACAGACATCTCTGGGTTCCAGCCTGTGTGCTGTGGAAAAGGAATTGTGGTAAAGGGGCCATGGGCGGATTCGCACTCTTGGCAAGACTGGAGGAGCCAGGTATCTATTATAGAGAGTCTGAGTGTGTGTGCATGTGTGTGTGTGTGTGTAGTCATATGCTGCTTAACGACAGGGATACATTCTGAAAAATGCATCATTAGTTGATTCAGTCCTTGTGCGAACATCATAGAGTACACTTACACAAACCTAGATAGTATAACCTACTATACATCTGAGCTATATGGTGTACTACCCCTGATATGTGATACATCATTGACTGAAATGCCACTATGTGGCAAATAGCTGTATCTGTGTGTGTGTGTACATTGTAATTGAATGGAGATGCTAGTCAGTTGAATGAAAACATTTACTGATTTCACATAAGCTTTTTGCCATTTTCTAGTTTCTTAATCATCAAACACTTAAGTGTTAATAGTAAGTGCCCTGGTCCTTTACTTTGAAATAAAAGGAATTAATTTATTGGGTTAAGGATGTGGCAGTAACAAACCAAGTATGGACAATGTGGGAGAAAGTACATCTGCCCTCTCTTCCTCCTGATTTGGAGAATTCTAGATGTGCCAGGAAATCCTGAACTGAGGCAATCCACTGGGCAGAGTGACAGGACTGAAAGGGCCAGGTCTTGCTGGGCTGATCCACACTGGAGAGAAAGGAAAGCTCTTGTCTTAAGACTTTGACAGAACAAACCCAGGGAGGGTAGAAGTTGGTGTCAAAGTTTCTGAAATGCAATGGGTCATGTTGATGGAGAGTTTTAAGAGAAGGAGGACAGAGAGGACATTGGGAAAGCTATCATAGATGTGAAATAATAAGAAAAGGACAAATATCAGGAAATAGGACTTTAAGCTGTTCTTAAAGTTAAAATGGGCTAATGGAATCCCCTTTCAAGAGATTTCTGGAAAGATTCAACTTGCATTGTAGATATGGTTTGGCTGATGGATTATTATTTCATTGACTATAACACCATACAGGAATGAATGTTAGGGCAGAAGACATGGAATGCCTTATCTTATATGGGTTACAATGGTTCTGCAATCTCTATTCCTTTTCTCTTTTTTTTGCCCAATTGATACCCTGTGAGACTGGTAAGTACAACTATTGTATCTAGAGAAGCTTTCTAATCCTAAGGAGGCCAGAATCTCTGAGTGGACCTCGTCATTCTTAATGAATGAATATTAAAGACCTTATTGTTAATCAGTGTAATTTGCTCACAATAGCCAAGTCATCATTCTAGGTAATAGATCAGCAGAAGAGGTCATGAGAGGGCAGCAATTAGGGCATTATATTTGTTGTCATTTTTTGAGGGAAATGGAAGTGTTGACTAGATTTTGGGAGAGAACAGCTTGCCTGTACAGATGGCCAGCACCATTATCAAGGGGAGCCAGGGGACAAACATGACATGAGCCAGTCCAATATTAATTTGGAATTATAGAAGTCCAGGATGTGCCTGCCAACTATAAACTCTGTGCCACGGTAATCTTTCTGCCAAAGGTTAGTGTAGCCATGAATCATGAAATACCGACTGGTGGGCATGGTCAAGAGGAAGGTAAAGAGTTACGAGGTCAACACCTAATGCTCTACCTCACCACAGAAAAGGCTGAGTTTATACAAAACCAGAGGAAATCACACAAAATGGAAACCCCAAGGGCCCAGGAACCTTTGTTTTTTCTCCATTCCTTGCTCTCAAAACATCCTGTAATTTTCATTCCTAGCATTCCTTAACATTACAACTGATCATTGAGTAATTACTTGTTAAATGTCTTTCATTTTATACCGTAAGGTCTGTGTAAAGAGGGATAATCTTGTTCATGGATGTGTCCTTACTGCCCAGCATGGTGCCTGGCTCGTGGAAGGTGCTGCATGGTTATTGATTCATTGAATGAACACAATTAGTGTGGTCATAGGTGTAGCAGGAATGAACACCAATGTCTGAGGGATGGATGGTGAAGGCAGGTGACCCAAGGAGAAAGGTAAAAAGAAATCATGCACAAGTAAAGTTCTGACGAAAGCAGTAACTTTCTCCCATTGAGGATGAGACTGGGTCTTCTAGAACATTGCCAGGTAAAGAGTGGCCCATGGACCAGAAACATCAGCATCACTTAGAAGAATGAAGGGAATGGAGGATCGTGGCCCTACTTGCGGAAACAGATATTCAAGTGATCTGTGTGCACATTAAAGTCTGAGAAGCACTGCTCTATGGCATGAGCAAATATCCTGTTTCCTAACATAATAATGACACTACTGAGGGCACTCACAGTAACAGTGGCTAAGGAGAATGGAGTAAAGGTGGGGAATCTGCCCTAATGAAACCGTTACATGATAGGTGTGATATTCAGTCTTCAGGTAGGGAAGCCTCTTGCTATCAGCACAAGGAAAAGGATGAAACAACTTAATGTAGACTTATCATAGCCAGTCCTGAATTTAGTCTGTGTGACATGACTGAAAGACAGCAAATCGTGTCAAGGTCTAGGGCTATAAACATTGACTCACCTGGAGGAAAATTACACCATCCAAACAGGGAACTGGAAAGGCTAAAGTGTAGGGACTGTTTGTCCACAATTGATTCATACCAATTGGCTGAATTTGAGGAAAAGCAAAGAGGAAATGAGCATGAATGAATGAGCCCTAAGAGGGATGCTGTAGGTTATACCAATGGCACAGGTCAGTGTTATTCAAACTGTGTATTGTGGAATTTGGGGTTACTTGAGGGGTCCCTCAGAGGATGACATGAGGGTGAGGGAGGTGAGGAGGAGAAAGAACAGGAGGCCTATTTAGCCAGAAGTGTTGTTTTATGTATCTGGGTTCTACCAAGTACTGGAGTGGTACAGTGGGGACATGAATTGGCTTGTATGCCTTTTTAGATAGATGACTAAAAGAGGGTTTGGTTGGTGGGAACAGTTTTAACGTAAACAATTACAAAAGGTCATGGGGTATTTTCATACCCTCCTTGCAGAAAAGGAGAGAAAATGTAGAGATTGAGGACATTTATTTTTGCAGGTACCTATTATTTAACACGTATATGCAGCATGCATGGCACCATTGCAACTTGATCCCAGATCTTTTTCCAACTGAGCCTAGATTCAGCTTAGCACATAAATCTAAGCAGTCATTAACAATTGATTGGAAATGATACTGGAAATGAAGTTCATTTACCAATTTGAGTTCCAGGTAATAGGAAGACACATCAATAATTTCTCTAATTATGTATATTTTAATAATGTAATAATGATTTTATATGGGAGCAAGAAGTGAGCATTTGGTAATTTTCCTAGCTCTTCAGCACCATTTGCACACCCTTCCTATTACTAGGATATTTCCTATTTTAGGGATAATACCTCCCCAAGAATGCAGCCCATTTTTCCCATTCTCCCTTGCAGATAGTCTCCACCAATCATATGTACCTATGTATGACTTCTATTGGAAGAGAACA
This sequence comes from Rhinolophus hipposideros, assembly GCF_964194185.1. Taxonomy (NCBI): domain Eukaryota; kingdom Metazoa; phylum Chordata; class Mammalia; order Chiroptera; family Rhinolophidae; genus Rhinolophus; species Rhinolophus hipposideros. The sequence goes on from NC_138068.1 coordinate 32,487,347, forward strand.
GCAAGGTGAAGCTGGCACTTCATAGATTCCATTTTTGGGTGAAGGGGTAGTGAAGGCATCCAGCTTTCTAGGATATTAATGGGGGATAGTCAGGCATCCGGCTACCAATTTCAGTGGTGCAAGCTGAAATATCTTAATACAACTTCAGCAAGAATGGTCCTGACTGGAGCAGAGATACCTTGTTGTCTGAGCATTGTTGTTGACTTTGTAGCCCACAGACCTGATGTAGGGGTCCTTCTGGAGATTCTTCAATATTCTTTAATATGTTTCTTTTCTGCTTAATCTAGCTAAAGTGGATCCTGTTGTTTGCTACTATGAATCTGGAACCTGTGGTCTAAAAAGAAAGCTCTAATTTTTCATCTTTCCTTGCATTAGTTATTTATTCCTGCATAATAAATTATACCATAACTTAGTGGCTTACAACAACAATAATACTTGTCATCTCTCACAATTTCTGTGGGTCAGTAAAATTCAGGAGTAGCTTAGCTTAGGGTCTTTTTTGCACTTGAGATGTGGGCTGGGATGGCAGTCATTTGAAGGGTTGGCTGAGGCTGGAGGATCGACTTCCAACATAGTTGCAAGTCGGTGCTAGTTTTTGGTAGTTGGCCTCAGTTCTTTCCAGTGTAGATTTTGCAACATGTTTGCTTGACTGTCCTCATAATAAGTAGGTGGCTTCTGCCAGAGCAAGAAATCCACGAGAAGCAGAGAAAGCTAGTAAATTTTTTTAAAATTAGTTTCATGTGTACAAAACACTGTAATAGTTAGACATTTATCATTTATACCCCTCACAAAGTGATAACCCCCAATCTACTACCCCTCTGACATTGCATACAGCCATTTCATTTTCACTGTCTCTATTCCTTATGCTGTACTCCACTTCTTCTTAATATATGTATATATATAAAAAAATTATAGTTGACATTCATTATTATTCAGCTTCAGATTCAGGTGTACAATGCAGTGATCAGGCATCTACATCATCCCTGAGGTGGTCTCCCTAATGAGACAAGTGTCCATCGGATACCCTACAAAATCTTTACAACATTATTGATTATATTCCCCAAATTGACTTTTGTATCCCCGTGGCAATCTTGTGGTTACTGATTGTGCTTTCTAATCCCCTCACCTTCCCTCTTATCCCCACCCTGCCATCTATCAACCCTCAGTTTTTCCTCTATGTCTCTGAGACTGTTTCTGATTAGTTCACTAATTTATTCTTTTCTTTAGATTCCACATATAAGTGAGATCATGTGGTATTTGTGTTTCTCTGTCTGACTTATTTCACTTAACATAATGTTCTCTAGCTCCATCCATATCATTGCAAGTGGTAAGGTTTCGTTCTTTTTTATGGCTGTGTAATACTCCATTGTACAAATATACCACAGTTTCTTGATCCAGTCGTCTACTGATGGGCATTTTGATTGTTTCCATGTCTTCCGGCCCCGCCTTTTTAATAAGGCAGTGTTAGAGAATTTGTGGACATATTTTAAAACCATAATCCATGCTGTTTGCTATATAAATTTGCAGTGCCATCCCACAGTAGGTGAGCAAGCCTGCCCTGCCCCGCCACTCTGAACTGAGTCATTTGACTTAATTTGGCCAAAGGGATCTTAGGCAACATGATTCAAGCAGAGATTTGAGAAGAGCTTGCATGCATTCAATTGTTCTCTTGTGCCTCTCCTATAACCATCAAAATACATCATTGAGAATGTAACCCATTGAATGATGAGAGCTTCATGGTACAGAGTCAAGTATATTTGTTATCTATGACTGCATAACAAATTACTCCGAAACCTAACACCATAAGACAATATGTATTTATTCTCTTTCATAGTTTCTGTGGTTTAGGAATTCAGGAGTAGCTTAGCTAGTCGGTTCTGGCTCAGGGTTCTGGCTCAGTTGTTATGGTCATTTGAAGGCTTTGCTGGGCGTGGGCAGGCCACTTCCATGATGGCTCATGTGTGTGTTTGGCAAGTTGGTGCTAGATGTTGAGGCCTTGGTTCCTCACCATGTGAATCTCTCCATAGAGCTGATTATGTGCCTTCACAACATAGTGTCTGGCTTCCACTTCGCTGACAGATCCAAATGAGCAAGGCAGAAGTTACAATGTCTTTTATGACCAAGTCTTGGAATGACCGTGTTGTCTTTGGAATATCCTCTCAGTTACACAGGACAGCTCTATTTTCCCTAGAAGAGGACTGCACAAGGGCATGGATACCAGGAGGTGGACATCCCTGGGGACCTTCTTGGCTGGTCACAATCAGTCATTCCAGTTGAGGCCAACGTGTACCAGCCAGTAGGTAGCCTAACCTCAGGCATGGGAGAAAACCATGGAAGATTAGGAGAGTTACCCAGCACCACCTCCTGCCCCCGTCCCCTGCCCCTCCCACCACCTCCCTTAGCTGACTGCAGATGTGTGAGCAATAAATGAGGTTCTGTGGTTGTTTGTTTGGCAACATTATTGTGCACGGCCATGACAAAGTGCTGATACAAGCACATTAGTGACACTGGGAGAAATCTAGAGAATTGTGAATTAGAAATGCAGTGAGAGCCCTTAGCCTCAGTTTTCCAATGCATGTGTAAGATTCATATATAAAGAGGATCTCTGGCTTTGGGGACTTACAGTCTAATAATTTATACACATTTAAGCATTTGAGCCATTGATTTATTTGTTTCTTCTACAAAATAAAGCTAGGGAATAAATGCATGCAGTTGCTTTTGTTCTGAATTATTCTCAAACTGCTCTGGTGAGTAGTGAGTAGAATTATTTTTCCTGAGCTCTTTAACTTTTTTTAAAAAAAATGGTTTTATTAGGTATAGTTTACATGTAATAAAATTCACCAGTTTTAAGTTTACAGTTTGATGAGTTTTAATGAATGTATATGGTTATGTAATAACCATCACAGTTGAAATACAGCACATTTTCATCACCCTCCAAAGTTTGCTCATATCATATGCACTTTTAAGTAAACTTTTTATTGAAGTAGAACAAAGATGCAGAAAAAAGCACAAAACTTACTTGAATTTTCACAAAATGTATCCATTATTCAAATTAAGAAATAGACTCAAGGGGTTCCCTTTCCCCAGTGGTAACCACTAATCTGGCTTCCATCACCATCAATTAGTTGCCTGTTTTTGAATGTTAATATAAATGGAATAATATAATAACTGATCCAATGCATCTGGTTTCTTTTGTTAAACATTATGCTTGTGAGATTTTCTCATATTGTTGCATCTATGTAGTTTGTTTATTCTCATTGCTGGTACTCTATTGTATGAATATGCCACAATTTATTTATCTGTTTTGTTCTTGATGAACATTTGCGTTCTTTCCAGTTCTTGGCTATTATGAATAGACCTGTTATGAGCATTCTGGTCCATGTTTCCTTGGCTGTGCTTTTTGATGGCTTTGCTTTTTTTAGGGGATAGTAAGAACACAATAGAACCAAAAACTGCCCATTCGTCTTGTAACTATTTGGGGCACTTGCCAAAAAACACAAGAGTTTGCAGAGGAGATTTTACCTGATAGAAGATTAAGTATCAGGTTTGTATTTGCTCCATTTTATGAGAAAAAAGAAAATAAAGACTGTATTTTGAAATTTGAGAGGCAGGTTACTGAGATGGTCAAATTTTCTTCATACTCTGAGCTCTGTGTGTCAACCTTCCATCCCTCCTTCCATCCCTTTCTCTTTCCCTCCCTCCCCTCACCCCGCCTCGCTCTCTCTCTCTCCTCCCTTTCTTTTCTTTCTTCCCTCCTTTCTTCTCTTCCTTTCTTACAAACATTTTAAAATGGATAGGGATTTCAAAAAATGAGTTGAATTGTCCTCAGATGGGGATTTTTCTTTTTTTTTTTTCCGTGAAAGTGAAGACAAAGTCAAGTGATTTTCAATTTGCTCTAAATGGCTTCTTTTTCGGGAAAATAGTTTGGGGCTTTCATAAACATTGAGGCATTTTTGTTGTCTCAAATTTTGTTTTGCTTATTACATGCTGCCAGACAGGTCTCGATAAGAAGTAATGAAGGCCACAACAGCCATCATGATTCATATCCTCTCCATCACTGAGACCCTGGTAGCCCAGCCGTTAGGGGCAACCTAACATTTCATCTGCCATTGTTGATGGGCAAGTTTCAATTTGGACTGGCCAGGTCATGAAATGATCTACAAATAGTAGGTTTCAGGCTGTTATTTCATAGACTATAGGCTAGTTTGAAAATCCTGTCCCTTCTAAGGAAGGTCATCTGTCCAAAATTGAAATTCCCTTGTACAAAGATTACTGGAGGGCAATCCTCCTATGTCCCACATGGCACATGTGTTTTAAGGAAAAAAAAAAATTGCAAATTCTAGCTGCTTCTAGTTCTTTTCTTGGACAAGCCACCAATTAACCCATTTTTGAAAGGTCCTTTCTTCCCATGTATGCATAGAGTAGACATGTGGAGTTAGCTTCCCAATGTCCACTCAAGATTTTTTCTCAATAACCTTTAATAATGAGGTCATGTTAATCCCCACTCATAACTTTACATTGGCCTCCAAAAGGATAAGTCAGCAGCAATTTAGCTTATGATCTGATCATCGTTTATCACACATTACAAGTCAGGCCAATCAGGCCAACACAATTCATTTTTGAACTTTCAGTTTGAGCTATTGGAACAGTAGACTGTCCCCATTTTGTAGGATATGAAACTGGAGGTTGGAGACCAAGCCCTGGCAGCGATCTTCTCTGCAAGTCTATGGCCTATCAGATTGGAAGCAACACCAAGGAGGTAGTATTTCCATATTTAGGCTCTGTCATTTCTCCACTTTTCTCAGGTAAGCTGGAAAAAAAGTTTCTTCCTTCCTTCCTTCCTTCTTTCCTTCCTTCTTTCTTTCCTTCCTTCCTTCCTTCCTCCCTCCCTCCCTCCCTCCCTCCCTCCCTCCCTCCCTCCCTCCCTCCCTCCCTCCCTTCCTTCCTTCCTTCCAGTTGTGTCCATTTCAGTAAACACAGGTACATTTTCAACAACTGTGCTAAGGACTACTTAATGGCCCTAGAAGCTGACTATGCCTTCATTTAGGATGATTTCAAATTGAGTTTGTGAAAGAAGTCTCAAAGTGGCAACATGGGTGGGGGTTTGTGTTTCTTGCCCTTAGTACAAATTAGGCTCTGAAGTACACAGAGCTGATGTTACAATCTCATTCTCTTTGAGGCAGAAAACTCACTAAATAGAAGTCATTCACATTTCTATTTGAGCATCCTGGAGACAAATATAGTGAAATGAATAGCCTTTTAATTTAATTGGCTTCCCAGTGTAAATCCAATAATAGAAGGCAGAGTCCATCTTGGAGTTACTGTCAAAATCACTGAGATCCAAAGCCAAGCACAGACCACCCCCCCCCCAGAATGTAAGGGTCTTTCTCATTGATGCCAGACCTCCCACAGAAACCAGCGTAGTATTCAAATGTATGGATGTGGCATTATTAGTTTATCCATTAATGAGCTGATGAATATATGAATTATTTCCAGTTTTAAGTAATTATGAATAAGGTTCTTCTGAACATTCATATACAGGCCTTTGTGTCAACAAGTTTCATTTTTCTTGGATAAATACCTAAAAATGGAATGGTTGAGTTATATGGTAATTGTATATTTAATATAAAAAACTGTTAAGGTGTTTTCCAAAGGAGCTATTCCATTTTACATTCCCACAAGCAGGTATAAGAGTTCCAGTTGTTCCCAGTCACTGCCAACACTTGGCATTGTCAGTCTTCTTTCTTTCCTTCCATCTTTCCTTTCTTCCTTCTTTCCTTCCTTCCTTCCTTCCTTCCTTCCTTCCTTCCTTCCTTCCTTCCTTCCTTCCTTCCTTTCTCCTCCCTTTTCTATTTTTTTTTAATTTTAGACATTTAAATAACAATGTCGTATCATGGATTTAATTTGCATTTTTGTGATGATTAATTGTGTTGAACATTTTTAATGTTCTTATTGTCCGTTCATATATATTAGTTTGTAAAATGTCTATTCAAATATTTTACCCATTTTTAAATTACATGTTTTTTTTTTCTTATTGAGCTAGAAGAGTTCTTCATATAGTCTACATACAAGTCCTTTGTTAAAGATACTTAACAAATGCTTTCTTCCAGTGCGTGACTTGTTTTTTTAATTTTCTTAGTGGTGACTTTCAAATAACAGACATTTTGTTTTGTTTTAACATTTACAATTTCATTTTAGTTTCAAAAGAGTTACCTTGATGAGTCTAAAATTGTTTCAACATGGCAAAGTTTTACAAAGCTATCATGAGTGTCCAGGCTGCAGCCTCATGGATGAGAATGCATCGTGACATCTATTAAAGTGTAATTTACATGAACTGAAACGGGGAGGGAGGTGTCTAGTCCCAAACTAGCACTTGTGTCTATTTATTGGTGATTAGTTGCAATTATTTTCTCTTCTTAAAATATAAACTATCTATGAAAGGAACAAGAAAAAAGTGTTATTAAATATTTGTGTACTTTTCAAAATCAAAATAGAGCCCATGAGAGAAAAGAAATCTAATATGTTTTGACTTTTAAAATGAAAGTAGAAGAGGGTGTCATAGCATGGCTAGAAGTGAAAGCCTGGTTTGATGCTGCCAGAAAGTCCTCTCCTGACGTCTCAGCCTTCTGCCTCTGAGAGCTAACTTGTTGGAAACTCCTGGGGTTCATCTTGCCTTTGGGTTGGAAGTGCAGAAAGCGGAACGGTAAATCATGTTTGGGTTACAGGTCAGTGTTCTAATTTCTTTATACAGTTGAAACACATCAAAGCACAATACTGGTACCTCCTGATCACCCCTGGAGCAGCATTTGGGAGAAAAGACACGTGAGATGGTATGTGACGTTGCTGGAGAAGGAAGGAGAGGCTGGTGGGCAAGACTATTAGTCTCTAAGGAGAGCAGATGTTTTCTCCGAAGGACCGTTCCCTTGCTCTCTGACTAAATGGGCCACTCATGCCTAGTTTCTCTGAAATTTTTATCTTCCTCCATTCTCAAATGAAACATATGCCTTAGGTTGAATAATATGTTCTCTAGAACTCAGGTGGAAATCAAATGCTGAGGGAAAAGAATGATAGAAACACCATTAAAATAAAGTCCTTTTGTTTAAAATAAGAGAATAAATTGCATGTTTTGGCTGAACCATGGGGTCCCAGCAAGGAGACTAATCAGTGTCCCCTGCATAGCTTAGAGTTCCCCACTTGATTCAACTTCTTTCCCTCCAGTAGGAAATGTGAATTCAGATCCACTTCAAAGACATCTCTGGACATATCCTCATAAGCATCAGGAGCAATTCCTTCCATGGAAGGATCATCTTTTAACCCAGGTTTTATTCTCCCCCAAGACCATGGTCCTTGGAAAAATTGTATAGGAGGCTGTAGAAGATTTTGGTTTAGTCATGTACCTGCTACTTGGTGATTCCAAGCTTCTTGATGTCTCTCTTCCTTCCCAGTCTCTCATCCAGTTCCCAGCCATCCTCAACTAACTCTCTAATTGTATCCAGCTCTTTAGTGCATATTTCCTTTAATTCTCAGAACAACCTGATAAAGTACGTAATATCATTTGCCCCATTATACAGATGAAGAAAGTGAGCCCCAGAGAACTCTCTATCAGAAGTTTCCATAGCACTCACATTCTAGTTGGGACTTTTTGAAGAGCAACCTCTATGCCCCTAAAGAATATATCTCCATTAGAGAAGTTCCAGGTGCTGGGAAGGACTGAGGACATCGCTGTTCTTTAGGTAAATCACTGTTCGATCGACCTCAATTGTGCAGGCTCCTTCTGCACTTGCAGTCTCTAGTGGAGGAGGAAGTGATTCTATTTGCCTTGGATAAGTGATGCTGAGCTTTGGAACAGTAAAGGTGGTAACTGATTCTTAGGATTTGAAAACAATGAGCCTCTTTATTTGGAAACACTTGCCATCCTCCCTTGATGTCCTGTGGCATTGAACGAAGCAGAGTTAGAGAACAAGATTGGCAGTAAAAAGACGTATGTTTCACTGCTCTACCATCCCTCTTGTAACAAAGGCGGGCCCTGCTTTGGGCTTCAGGTTTGTTTTTGTTGTTGTTTTTCCATTTCCATTCAGTATGCATAGTACAAATTGGAAACCTTGGGCACAAATTTTTCCAATCAACTTTTCCCACCCCCGCTACTGCCTTTATGTCTTTCACCTGTGGGATCATTCCCAACTTCCTTCTTGGTCTGTTAATAATTAATAGCACTGGCATTTATAAGCCAGTGGTAATATGTTTTGATTTTTATCGTTTCGTTTCATGAATTATGGATATTATTTAAAAATGAGTTTTTTAAAGTCCAAGAAGGAAACGGAAGTTGATGGGAGGTCAGAGGCGATGAGAAGGCTCGTGATCTTGCTCTGCCATCATCTGTCAGTTTTAATAAATCGCTTTCAGCTTGAAGGAAACTTGAAACTGCTAGTAGCTCCTGCTCTTTCTCCATGGCTCCCTTTGTGGGTGGGAGGACACAGCCACTGCTGGAATGCAAATTTATGCTAGAGTCTTGCAATCTCCCATCTGCCAGGGGAGTAGATCTCCACACAAAGCAGGTCTCTCTTAGATGGCATTCAAGAAGCTAAACCCCTGAATTGTTCATAGTTGACACAGTCAAGTTCTATACAGGTCTAGGGTCAGAAAACTAAAGGTCTCATATCGGCATTGTCTCCGACCAGCTATATAACTTTGAACAAGGCAATGAATGTGCTGTGTAGGGGTTGAAAGATGACAGGGAAGACTGGTTAGAAACTGCTGAGCCATATGCCATTGCCCCACTTGGCCCTACCATGCATGCAATTTCCATAACGTTACTGCAGCCTTTATGGATCTTACCATTTAGCTTGCTCTGTATCACTTTGCCTGGCTATGCACATGGCAGGCTGAAGGTGCTGGAGAATCATCTCCCTCCCAGAGCAGCCTTCAATTAATGACTGGTGGGAGTTGATGCAGAGACACTCCAGCTACCTAACCCTCCAAGAAGATAATACTGAGGAGCATGTTTTATACTGTTTCCAGATTTATCCAACAAGATCAATCTCCAGCTTCTCACAGTGGTAACTTTCTTGATAGCATACCCTTAATTTACTACTTTTCGTACCCTGTCTTACATCATCCCTCTTCTCTCCCCGCTCCATGCTCTACAAATAGTATTTCCTGGGATCACCTCCTGAATAAGCCACTTGTAATTGAATTCTTGTCTCAGAGTTGGCTTCTGGAGGACCACTATCTGCGACAATAACCAACTCTACCTAAAGCATTAGCAGGCTGCCCAGTGATCAGCTATTCCTTATTGGAGAAGAACCAGGAACCTCCAAGCCTAGTGAGTCCTCAGTTCTCTACTTATCTTTGCCTGTGATCCCACACATGAGTGACGTAGCATATGCCTTTTGGTGATGAAAGTATCAAATAATCTGATTCCAGAGCACAATTTTGTAGGTAAATATAGTTTTGATGATGCCTATCATTTTTGATTTAGTGGTTGAGTTTCTAGGAATGTACTAAAATAAAATAAATGAGGGTCTGTGCAGTATTTGGCTCAGAGACTTTGTATGGAAGCTCTATCTATAATATCAGAGAAATGAAAGCAACCTGAATACCAAAAACAAAGTATGTGAAAAATGATAGTACACTCATATAATGGAATCTTTTTAGTCATTAAAAATAATGTTAAAGATTAATATATTTTGATAGAAGCTCTTTATAGTCTATTGTGAGGTGCAAAAGGCAAGTTATAAAGTAACACATATAGTATGATCATATTTATTTCAGTTTTGGAGTAGATAAAGGAAATTTCTGCTTGAACCTTGCTTATACACAGAAAGGCTTGATTCCTGCATAACCTAAAGCTTGCTTGAGCTTTCAACAACTCTCACTGGACCCTGTTGAGAACTGCACTCCAGTATTAAACTGGAGATGTAAATGATGCCATGCAGATGACATCATACAGCAATAATGACCAATCCCAATAGTGACTTTTTAATCCCCTTCTAAAACCAATCTCAAAGTGCCTCTTGGATCCTCCCGTATTTGAAAAAGACTTCCTCCTTGCCTTCTATCTGGCTCTCACACTGCCCACTAAGAGATGCCTGCTGACCTTCACCCAAAAGGATACAGTTTTCCTTGTCCAATATACTAAGTCCAGACTCCACAGAGACCATTTTTAGGATGACATTATTCTTTGACATACTTGAATGCAGTCAGTTGTTCACTAGTTGTCGTCAAACAGAAATTGTCTACAAGTTTTCTCTGAATGCTTTTGTGTGCCTTGTACCTGTGCAGTGTAAAACATATAACTTTGAGTTACTGACCCATGGGGACAGAGGACCTCGAGAAAATAATTTGAAACAGGAGTGAAAATTCTCTGCCTCCTACCTGCTCTGCTCTCTCCTCCCTCTTTTACTTTTTTTTTCTGCCTGCATTAGGTACCAGATGAGCCATAGGGATTAGAGTGGAAGAGATGACTCATCCATCTTTAAGGAGAGTATTTTAAAAGTGGCAGAGCTTTGGGTAAAAGCTAAGAGATAAATGAAAATAAATAGTCCAGAGTTTATTCCCTGACTGGGTGTACAAGAGATACATAAAACTCAGAGAGTTTTTGAGCCACCTAAGCTAAACTTGCCGCTTAACTGAGGCTGAGGGATAAAGCCCAGAGAGATTAAATGATTTTCCAACGTCTAACTGTTAAAAAGTAATGAATAAGGATAATTCAATGTTTGCATTAGACAGAACCTCACATTTTTTTCTGTTTATTTATTCAAGGGAGGGAGAACCTGCCGCTCATTGCACACCTTCTCCCCCCTTTTTTTTAAATTTAAAGGAGGTAAGAGTATGTGAGTTTGCATTAAACTCATTTATGACCTTGGGATAATCATTTTCAGAGTGATTGTAAAGCCAGGCTATGGACTAAGATTATCTGAAGGATGTTTGCAAAATACCAAGCCTCACATTTCACCTTTGCAAGTTCTGATTGGGCAAGTTTGGGGTGGGGCTCAGGGAAACATTTTTAAAGTGCTACCCAGGGAGTTCTCAAGGAAGCCAAATGTTGGGCCCTGAGTTTGACATTACCTTGGGCAATTTTGGACCATCAGGAATGAAAAGTGGAAGAGAAAATAGGAAATTTACTCACTGGAGTTGGACTCCGTCTTCGTTCCAGAGCAAATGCTCTGGTTGGAATATGCCCTCAAAGAAACAAATGGAATCCACACCTTCACAGGAGTTTGCCAGTTTGGTTGGAGATGGATTTGGGGCCTGGTAAGCAGTCTTCCAGCTCCTCTAATAGGATAATGAAAATAGAACAATAGGTTGAAACATGTTTCTGTCAGGGGTGATCATACCTGTGACTTTGCTCTTTGTCTTATTGTAGAATAGGGCTTTCACACTTCATCATTTAATTTAAAAGCCTTTTTTCCTCCCTTTCACTCCAGTATAAGTGCAAATCAAAATATTTTGTCTCTTTTTCTAATTAAAAATGGGGCTTCACTGTTCTGTAAGACTGACAGATTTTCCTCATCATTTGTTTGATTAAAGACTCTGGTAACTTTTAGGAAGCCTGCTGATGATTTCTTCCCACGTTTGAATGAAATGCAAAACAAAAGGTTCTGAGTGCCAAGGAGCAGGCAGGTGTGTTTATATTGATGTTATCTATAACTGCTGTTTATTTTGCTGTTAGGGAATGGGTTTCTTCATGCTGCGAACTTTAAGATTGCAAAACTTTTGGATAATATTAGGTCAAAGTGATCTTCTACTGTCTTCTCATCTTTCTAACTTTGCCTACTTTGGACCTTGAGTCAGTCATGTTCCTGGGGTTATGGTAAGCCTGAATTATAGGCCCCATCAATGGGAAGACTGGAGACCCTGTCTATTCTGGAGAGCTTGTAGAAGAAGGAGGCCTAGTAGAAGAAGGAAGGCCTCTAGGCCAGGAGTTGGCAAACATTTTCCATAAAGAGCCAGATAGTAAATATTTTTAGCTTTATTGGTCTCTGTAACAAATACTCAACTCTACCATTGTAGTGTGTAGCTATAGACAAATGAGTGTAGCTATGTTCCAATAAAATTTATTTAAAAAAATAATAATAATATTGTATGTCAACTATAATTATATATATACATATATACATATATATATATATATATATATATATATATATATATATATATATATATATAGTCATGGAATGTGGAGTATAGCATAAGGACGATAGTCAGTGGTATTGTAACAACTATATAAGATGTCAGACGGGTAGTCCTTGGGGTGGGGGGTTATCACTTTGTGAGGGATATAAATCTCTAATTATTGCATTGCTTTGTACACCTGAAACTAATTTAAAAAATCTAATTAAAAAGAAAAGAAAAGAAAAGAAAAGAAAAGAAAATATCCTAGTCCATATGGAGCTAACCATATAGCTTTTAAGATCACAGATCCTGGCTGCTTGATTAGACTGTAAGACCGGATCTTGTCTGTAACATGTTTATTTATTAGTATTTAGTACTTATTTCCTAATATTTAATAGTAACTAGCAAAGAGTAGGTACTCAAGCATTTGCTGAATGAACGAATTTAGCCAAAAAAGGTTATGGATTAACTGTGTAGCCACAAGTACTCAATACATGGGCTCTCTACATTCTATTAAGGACAGCTCCATGAAGACAAAAACAAACAAACAAACAAACAAACAAACAAAAACTTTATTTACAAGAAATAGAAGGCTGGACTGGATTTGGTCTATGAGCCATAGTTTGCTGATCTCTGGTCTAAGACATTTGTAATGTTCATGGTTAACCTACAGAGGGGCAGCATAGTAAGTGTAGTCACTAGACAGGTCTGAGTGTCAATCCTAGATTGTCTACTGACTGGCAATGTGTCCCTGGATTAGTTGCTGAAACTCTGTGGGACTTAATGATCGCAGCAGTAAAATGGTAACAAAATCACTGCCTTGTAGGTGTGCTGGAAAGAGAACTGGTTGAAGTCCTGGATTCATCTTTAACCATTTGTGGGAACCTGGCCAAAGCATTTACATCACTGAATCGAGAGCCAAAACTAAAAATCATAATTCAGATGCTGGGGCCCATGGTCTCTGTTAGGGTAACTGATGGGTTTTATTGGGTTCACACAGTGTTTTAAAGACTTTTGCAACACTGAGTATGAGTACTTTTAGGTACATTGTATGTTTTTGATTCACCTGTTACTACTACCCTGTTGTCTTATGACTGGATAACTTCACTTTTTAAAATGTCCTGCCTGGTGTCTATAGGCATTTATATTTGTGACTCTTTGATTGGAAGGACTCTAAAGATTCTGCCAACTCAGAAAGAACATGACTACCACTCTCAGGGGATGATGCCAAATGTGGTTTCAGTATACATTTCTGAGGAGCAAGCCACTCAAAACACAGTGGTTTAAAAAAACAACAACCATGCATTACTTTCCCCGAGTCTAGGAGTTGTCCAGCTATTCTGCTGATATAGGTTGGGTTCAACTGATCTCGCTGGGCTCTCTCATGCATTTGTTGTGTAAAAATTAATAGAGGAGACTTCAATCAAAACTGGAGTCATGAATGCCTAAAAAGGGAGCTTTCACACCCTACCACTCATCGCTGGTTTCCCCAAACAGGAAAAGATGTCCCTTGCCTCTCCAACAGGCAGAAGTTTTCTATTTTACTGCCCCAGCAGAAGGAAGGAATATTTTCTCCTCCCCCAGCAACAACACAGCCAATGAGAGACTATCAGAACCCAGCCAATGCTAAGAAATTACATTTAGAACGCCTGGTTTCCTCCAATGGACTCTGTTTATAACAGCTACTTTCAACTTCCCCTTTTGTCTATAAGAGAACATTCCTCTCCTTTGTTTTCCAGACTTGCATATTATTTTGCCGTAGCCTGCAATGATAATGATTCAAATTATAATTCTCTGCTATTCCTTGCAATTCTCTTCTATTCTTGATCAAACCCACTTTTGCTGGTAAAATAACTGTTTTATTTTTAAGGTCAAGAGTTGTGAGCTGAGGGCTCAACGGGAGAATGGCTGGTGTAGGTCTGCCTCAGCTGAGATAACACCACTGTCCGCTGTGCATATCTCATAAGCATCCAACAGGACAATTAAGGCATGTACTCTGAGAAGCAAGAGAGGAAGCAGATGCCATGCTTTTATAAGCTTCTGCTTGCATCAAGTTTATTACCCTCTTCTTGGCCAAAACAAGTCACACAGCCTAGTCCAGAGGCAGTGTTGGAGGTCACTTCCAAAGGCATGGGGAGGAGTGGAAAATTGGGGCTTTTAATGCAATAAATCTACCATTAACATTAAAATGATGGTTTGTATGAGGGTAATGGAGGCACTATTATTCTCTTTGTCATTGCTGAAAAATATGGTAACTTAAAAATAAAAAAAATAATGGGAACATGCTCAGATAGCAGCAAGTGTAGGTGTCTTTGAGTGTGTGTGTGTGTGTGTAAGGGGTGATGTTTCTCATTCTTTTCTCTTTGTTTTTTGTTTGTTTGTTTGTTTGTTGTTTGTTTGTTTTTTTCCCAAACCAAGAGCAGAGAGTTTTGGAGACCTTTGAAAACTTCTATCAGTCTTCTTGGAATCTGTAAGAGGATGATTTTAAGGATATTGTGTTTTCCCAAACAAACATCACTCTCCTTTCTAACATATTAATCTTGAAAATCAGAGCTGCCTGAATTCTTAGCTTGGAATTTATCTCTGGAAAGTTGGTAATTTTTTTTTTTTTTTTCTGACAGAAGTCAAGGAAAAGTTTTTAATTTAAAGGTGAGAATGAGCAGCAGCAACAACAAAAAAATGAACAAAAAGCAAAACAAAACAAAACAAAAACACACTACCATCACCAAAACATGAATTGGTTATTTTTGCAAAGTAAAACTTGGGAGTTTTCCACAGTCCCATGTTCAAGTGAAGATAGTAAAAGATATGGAGCAATACTGATTTTGTAAATCATTTTCTTTGCATACAAATGTTGCCACTAAAGTCCCATAGATAAGCATCTGAGATAAAACTACGAAGGCTGAAATATTGAGACTACATATCACTTCTATCTATTTTTTAGAAGATAGAGTACAATGAGAAAAAAAAAAAAAACACATATTTTTCCAAAGCATGATTGCCAATTTTTTAATGGACATAAACAACACCAAAGCATAGAACTCTCAGTACGTTCTTACAGTCACTACATTTTGCTAAGTGCTTAGTAACGCACAAGAATAATGAGAAGAATACCACAGCTGAGAAAGCTGAATCCACTAAATGTCAGAGCTGAGAAAGTTTGAGTCCCGTGGTAGCTAAGTGTGATCCAAAGCAGCATCACATCATCTAGGAGTTTGTCTCCACCCTACCTTGGCTCTGCCCGGACCTGTTAAATTAATCTGCATTTTATCAAGACCCCAGAGATTTGTATGTACATTAGCATTTGAGAAGAACTAGTTGATAGTCAATTTTGTTATAAATTAGAGACTTCATCTGGACTTGAGAGAAACATTGATATTACAAATTATTCATGGACAACTTTAATAATGGCCTTGGATCTATTATCATCTTCAGGCCTCAGTGTTTGCATTTGTTGAATGGGGACTCATAACTCTGTTGCAAGCTTTTCAAAGCAGTTGAGGCCATCAAACCATAGTTATAATAAAGAGCTCTGAAACAAATGAAGAGATGTATAATTATTGGGTCTTGTTCTTTTATTAAGGAAGTGCTTAGATCTAAATATCTCAACTAAGCACAAGTCCTAAACACCAAGGAAGCTAATGAAGTCAATAAATGTTGTTCTACTTTCATGCTGTTATGAACTTAACAACTGCCCACCCTGGGTAGCTGGCAGTCTAGCAAACTGTGACATCTACAAATCTGCTCCATCTATCAATGATGACCTCCTCATTTCAAAGGAGGATCTTAACACCTGGCACATGATTCCCTCTAAGATTTCGTTGCTGAAAATGTCTTCTGACTAGCATTATCAGCATCTCCTGGGGGCTTGCTGACAACGCAAACCTCTAGACTGAGCTCCAATCTATTAAACAAGAACCTGTCTTTTCATGAGATTCTCCCTGATTCTTGTGCAAATTGATGTGTGAGAAACACTGATCTAAATGAGTACTTCTCATCCTTGGCTGCTCATTAGCATTCCTTGGAGGACTTTAAAAATATAAATGCCTAGGCCCCACCCTAAGCCAATTAAATTAGAATCTTTGAAAATAGCCACAGGCATCTGTATACAGCTGACCATTGACCAACACAGTTTGCACTAAACAGGTCAACTTATACATGGGGTTTTTCAATAAATATATACATACCATACTGTAAACATATTTTCTCTTCCTTCTGATTTTTCTTAATAACATTTTCTTTTCTCTAGTTTACTTTATTGTAAGAATACAGTATATAATACATACAACATAAAAAATATCTGTTAATCATGAGGCTTCTGGGCAACAGCAGGCTATTAGTTAAGTTTTTAGAAAGTCAAAAGTTATATATGGATTTTCGACTATACAGGGATCAGTGTCCCTAAACCCCATATTGTTAAAGAGTCAACTGTATTTTTAAAGCTCCTAGTGATACCTTGATACATTAATCGAGGGTGTAAATGAGACTGGATGAAAGGCCAGGAAAAGCCAAATGGCAAAAGTTTTAGAAATATTTGTTATATGAAGTGAATTTGAGTTTGGGTGTGAGGGGAATACAAGAAAAGAATAATGGCAGTGAAAGAAAATTGAGTCAAGTGGAAACTCAGTTGTGGAAATGGCTGAAGAGCTTTTGAGAAAAGCTCGACTCCACATTGAATGTTAAGTTATATGTGCTTCTGTGTTAGAACAACTTCTATCTTCTCAGATATGTAGTAAAGATGACAGGTGGTTGGTTTATTTTATGGCAAATAAAGAATAAGTGCTGGTCATCTGGTCAAGATGGTAGAGTAGGTAAACATTGTGCTTGCCCCTTCTCATAACAACATCAAAATTACAACTAAACTACAGAACAACCATTATTAAGAATCACCTGAAGTCTAGCTGAATAGAAGTTCTATAACTAAGAATATACAGAAGCCCTGTTGAGACTGGTAGGAGGGACAGATGTAGAATGTGATGCTCGACAACCACAAGTTGCAATTAAAAACTGGGAGGGATATCTTGGTTGTGGAGGTCCCCCTTGAGGAGTGAGGGGTCCCTGCTTCACACCAGGCTCCCCAGCCTAGGGTTCCAGTGATGGGAAGAGAAGTCCCCAAAACTTCTGGCTATGAGATTGGGGCTGAGTGAGATGGAGGCCTAGGAATTCCTCTTAAAGGGCCCAGGGACAGACTTACTTGCTGAAAGACTCACTCACTCTGAGCTCTGGTGCTGAGGCATCAGTTCAAAATGTGCCAGGGACACATAGAGAGGAACTGAATTGTCTGGCTTTAAAACAAAGGCTGGAGGGGCAGCTTTCTCACAGAGGGAAGTGCTGGCAGAAGCCATTGTTCCTTTATTGAGCCCTCTCCCAACCCAGCATGTAGAGGCAGACAGGCACCATATCTGAGTTTTCATCAACCTAGCTGACACTGTTCGCCCCACCCTGGTGATTTCCTGAGATTCCCCACACCACCCAAGCTGCTTGTAGTGGCTTTCCCATACAAATGGCTTGTATTGGCTCATGCCGCAGACTTTCCTAAAATCTCTCAAAGCTTCACAAACCCAAACAAGCAGCATCTGGCCTCAGCATGCCCCATAACTTTTGCTGAGCAGCCTCAAGCCCAGTACTATTGGCAGCCAGCTCAGTTCACAGTGTAGCCTCTCCCAGGCAACTTCAAGCCCAGCAGAAGTGGCAACCATCTACAGAACACTTTGTAGCTTATACCAAGTGGCCTGGGTAGGGCACAGGCAGTGGCTGACCTTAGTGTGCACCAGAGCCCCTCACAAGAAGTCCCAGAACCAACACACCTGGTGGCCAGCTTCAAACCCCATCAGAGCACTACCCAACTACCTCCACAAATGATACAGTCAAAGGGCAGACCTGGCAGGCAGGCCTGGCAGAGCCCTGCTAAAACAAATCTTGTTTCATAGTTTAAGTCCCTACATAATATCTCCTCCCTGTAGTCATGCACAAACCTTATAACCAGTCAGCATGAGGATCATTCCTCCCATTGATGTGTAAACAGCAGCCAAGGAGAGCTACAAAAGGAGAGCACACACAACTCTCACAAGGGACACACTTGCAACAACTAGCTCAGGTGACCAGGGATACTGTGCCACTGGGCCCCACAGAACACCTACCACATGAGGCTACTTGATGAAAACCAGGAGACATAGCAGCCCTACCTAATACATAGAAACAAGCACAGGGAAGCAATGAAAGTGGAGCAACAAAGAAACATGTCCCAAATGAAAGAACAAAACAAACTTCCAGAAAAAGAACTAAACAAAATGAAGACAAGCAATCTATCAGATGCAGAGTTCAAAACACTGTTTATAAGGATGCTCAATGATCTCAGTGAGAACTTCAGCAAAAAGATAGAAACATAAAAAAGAGCCAGTAAGAAATGAAGAATACAACAGTAGGGAATTAACAGTAGATTAAATGAAGCAGAGAACCTAATCAACAATTTCAAAGTTAAGGTAGCAAAAATATCCAATCAGGACAGCAAAAAGAAAAAAATAATCTCCCCCAAAATGAGAATAGTTTAAGGGTACTCTGGGACAGCATCAAGTGTAATAAGATTCGCATCATAGGGGTGCCAGAATGAAAAGAGAGAAAGAGCAAGGAATTGAAAACCTATTTGAAGAATTAATGATAGAAAACACCCCTCAGCTGTTGAAGGAAACAAATATACAAGCCCAGAAAGCACAGAATCCCAAATAAGAGGAACACAATCAAGCCCACACCAAGACACATAATAATTGAAATTGGCCACGGGTTAAAGACAAGGAGAGAATCTTAAAAGCAGCAAGAAAAAAGCAGTTATTTACCTACAAGGAGCTCCCATAAGACTGTCAGCTGATTTCTCAACAGAAACTTTGCAGGCCAGAAGGGATTGGCACAAAATATTCAAAGTGATGAAAAACAAGGACCAACAACCAAGATTACTCTATCCAGAAAGGCTATCATTTAGAATTTAAAGACAGATATAGAGCTTCCTAGACACAAAAAGTTGAAGAAGTTCATCACCATTAAACCAGTATCACAAGAAATGTTAAAGGGACTTCTTTAAAAAGAAGGGAAAAAAATGAATAATAAAGTGGAAATAACTGCAAATCTATCAACAATTATTTTAAGTGTAATTGGATTAAGTGCTCCAACCAAAAGACATAAGGTGGCTAAAAGGATGAGAAAACAAGACCCTTACATATGCTGCCTACAAGAAAATCAGTACAGATCGAAAGATACACAGAGACTGAAAGTAAATGGGTGAAAAAAGATATCTTACGAAAATGGAAACAAACAATCAAAAAAGCTGAGATAGCAATACTTATACCAGACAAAATAGATTTTTAAAACAAAAGGTATAAGAGACAAAGAAAAATCCAGTAATCCCACTTCTGGGTAATTTATCTGAAGAAACCCAAAACACTACTTCAAAAGAACATGTGCTTCCATATGTTCATTGCAGCATTATTTACAATAGCCAAGATATAGTACCGATCTGGGTGTCTATTAATTGATGAATGGATAAAGAAGAAGTGGTACATATATGCAATTGAATATAACTCAGCAATACAAAAGAATGAAATCTTTCCATATGTGACAACATGGATAGACCTAGAGTGTGTTGTGCTGAGTGGAGAAGTCAGAGAAAGATAAATTCCATATGATTTTACTTATATATGGAATTGAAAGAACAAAATACATGAACAAACAAACAAATAGACACAGAAAACATTTTGAAGGTTACCAGATGGGAAGGGTGTTGGGAGGCCGGGTAAAAAAGAGCAAGGAATTAAGAAGTAGAAATTGGTAGTTATAAAATAGTCGTGGGAATGTTTATAAAGTATAGCATAGGAAATACAGTCAATAATATTGTAATAACTATGTATGGTGTCAGATGGGTACTAGATTTATTGGAGTGATCAATTCATAAGTTATATAAATGTCTAATTACTATGTTGTGAATCGAGAACTAATGTAATATTAATGTCAACTATAATTGAAAAAATGTAAAAAATATATTTAAAACAAAATACAAATGCTCAAGGAGGGGGAAAAAAAGAATAAGTACTGAGCCCAATGCCTAAGTTTATATAGAAAATATACATTAAGAGTACAGTGATTGTATAGGGTACCAGATAAAATATTGGATGTCAGATTAAACTTTAATTTCAGATAAACAACAAAAACCTTTTTAGTATAAGTATGATAGTTGGACTATCTGAAACATAAATTTAACTGGGTATTCTGTATTTTTATTTACTTAATCCAGCAACCTTATGATGAACCCTAAACTGGTTCATGAGAAGCAGGAGCTGAGGTCTTGAGGTCATCATGAAAGAACGTTAATGTTGAGGTGGCAGAAATCTAGGCAAAGACGTACTTAAATAAACTGAGGCATTTTATGTACATTTGGTTTGAATCAAACTACTTTTCTTCATTCTCCACTTTCTGATTTGCTTGCATCTCCCCCTTTTGCTCTCCCCTGTTCTCTTTTGCCTTCCTTTGTTTATTTTATAAAATGAGCTTTTCCTTGACTTAGTGTTTGTTGGTTTCCCAGCATCCTCCAGTTCTCACAAAAGAAAAACTTTTATTCTTAAAGTCAATTCAAAATTTTTGGTATTTTTGGAATGGCTCTTATTTATTTACCAGCTTCTAGTGCACCACAGAATTGGAAATATATCCATAAATTTACATTTTTAAAGTGCTCCCATTCTTCTGTGTTTTGTGATAGACAATTTCCTGGGGCAAGAAAAAGCATCAGCTCAGGGTGTGGTGAGAAACATATGGGGGTGGAAATGAAAAACAACAGAAAAATTAAAACAAGAATTTTGTTTGAAATCAGCCCCCACAAGCAAACCTCTCTCCCCATATTGGCAACAAAGAGCTTTTTCAGATTGAGTGGTGAACAGGCAGGGGACCTTTCTCAAAACCACGAAGTCTGTTTATGTAGATATTATTTTCTTTTGAAAGCTGCCTGAAGTGGAGCCTTGTAAAGTGTTTCTCAAGAGCTGCCCCAAACAATTCCCAAGCTTGGGTGGTAATGGAGTACAGAAAGACCAAAATGTTCTTGCTTGCATGACAAATAGAGAGTAACGGGATAGACCAGTGGTTCTCAGAGTGTTGTCTTTGGACCAGTAACTTTAGTACCTCTTGTGAACTTATTAGTATGGATGAAAAAGGGGCCACACAATAAATTTGACAAGCTCAGGGGAGGCCTGCATTGTGTGCCTTGCAAACTCAGAGACCAAATGTAACCATATACGATGGCCTGAGCATAAAAATTCCTAACTAAGAGCAGGTCATGGCCGGTAGTCCTGTCTTAGGCCTGTAGCTTCTTTGACAAAGGTCAACCTTTAAATGAGCCTGTTTATTGTCTTTTTTGTATCTAAGATAACATACCTTTGAAATGTCAGAGTAATCTCCTTTTCCAGACCCTTCAGGGCACACCCACACACCAGAGCACGAGACTACAGAACCCCTTGTTATCTTGTTCCCAGCATACCATCTCTACGTGCTGTAAATGTTAACTATCCTGTATCCACCAGTGTAAAAGAAGTATGTATCTCTCCATCTTGCTTTCTTTTCAATCCTAGAGGTTCCCCCCACTCCCGTTTTATTTTGTCCTGCCCCCTGAATCTACCATCAATGGATTTCATGTAGCACTCCTTATGTCTCCTACTTTGATTCTAAAATAAGCCACAAAACTTCCATTCTCCAGAGCATTTTCTCAATCGGTTGAGATTTTGCTTTCTGGCCATTGTCGTCACTTTGGCTCAAATAAACTCATAATTTTTCTCTGCAGGTTTGGACTTTTTTTATGTCATCGTTAGAAATGTAAAATCTCAGGCCCCATTCCAGACCTGTTAACTCAGAAATTCAGAGTGGGTCCAGCAATTCGTGTTTTAAGTAGCCTGACAGGCAATTTCAGTGTATGCTAAAGTTTAAGAACCATTAGGTCAGACAGTTTTACTTTTTTACCTTCAATAAGAAAACTTCATTTCTGTTGCCAAGCACCACTGTCTTGGGGGATATGGATGTCCAGATGTGCAGGGCTGGGCAGTGCTGTCTAGAGAAGGTAGGAGGAGAGGTGGTGTCCTTTTCACCTGGGGATCTTTTTCTTTAATTGGAATTACAAAAGAGGGAATAGGATAAGTAAGGACAGAGAGAATAACAGATAAAAATAAAACATACAAAGCCAACAGTCACAGAGAAGGGAAAGATCCCATTAGAGAGTAAAGTTAATGTCCAGAGCAAAAATTAGTTGAAATATGGTTTAAAATTTTTATTTAACTATTACATGAATCTGTAATAATAATGGCTACTATTTATTATTAACAAATGACATGCACTGAACTAAATATGATTCAAACTTATGTCATTTGCTGAGAGCAAAACTACTCAGTAGGTACTACAGATATCCCCATATAAGGTATGGGGTGAGTCTTGCCCGTGAGTCCACAGCCATGGAACCAGGCTTTAAACAGGCTGCTCTGCAGAGGCAAACTCTCACCCAGTGGTTCCTGGCCTTGGCTGCACCCTAGAGTTACCCAAGGAGCTTTAAGAAATATGGATACTTGAGTTCCAGCCCCAGATATCATGACATATTAGGTCTGGGGTTCAGCCAGAGCATCAGGATTTTATAAGCTCTCCTGGACTGTAGTCTCCTAGGACGGAGGGCCACTATCATATGTAGCTGGTGGTTCTGAACTCTGGCTGCAAATTGGAATCATTTGTTTCCTCTTTACGCTCATCTCCTGAGATTCAGATTTAACTGCTCTGGGGTGGGGCACAAGCATCATGAAGTTCCAGTGTGTAACCAGGGTGGGAATCACTGCTCTAATTCTTAATTCTGTGGAGACCAGAGTGGGTAGAAGAGCTGGGTTTGTAATATGGCCCAGACCCTGACCTTATCAGTGTCTATAAAGTCCTCATTTGGAATGAGTCTGGATTGTCTCAGAACATCAGGAGTCAGTTTAGTTCAGGATTACTGGGTTGTGTCTGAGTGTGTGTGTATATGTACATGGGTTGTAAGGACAAACTAAATTAAAAATAAAAGGCTTAATTCACCCTTCTGGAAATAAGGGAAGAGATTTCCCTTCTCTCCCTTTTTGTCAGAACATTTATCTTAGCAAATGTCAGAACATTTACCTTTAGAAACTAAATAAGCTGTAGTCAGCTTTATGATCCAGTAATGTCTTTCTTAAGGATCTGGGAACCATCTCGTTGGAATGTAAACACCTTACCTCCTCGCCTCTGTGGAAGGGGAGGAGTCTAACCTTAGCAAGCACCTGGCTCCGAGTTGTAAAACCACCTCCTGCCCTAAAGATGAGTTAGTATTATTCCCCCGTCTAGATAAAGACAATTAGGTACCATAGATGGTCACCCTGACTACAAAGTGAAGTTAGGATGAACTATGCTTGCCCAGGTAGTGCTGTCCAGTCCTCTTACATGAGAACTAGTTAGTTATTGATTATCTTGAAAATGTGCATGTACTTGGTTGTGTCTGCTTGACTGTATAAACGAAGGAAGAGTGCAATTTCTTTCGGTCTTTGCAGTCTCTTAGTAGGTTGCCTGATTTGCATCACATTCTGGTTTAATGCTTATCCAGTAATAAAACTGTTTGCTTACTCTACTTACTTTGGATTGGGAGAAGACTTTTTCAAAAATTGTATTTCCCTGACAGTGTGTGTGTGTGTGTGTGTGTGTGTGTGTGTGTGTGTGTGTGTGCACGAGCATGCTTGAGCATGCTTTAGCATGCTTGTGTTGAGGGTGGGGGCCTTAGCATGTTAAGACTTCCATCCTCCCTCTCCATTCCACCTCTATGCCTCATTTCCATAGCTTTTATCACTGTTTTATTTCGGTTTTCCTCGCAGGGTTTACTTGAGAAAGAGGCTTTGCTCTACTTTAAAAACAGGTTTGAACACCAGTGAACTTTGTTTTTCTGGGGCCCCCTCTAGCCCTGATATTCCAAGAATCTGTGCTCATGCTAGGACCACAGCCCCATCCTCCTGGAGATCTGAAACATATAAAAGTGCCACCTATGTGCAAAGGGAGCTGGGGAGACGCACCGTATTACCCCCAAGAGGAGAGAGGGTGCTCCTGGAATTGCTCTTGGTAGTAGTATATCTGCAGGGAAGGGGACAGACACAAACTAGAGACAAGGGAGGGTGGCAGCAGATAGGCAGTGGTAAAAGTGGAGATGGGAGAATGATCTTCCATTGGGGAACAGTCCTTGTGTCTTCTGAAGTCTGCAACACATGATTCAAGCCTCATTTATAATAGTGTTTCCAATAGTCCATGAATAAACAGACTAGAACAATATTTGAGCTAATAAGAATGGATATGGCTGAGTTTGATTTTCAATAAAGACAGAGGTACAGTGACCTCCAGAACTGCTTCTGACGTCCCCAGTAGAGGTACAAGAAGATTATTGCTAGAGTTGATGGCCACTTTCTTTTCTCTTCACTCTCACCATTGCTACCACAATTTTAGTGACTCATTGGGGATCTGTGGTGGAAAGAGAGAACACCAGACCTCTCAGATTCTCTCTCTCCCCTTCCACCCACCACCCCAACAAAAAGCCTCATTGTGTTCACCAAACCCTGGTACTATGAATGGAACCTTTATTTCAGTTCCATTTCTGAGTGTGCTGCAAGTTTCCCTGAGTGCGATGGTTTTGACGTCAATTTATAAAATCATAATATAGGAGAGCTAGAAGGAATGTCTGAACTGGTATGATCAAGCTTTATTCTTTTCCTTTCCTTTTTCTTTTCTTTTTCTTTTTGAAGATAGGAGCAGAAAAGCCAAGAGACTTGTCCAAGATAGAGCAGTTGATTACAGAGCTGATCTGTTGTCCCCAAATCTAGAAACACTTCACTAAAACTCTGCAGATTATATTTTTAAATTTTGTCCTGTTAATATTTCCATGGGAAAGCTAATGGACATATAATTTCATTAAATGATAAACGATTCTTTCCCATTTATGTGTCAGAGAAAATTTTAGACCTGGAGCTCAGAACTTTTCTCCAGTCCCTTGTCTCATCTCCCAAACCCTCAGTCCAGGGTGAAGCTTGCTGTAGAATTTGTTTGTCCAGCTGATGGATTTCCAGCTTGAATGATTTCTGCCTCTGTATCATATTGAAGCCAATGGGGCGATGTATGTGGGGTGAAGTTAGAAACTTAGCTAGTTAGAAACAAGCATTATTTTTACTTGGGTCCACAGTTGCTAGTTTTTAGATGCATGCATTCTTTTTACTTGAACCTTAGAGTTGCAGATTCATGTTTGCCTTGGTCTCTAGACTAAAATGTGGGATCGTTTGCTACTTAGTAACTTCTACTTTTAGGTAGGAAGCTCCTTTGTTTTAAATCTTTGGGCACTGGTCTTCTACCTGTAAAGTTTTCTCCTTACCTTAGTAGTGGGTGCTTGGCTTCTTCTTTGGCATAAGTCAACTTTGTCTTCCTTTGAGAAGACTTAGATGACCTGTTTGCAACGTTGATGGGTGTCTCTATTGCTCCCTGGACATACCTACTATAGTACTTGTCACAGTGCCCTGCAACTGTTGGCTAGACTATAAGAAAGCAAAATTGCAAATTTCACTATTAAATGCATTATTCTAAGTGAAAGACATCATACTAAAAAGCTAGATATTGGGCGGACGGGTGGCTCAGTTGGTTAGAGACCTTGCTCTGGGAAATGGAGCTGCTGGTTCTATTTCCACATGGGCCAGCGAGCTATGCCACCCGCAACTAAAATGAAGTCAATGAGCTGCCGTTCAGCTCCCGGGTGGCCAGATGGCTCAGTTGGTTGGAGTGTGGACATTCAACCACAAGGTTGCCGGTTTGACTCCTGCAACTGGGCTGTGCACCCTGCAACTAACAATTGCAACTGGACCTGGAGCTGAACTGCGCTCTCCACAACTAAGACTGAAAGGACAACAACTTGAAGCTGAACGGCACCCTCCACAACTAAGATTGAAAGGACAACAACTTGACTTGGAAAAGTCCTGGAAGTACACACTGCTCCCCAATAAAGTCCTGTTCCCCTTCCCCAATTAAAATAAATAAATAAATAAATAAATAAATAAATAAATAAATAAAAATAATAAAAGGTAGATCCTGTATGATTCCATTTATATGACATTCTGGAAAAGGCAGAACCATAGGGACAAAAAACAGATCAATGGTTGCTTGGGGTTAGGTGGAAGGATTGACTACAAAGGAATTATTAATGAGGGAATTTTTTTTGTTGGGATGGAACTATTCTACATCTTGATGCAGGTAGTAGTTACATGATTGTATGTGTTTGTCAATACTCATAGAACTGCATGCCAAAAATAAGTGAATTTTATTGTATGTAATTTATACCTTAATAAATATGATTATGAAGAAATAAACAAGGACATGAAGATACCAGCTTATTAAAAGAAAAGAAGAAGAAAGAAGTTACAAGCCAATCAAAATTGCAAACTCTTATTTAATAATGGGAGTAAAGTAAATACAGCTTTCTTTGTTCTGGGAGCCCAATTATTATGTTTTATTAGAAATAAAACTCCACTTAGTCTTAAAAATCAACTGAGTTACTTTGAAAGTTAACATGGAAATGCCCCTAAGATAAGCAACAAGATTCACTCCCTGGAGACAATTCTGTCACACTGGCCAAGGAGGGCCCCTTACTGGGATGTTCCTCTCCTTCCAGAGGGGTGGCCATAGGTCCAGGTTCATCTTTTGCTAATGGGTATACTAAACACAAATTGGGTAACCTGAGAACCTAAGCAGTTTGGGTCTGACTAGTGGACTATGCTGCTGCCATTCTCCAGGTAGCGCATCTCCAGGTACAATTTGATGGAGGACCCTGCCAGAAGCCAAGGGTGAGGGATTATCAAGGCCATAAAAGGCAGGCTGCTGCTCAAAGCTCCACAACCAGCAGAAATGTGAAGACAGCAGTGAGAACCAAAGGACTTAGGCAGCACTTCGTCCCACAGTCAATGTAAGCACAGCAGGAATCGGATGCAGGCCATAACTCAGGAAGTACCTGGCGGACACTCTCATTTGACAAGTTGGGGAATGTGATTTTCTGCCTGCATTGGTCAGGATGGACTCAAGCATGAGAATAGATTGCATCCAAAGGCTGATGAAACTAGGGACAAAAGACAAGCCCACACAGGTGTCTGACCTTGAGAGGACCATCTCTTGGGATGCTGATTGAAGTGGCACATTTAAGTGGCAAGACTGGATTTTTCAGAAATCTAACAGAAATTTAGTATTAAAAGTGAACCCTTCGGGGATCCATAATTACAGATGAGTAGCTGAATGAGCTGACTATACTTCAATAAATCCAGCCATACCAAGAAGCTACACAAAATTTTATTAATTATCATCCCAACTTTATATTCACCCTGATTGAATGGTGACTATTTCCAAACTTCGAACTCACTAGAGTTGCATTGTCCAATATGAGAGCTACTAGCCACATACGGTCATGCAAAGTTAAATTTATAGTAACTAAAATTAAGTACAATTTAGGACTAGGTACCTAAGTTGCATCAGTCACATCTCAAGTGTTCAACAGCCTGATAAAGTGGCCGCTGCTCAAGGCAGTGCGTGAGGATGGGACGTTTCCATCATTGCAGAAGGATCTATCAGACAATGCTACACTGGAAGCTATTCCCTCAAAAACCTAAAACCTAATTGAATAAAAACATTGTCAACTGAATAAACACAATTAATCCTAAAAACTAAAGTTCACTGCATGCCCCTGGCATCCAGGCCCACCTTTCTCAGCTCCCAGGGTGACTCTGTCATCCCTAAAATGATAGGGACTTGGTGCTTACTGAGTGCGTATCTGGATTATGTCTGGCTTGTGGACAACCTGATTTATTTCTTTATTAACAATCAACTGGACTTCTCTACTAGTGGCAAATGTTGAGGGGCTGCTGCCAGCCTATTCTAAGTTGTATGTCTTTGGCAATCTGGGAAAGTTCAGAGGACTGAGTTCCTTCCCCTTCATGGGGACCCAAACACGGGGACTGCAGGTCAGTCTGGGCGGCATGCTTGAGAAGGTTTCCCTGGGTTATATCTATACCACAGACATTGTTGTCATCCAAGACATCCACAGACAGGTTTTCTTGTCTGCGTTGGTATTCCCTGCAGACAAGACATTTCACAGCTTGTCAGTGCCTCTGTTTGCTTTGGTTTAACCTGTGGTTAAAGTTATACTCCTTGCAGTTCTCTGGGAGAAAAACCTCTTCCCCAGTGCCGTGCTGGTAAATGTTTAACATTTGGCTCTCTGGGTTCAAAAGGCCTGATTTGTAGTATTTGCTGACTATCATGATAGAAACACTCCCACCATGAATTTCACGTCATCCACCTGATGTCAAGAAGCACAGAGCTGAGATCTTTTCTCACCAGACAGAGGCAATAGTGCCAATAACCCCGAGAGCATGATGATAGTAAAATGTAATAATATGATTAGAAATTGGCGACTTTTGAGTCTTTGCTAACTTTATTGTTATTATTTACTTAACTTTAAGTTTATGTAATTAAAATTTTAAGAATGGTTGTGTTTAACAACCAGCTCACGGAATTCCAGAAAAATTAACAATTGGCTCTCGCAAGCTATTATGAGCCAGCTCCAGCACACCACTGCCCTCCTCTTTTTACTGAGGAAATATAATTAACCTTGACAATGAGTGGTCTGTTCCTAATTGTTACCCTTTTGTACTGTATGTGTGGCCAACATGGGGAGAGGAGAGTAAGCACTCTTGAAGATTCATACATTGTAGGCATCTGTCATCTGTGAGAACTATAGAGTTATCTAATTCAGATAGATCTACTATCAAAAGGAGTTAATGTGTACAAAGATTTAGAGAATTAAAAATGACCAAGAGCAAAAATCACCTTTTCAAAAAACTTTGCCTGTGTGACTGTTGTATGAATGAGGCAGAATATGTGCTGGTTGGGGGGCAGATGGAGTGGGAATGACTCTTTCTGGCTTGTCCAGAGTTTATTCATCTACTGTTAATTGAGAAAGGTTTGCAGCATATGCCACTTTTGGTTTTTATTTGGGAAACCCAGTTGTTCTGAAACCTGGACACTTGACCTCTACGTTATTGTACTTCAAAACACCACTCAGGCTTATAAGTTGTCTATGAGTTTTTGTTTGTTTTGTTTTTGATAATTGGAAACTCCTGAAAGGTAGGGACAAGTGTCTATTTGCTGTAGGGGTTTCTCCAGTTTCTAGTATAATGTCTGGTATGGAGAAGGTACATGATAAATGTGGGTTGAATAAGAGCTGAGATGCTGGTATACTCTGGTTCAGGTTAGGGAGGAGACAACTTGCTCTAAGCTGTTGATTATAGGCATGTTATGAAAACTATTGAGTATAAAAGGACATCCCTGAAGTGTTTTTCTGCTGGTTTCTCCAGGTCCTCACACCCTCATGGAGTAAGAGGCAAGAATGGAAGAGTAAATACAGTAGCGCTTAGACAGAAGCTGATAGCTCTGTTAACCAATCCTTGGTCTTCTGTTTTCTACCTTTGTATTCCTGGGCAAGTCATGCCTCCGAGTCGCAGTTTCTACGTCTATAACGTGGCACTATCACGTCTGCTTCACAGAGTTGTCAAAATTGCATGAGATGATGAAAGTGGCTGGCACATGGCAGACACTTAAAAGATTAGGGTTAATAATATAATGCATATCCATTTTCTCATTCCTGGGTAAAACGGAAATGTGTTCCTTCTCAGTTGCATTCATCAGAGATAACCTAATATGTAGATACCTTGACCCAGCAGAACCACAATAAGAAGGGGTCATTCATCCCTCTGTTGTTCCAGATGCTATGCTAGAGACTGGGGTCAAAGAAGTTAGTCAGCCACCCCTACTATCTTCAAAAAATTCAGAGAAAAATAAGTGAGTGAAATACATAGCCAAATTTTTATGATATGGTGTAAACTAGGAATTTTGCTACTAGCAACAGAATTTGAAAGATAAATTGACTAAGAGAAATGTTTTCACTATTAACTTTGAATAAAAGGAGCAAATGTCTTCCAGACATGTGTCCCATAACCTTTTTTGAGAGCTATTGGCTCTCAAAACCAAATTCAGGTGCACTCCCAAGGTAAATGGGCAGTCCCATGGCCTTTCTCTGAGTCAACTGAAAGTAAATAATATAGCCAAATATTACAGAACCTTTTATCTTAAAGTTTGATATCTCTGTCAGCTAAAGAATGATGCTAAAGTCCGACCCCTCAGGGTTGTTACAATTTTGATTATTTTTAGACTGAGTCAGCCCTATCATTACCCCAGTGTCTCTCAATTATGCCACATACTTAAACTATTCCACAACCTTCACTTTACAAAACAAAAGAGACCTCCTGCTGAGGGTTTCACAGGTCTTTGTAGAGTCTCTTTGGATGTGGGCATTTTGAAGGCAATGTATTGAGTGTTCTTTCATATATTTGTACTTTTTTGTTATACTGTCATGCAGGGTGTCATGTGGTGTCTCTGGTCCTGCTTCCCACATAAGAATGCAGGATATGGTGAGGCCAAAAAGGAACACCCACGGAGCTATAGGTAGGGGAGTCATACCACTATATTCTCGCTGGTGGCTGGGCAAGACACGTGCAGTAGAATCCACATGATCCACAGTTTGCCATTCACTTTTCCTGCCTGCCAACCAACCAACCGACCAATCAACGCAGTCCCAGCAGTTACATCAGTAGCCAATTGGCTAACCAGTTACAGCTGACGGCCAACCAATCACAGTTGATGGTCATTCACTCCCCGAGCCAGCACCTACCCATGGGAGGCTGAGAGCCTGGAAACTGCTCTATGGGACTCTGTCTCCACATATACTTTCCTCTCCAAGCTTTACCCACTCCCCCCAAGATAGTCTCTTTTTTACTTTTATGATATATGCATCATCAATGCTATATCTGACAACATAAGAGAGCACACATAGGTAAAAAAAAGGAAGGAAGGTCCAACGTAAAAAAAAAAAAAATGCTCTCTCTGTTCTCTCTTGCCTATCTTCAGTATGCTAAGCCCTCCTAAAACAAATAAGACTTAACTTGAACTGCAAATGAGGTATGTGGTTACCTTCACAGAACTGTTTAGATGGTGCAAAGCAGGTTAAATCTCCATTTATGCAAAAGTTTGTCCAGAGTCTTTTGTTTTAGTTTTCTGAGGGTTTTTGGTATTCAAGTGAATCCTATTAAAATGAAAGCATTCTGAAAAATGATGCAAACTTCAGCAGTTCTCCTCACTTCTGCCACGAATTGTTAAGGGATAGTAAAAAGTAGAAACATTCCAGGGTTTGGAGATGGGAGAGAGGGACTATACCAGAACACAAAAGGTCTTGAAACACAGACTTCATCTATTCATTACTCCACTCCAAGCCAGATAGCTGCACATTCTTGAAGCCAGTGGTCCATACATTATGGTCAGCCGAGAGGCAGCATCAACACCACCTGGGAATTTCATAGAAATGCAAAATATCAGGCCACCCCAGAACTGCTGAATCAGAATCTGTGGGAGCAGTTCTAGAAATCCGTGTTTCAACAAGCTCCTCAGATAATGCTGATTGACACAAAAGTTTGAGAAGCACTGCTCTAAATCACTGATTCAGACCCGTTTTTCTTCAACTTTTCTGCAGAAGTAGCAGTAATGTGGTTTTATAATATATTAGACTTCCTGTGGCATAAAGAGAATTTAATGAATGTGTACCCCATTACTCAACATACTTAAAACATTTGTGCTGACATTACACCTTAAAGAACTAGAAAAAGAAGAACAAATGAAACCTAAGGTCAGCAGAAGAAAGGAAATAATAAAAATCAGAGCAGAACTAAATGAAACAGAGAACAAAAAGACAATAGAAAAAATTAATCTGACAAAAGCTGGTTCTTTGAAAAGATTAACAAAATTGACAAACCTTTGGCTAGGCTCACTAGATAAAAAGAGAGAAGACACTAATAAACAAAATCAGAAATGAAAAAGGGGAAGTTATCACAGATGCCACAGAAATACAAAAGATTATCTAAGAATGCTATGAAGGACTATATGCCACCAAATTTAATAACTTAGAAGAAATGGACAAGTTCTTAGAAACATATAGCCTTCCTAGGCTGAAGAACTGGAAAATCTAAACAGATCAATCACCAGTAACGAAATTGAATCAGTCATCCAAAACCTTCCCAAAAGCAAAAGTCCGGGACCAGACCGCTTCACTAGTGAATTCTACCAAACCTTCAAACAGGATCTAATACCAATCCTGCTCAAACTCTTCCAAAAAAATTGAAGAAGAGACAATACGCCCTAACTCATTTTATGAGGCCAACATTACCCTGATACCAAAACCTGGTAAGGACAACACAAAAAAAGAAAACTACAGACCAATATCTCTGATGAATACAGATGCAAAAATCCTAAACATAATTCTAGCAAATCGAATGCAACAATGCAATTCGATTAAAAAGATTATTCATCACAACCAAGTAGGATTCATCCCAGGGACACAAGGATGATTCAACATCCACAAATCCATCAATGTTATACATCACATAAACAAAATAAAGGACAAAAATCATATGATTATATCAATTGATGCAGTAAAAGCATTTGACAAGATACAACATCCATTTATGATTAAAACACTTAATAAAATAGGCATAGAAGAAAATACCTTAACATAATAAAGGCCATATATGACAAACCCTCAGCTAATCTCATAATTAATGGTGAAAAACTGAAGCCCTTTGCTCTACATTCGGGAACATGATAGGGCTGTCCCCTATCACCTCTGCTTTTAAACGTGTTGGAAGTCCTTGCCAGAGCAATCAGGCAAGAGAAAGAAATAAAAGTCATCCAAATTAGGAATGAAGTAGTTAAATTGTCACTCTTTGCAGATGACATGATGCTGTATATAGAAAACCCTAAAGACTCCACCAAAAAGCTATTAGAAACAATCAACGTACACAGTAATGTGGCCTGCAACAAAATCAACGTACAAAAGTCCATTGCATTCCTATATACTAATAATGAAATCTCAGAAAAAGAAATAGAAAAAAAAAAAACAATTCCTTTTGCAATTGCAGCAAAAAGAATAAAATATCTAGGAATAAACTTAACCAAGGATGTGAAATACCTATATGCTGAAAACTACAAGACATTTTTAAAAGAAATTGAAGAAGACACAAAGAAATGGATAGACGTTCCGAGCTCATGAATTGGAAGAATCAACATAGTTAAAATGGCCATATTACCCAAAGCAATATACAGATTTAATGCAATCCCCATCAAAATCTCAGACATTTTTTAAAGAAATAGAACAAAAACTCATCAGATTTGTTTGGAACCCAAACAAAAAACCTCAAATAGCCAAAGCAATCTTAAGAAAAAAAGAACAATGCTGGAGGTGTTACACTCCTTGACTTTAGCTTTTACTACAGGGCAACAATAATAAAAATAGCATGGTATTGGCAGAAAAACAGACACGTAGACCAATGGAATAGAATTTGAGAACCCAGAAATAAACCCCCATAAATATACCCCCATACATACAATAAATAAATAAACCCCCATACATACAAATGGAAAATAGATATATGAAAAAATGCTCCACATCACCAATCATCATCAGAGAAATGCAAATAAAAACCACAATGAGGTATCACCTCACCACAGTTAGAATGGTGACCATCAACAAGACAAATGGTAACGTGTTTGAAAGGCTGTGGAGAAAAGGGAACCCTCATGCGCTGTTGGTGGGAATGCAGATTGGTGCAGCTGCTGTGGAAGGCAGTGCAGTTTCCTCAAAAAATTACAAATAGAATTACCATATGACCCAGCAATCCCACTCCTAGGTATCTGAAAAAATCTGAAAACATTTATCCATAAAGACACGTGTGCTCCAATGTTCATTGCAGCTTTATTTACGGTGGCCAAGAGATGGAAAAAAACAAAATGTCCTTCAATAGATGAATGGATAAAGAAGTAGTGGTATATATACACAATGGAATATTATTCGGCAGTAAGAAAAGATGAAATAGAACCATTTGTGACAACATGGATGGATCTTGAGAATATAAAGCTAAGTGAAATAAGTCAGATAGAAAAAGCAGAGAATCATATGATTTCACTGATATGTGGTATATGAACCAAAAACAACAAAAGAACAAGACAAACAAATAAGAAACAGAAACTCATAGACGCAGACAATAGTTTAGTGGTTATCAGAGGGTAAGGGGGAGGGGGTGGGAGATGAGGGTTAGGGGGATCAATTATATGGTGATGGAAGGAGAACTGACTCTGGGTGGTGAACACACAATGGGATATATAGATGATGTAATACAGAATTGTACACCTGAAATCTGTATAACTTTACTAACAATTGTCACCCCAATAAACTTTAATTTGGAAAAAAAAGTTGTGCTGAAAACTTACATTGTGAAATGATGCCAGTTCTTTCTCACTGAGCTCCAGTGTACCTCTTCCTTGCAAATCTTACAAAAGAGCAACTTTAGAGACAATCTTCTTAATGATAATTACGAGTGATGCAGGAGATAATTTTCCACAGTTCGCTTTGATCCAGAAGAAGTCAGCCATAATTCAAAGAGACTCGTGCAGGCTGTCAAACTCCTCACCAATTTGTGTATAGAATGGAATACCTGTCTGAGGAGGAATACAGAATATATGAGTAAGAAAAAGAAATATATATACTGACCTAAAAAGAGAAACATCTATTGAACTTGTAAGAATCCCATTTTTTTCTGCTGAAATAACAGGAGAGGAGATTTACACACACACACACACACACACACACACACACACACACACACACACACACACACAATTTCTGGTGATATATTCTGTTCGATGTATTTTGGAACCAAGTAAACTACACTTTTGAAAAACTTTAGTGTAATGAAATTACTGGAGTTGATGTCATAACACTTGAACCCTTATTCTGTTCTGTCCTGGTGACTCACTAGCCATGTGACCTAGGATAAGTCAACCACTTCCTGAGCGTCTATGCCCTCTTCTGTAAAACGGGGTTGGAGTCTCCCTCTTTAACTAACAGGTTGTTGTAAAGATAAAATGAGAAAATGTACACAAAAGTCATACATTTATGAAGTATCATACAAATCATACAAATGTGTCATACAAATATGAAGTATCCAGGAAAAATGGTAGATTGGGGTTATGTATCAAAATTCCTCTCTATATCCCCACTCCTTCTGCTTCTTTGTAAAAACAAAATAGGCTGAGAGGCAGAAAAGACCACACATGCTCCTGAGCTTTCCAGGCGAGACAGTGGAAGGGTGAGCCCAGGAACCCAGACAGAGGCAGCTGACTTCTTCTGGAGGTCCAAATTGAAATCTCTAGGTTTTGTTGTTACCTAGGAAGGCTCCTCCAGCAGAGATCTTGGAGAGGGGTTGTACCTACCCTCTTGGGGTCCAAGAACCTTGGAGGAACTCTCTGAATTTGTGACCCCCATAAACCTAAAGGGTAGGTACAACCTACCCTTTTGTGATGGAGCACAAAAAAAAAACCTACCCTACTTTTGATGGAGCAACTATTAGTATTGATGATGTATTGAGTCACAAAGAAAATCTTAAACCTAAAGGATATTCACCAGTGGTCTAGGCTTTTAGTGGACCTTGTATGGGGAAAAGATTAGCACTTGCACTGGGAGAGGTCTGCACTGGACTTCTCATTAATAAGGATTTTAGAGGAAAGGACTAGGGTTCTAGAATCCTATACCCAGCTAAGATATCATATTCTAATGTCAGCGATAACCATCTGTTTTCAGAGTTGCAAAATCCCAGAAAGTGTATACAGAATATATCTAGAAAATAAAACTTCACAAACCTTGAGGAAAATATTCAAGAACACAGTCTAATAAATAAGAACTGATTTGCAACATGGATCTCAAGGTGAATGTGCAAAATACAGAAAGGTGAGACCAGCAATGGCTCTACTTTTATATATTTATAACTGCAGTGAAAAGGAGAAACAGCACAATACAACAGAGAGCAAACAAAATAATTTGAACAAATATACTATATATCAGTTGTTAAAATAAATCAGCTAAATTCTCCTTTCAGACTAAATTATCAAATTGTGCATATCAAAAATAACCAATTACATTATCATGCATAAAACCAAAAATTATCATACATAAAACCAAGTGACAATAAAATATGGATATTAAAAGGTTTATCAAAAATATACCAGGAAGTCACCTCAAAATGAGGAGATGAGAATTTTAATGTCATTCGAAATGAAACAAAAGAGCAAAACATTAAACATAAGAAAGAAGAATAAATAATAGTAAAAGTTTTATTCAACAAGAAGGGTATAATAGTTGTAAAAATTATGCAACAAACATCAGGTCTGCCAAATACAAAACAAAAACAACGATAAGAACAAAAAAATTCTAGAAATTTAAGGAAAATTTGACAAAGTACAATTACAATACAGCTGTTGATAAGTAGCTTTCTGAATTCCAAATATCAAACAAAAATAAGAAATAGTATATTAAAGAATATAATCATTCAACTCAGTTTGGTACAAACATGTTATGATGTGGCTACTATAAACAATAAATATAGACCATTCTCTTTGTAAACTAGAAACAGAAAATATGTTCTTCCCTATTTTGATGGAGCAACTATTAGTATTGATGATGTATTCAGTCACAAAGAAAATCTTAATAAAATAACCTAAATAGAGATTTCAGAGACCATATTCACTGATTGGATTCAATTAAACTAAAAAATCCGTAATAAAAAGGCCAGGAAGAACATTAACTACATGAAAGTTGAAAGTATTCTTCTAAATAATTACTAGATCAATAAGGAAATTAACTGAAATTACACACCATTCAATGTATTTGAAAACTAGTGAATAAAAAGCACTTTGTACAAAAAAACTATGGGATGTTTTATGCAAAAATATGTCTTTAGACTATAAATAAATGATCTTCTCTAATTAAATAAGTAGGAGGACAAAGTGAATCAAAAGAAGTGAGGAGGAAAGATGTAGTTGTAAATTTTCAAAAAATAGAATTAAAAAATAATAGAAAGGAAACATCAAACAAAAAGCAATTTCACTAAACAGATGAATAAGAGATTGATAAGCACTACTGGTGACAAAAAAGGCATAAAATGTACAATATGAGGAGACAGAGAAACCACAGATCTATAAGAGATTTAAAAGTTTGTTTTAAAACCACAGATCTATAAGAGATTTAAAAATTTGTTGGAGAATATTATACAAGTATATTACAACAAATTTTATTACCTGGAAAAGTATAATCAAATTAAATGGGTCCAATAAGACTTATAATATTTGGTTAGGCCAATAACCAGTAAATTGATGGTAAAATAATTAAATACCATTTTAAAAAATCACCAGGTCCAGATAGTTTTATAGTCTAATTTGACCTAAGTTAAAAACATAAAAATTTCTCTGTAATTTAAGAGATTAGAGACTGCAGAAAAATGATGGGAAGCTATACAATTCATTTTATTAAGCTCATATACTCTTAATACCAAAATCTGATTAGTTTCAAATACAAAATAGAGCTCTGAATCAATTTCGTTATGGATATATATGCAGACTTTCTGAAGTAAACTATTAGCAGATAGATTTTAGTCAAACAGTAGATAAAGAATGCTACACCCAAATGGTATTTATTCAAAGTATTGAGACGATTTCAAAGTTTGAAATTTGTCAACTTAGTTCCTTACCTCACTAAATGAATGAGATAGAAAGCCATATGCTTATACCAATAGATATTGAGGGGGTGCTTTACAAAATCCAGCATCTATTCCTCTTAAAAATTCTAAATAAAATTTGAATAGAAAGAAAGAAGTAGGCATGATAAAGATTCTTTACTTAACAGAAAAGATGAAAATAAATGGTAAAATTCTGAAGCTAATTCCATTAAAATACGGAAAAATTAGGGATAACTTCTATTACTATTGAAGTTAAGCAATGTTTGACAAGTGATGATTAATGCAACAAAACTAGTAAATTAAATAATCAGCATAAATACAGCAGAGCAAGCGACTTAATTATTTGTATCCTTAAAAAATTCAAGAGACCCCACTAAAAAACTTAAAATTATTAGGAGAACATAAAAATTTGGGTTGAGAGGGATGGGTAAATATACAAAATCAATAGACTTTCTCCTTAACTGAAATATCAAGTTAGAAATAAGAAGGTATTATTATTTCATAATAGTGACAAAAATGTTTAGGAATAAATAAAGTGGAAAAAATCTAGGTCAGAAATGGAGGAAACTATAAAATCTCACTCAAGGATGTACAACATAAAAAATAAATGAGAAAAAGTCATATGTCTATATAGAAGGATAAATATCAAAAAAAATCAATTCATCCCAATTTAATATATAAATTTAATGCAATTTCAATCTGACTTGGACCTGTTCAAAATAATTAAATTCCATTGGAAGACTAAATGAGTAAGAAAGCCAAGAAAATTTTGAAAAGGAGTAATGAGTAGGGACTTTACTTGGCAGTTATTAAAATGCAAAAATTACTGTATTATTTTCCTATTGGTGCTGTAACAAATTACTACAAACTTGTAGGATTAAAACAACAGAAATTTATTCTTCCACAATTCTGGAAGCCAGAAGTCTGAAATCAAGGTGTCATCATGATCCTGCTCCCTCTGGAGGCTTTAAGGGAGAATCTGTTCCTTGCCTCCTCCGGCTTCTGGTGGCTGCCTGCATTCTTTGGCTTGTGGCTTCACCACTCCTGTCTCCGCCTCCATGGTCACAGTGCTTCCCCTTCTGTCTTGTAACTTCCTTCTCTGTCTTCTCTTATAAGGACACCTGTGATGATGTGTAGGGTCCACCCCAATAATCCAGGATCACATCACTGCCAAATTCTTAACTGAATCATATTTGCAAAGACCCTTTTTCCCAAAGAGATTAACATTCACAAGTTTTAGGGATTATGACGTAGCTATTTTTGGAGGGCCATTTTTTTATCCTACCACAGCCAATGTAATCGAAACCTATTGCTACTAGAGCAGGCAAATAGATCAATGGATAAAATAGGCAAGAAGTAGAACCACGTACAAATGGGAATTAGATACACAGCAAAGGTGGGATTTCAATTCACTAGGAAAAGAGGCTTTGTCTGATAATTGGTTATCTATAGAAGAAACTAAAACTAGATCCATATTTCATTACCATATAAAAATAAGTCCCAATTTAATAAATATGCAAATGTGAAGAAAAAAAATTAGCAGAAATTCTAGAGGAATATAAATTTGGCTAGTAAGAGACAGACATGTATCACTTTATAAAAATAAAAGACTTTAATATGACATAAATTCCTTTCAAAAAACATCAAGGGCCTAAAGTTATATAATTATCATATTTCATGCATCTTTCTATTGTTTCATATGTTACAATGAGCATTATTATATATATATTGATAAAAATAAAATGAATAATATTTAAAGGAGAAAAATATTGCCAGTATTTTGGAGCCATATTGACAGGAGTTAAAGTCTTAGCTACCACTGTTACTTAATTATTTCTGAACCTTGTTTTCTTCACCTGTGAAAGGGGTACATCATCTATCTTTGTAGGTGACGTAATTACATGTTCAGAATTTTTATATTGGGGAGTTGCAGGTACAGCAAACTGTGGAGAAACAAAGAATGGTGTAAGGGCTAGGTTATGTATCTTGTTGATTTGAAAAGTAGTTTACACACAAATAAGAATGTGTGTATCCACACAGAGAATGGGGAGGCCAGAGATTAAGGATGGGCCAAAAGCCCCACCTCCACCCCAAACAATTCTTGTTGCTACTACAAGTGGCTGGAGCTCAAAAAATATTAGTTATATCAATTCCTGACATGATGATTAGAGCACATTTTCTTTCAAAATGATAATTTTTAACTTTATTGTCTAACTTCAAATCGTTTAAATTCTTGAACATTTTTTCTTTACATTTTATATTCCTAGGTTCTGGATTTATCTTCCTGAAAGAAAGAGGTATTTTCTGAATTCCACCAGGAAAGATATTATGGGAATTTCTTACAGAGTTTAGATTACAAAAATCACAATTTTTGAAAACCAATATTCATAAATTAGGAGACAATCAAGTCTAGGAGATTATCACAGCCCCGCCTTCCCCTTTTTCCTTTTACAAGTAGCATCACTTACTTGAATAACAAATTAGCATCACTCTTAGAGAACAGAATTAAAGAGTTGAGAGATTTTTTTAGTTTAGTTCCTCTTATTTCAGAGAAGAGGGAACCAAGGCCAAAGAAAGATCAAGTTGGCCAGAAGTGAGGACAGAAGTCCTCACTTCTGTTGAGGGGAGACAATACCTACATCTCCTAACTCCCAGTCCACTCTCCTTCTCATATGCATGGTCCTGGCTAAAGACAGAACCAGGTTTCCTCCTGGTTGCCCAAAATGTCCCTATCTCTTGGAGCCTGGAATGGTTACTGTTTTCTTATTTGAAGGTAAATAGAAAGTGCCAGAATCACATTATCCGCCTGCAAAGCTCTACTGTGATTCAACCTAGTCGGAATTCCACAGGCATCACAAAGACTTCCAAAAACTTTCTTCAATATCAATAAAAGGTCTTATGGAATCCAGTGACTACACTGATGTAGTCAATGGGCATGTGCAACCAATAGGGTGGCTAACAAGGACGAGAATGGGAGAAAATACCCTGACAGAAATTTGCTTTTAAAAGTTACTCTGAGATGGGGCAAACAAATGACTTCATGCTGACATGCCATATACTTGTTCCTAAGTAGGGTTAAAACTATGGGGATTTTTTTTTTTTTTTAACCATAGGTGAAGGAAAATAATTTGTCTAATCTTTCTGAACTTAATATCAAACAACCAGACTGTCCCCCACTGTCTGTAATTAAAATATCAGTGCAGACTTCTCCTTTTTCGGTCTATCACAGAAGCAGTTTATACCTCCTAGAGGTCAGTGGGAAGTCTTTTTACTTTTCATGAATCACAGAGAACTTTTATCAAGTTCTGGGCAGCTAGGCTTGGGTCTAAACAAAATCCTGATTATGGCTATCTAAGCTTAGGTCTACCCAGAAGCAAACCCAGAGATTAGGATTGGGGTGCAAATCAATTACGTGGGTTGTGATTGCAGGAAGTACCTACAGGAGAGTGAAGAGTTGAGATGGGGAAGGGAAGGAAGCTTAGTATGTGTTAATGACAGGTCACACCATGGGCAACCATGGATCAATACCACAGGGCACCTCTGGGGGGCAGTGTAGAACATAGCTCAGTGGTGAGCTGATAGAGTAGTTATCTCAACTTCCACGCACCCATCATTGGCTGAGGCCAGTTTGGGGAGGTATTAACTCAATAGCACTTCTGACCAGCCCTGTGTGGCTGGAGCAGAGAGAAAGTCCTCAGACAAGGAGCTAGCAGCTGTTTGCAACAGGTCACCATTACACACCAACACCATCTGCTACAATGACCTTCTAGACAGATATTTCACATCTTAATTTTCAACTTTATTTCATAAGTAGGTTAGGGCTTCTAACTTGACCTCATAAAGATAATTTAGCCTACATTCTTAAGCAGAGTAGAAACAGAAAATTCATTCATTGATTATCATTCTGTTTTTAGTTCCCATATGAAGGGAAATAATATTTTTAATTAAGATTATAAATCCTTTTTGCTATTACCTGAAAATATTGAGAATGGCTGGGTCCTGACCAAGAAGTTAAAGACCCATACAGT
This sequence comes from Rhinolophus hipposideros, assembly GCF_964194185.1. Lineage (NCBI taxonomy): Eukaryota > Metazoa > Chordata > Mammalia > Chiroptera > Rhinolophidae > Rhinolophus > Rhinolophus hipposideros. Next base: position 32,529,240 of record NC_138068.1, read on the forward strand.
TCACTCCAATTAGAACATTTAAAACCCAAATTATCTCATTGGCAGGAAATGAGGCTCCTACAAACATTCGCATTTCAAACTGAGGAGCAATTAGAGCTGACAAAAACATATAAATTAAAACATTCAGTGCACTTGCACTGGGACTAAAAGTCACCATAGTTATTCTGCTCACAAAATCTGGCCAAGGGGGATGGACATGGTCCCTTGGGTATGTGCTTCTCTAGATTTTTTTTCTATCCCTGTTCTTCTCTATGCTTTTTACCTTTCCAGAGGCTAGATCTAAGAATGGAGGCATTAAAATCAATCCTGTTTTGCCTTGTATGAGAATTTTCTTTGGCAATAGCAATACTTCTTTAAAAAAAAAAAATTGTGATGATTTTCTTTAAATTTGGACTTGCTTTTATGCTATTAAGGCTGGCACTATAACATTCTTGCATTGTCATCTGAGGCTTGTCTCATTGCCAGCAAGTCTCAAATCCTAGTTTCCTAAGATATAAGAGTGGAAATGTTATTTATAGGTAATTGCATAATCACCTTGCTCCATTTGATTTATTGGAGAAATTTCTATCAAGGTTTAGCGCTCATCTTAAGCAGACAACTATGCTGATAGTATTTAATGATTTATTAAATACTGCCAACTCCAGCTCTTTCTTTTGATGTTTAGTTGTGGATTTGGGGAATGTTTCAGATGCCCTCAATGCTGTGGAGATATTTGGTAGATCCCAAAACACGTCCCAGATCCCCTTTCCTCTTCCTTGCAGTTGACTCAGCTGGGTGTATTTTCTGCTAGTATGCTTAGACAGGAAAGTTGTGAGGTACCATCTAAGGTTCTCTAGCTTCTCCCGATTTTAGAATCTACTGCCAAGGTGTTGGGATGCTAGTTTAACTGGAGGTGACAGGGACACTCAGAGGGACTGAGTTAATGATGAATTTATTGTTTAACAACACAATGTTGAGTTTACATTGAATGTATAAAAACCCACTTGGATTATGGGATATATTTTCCAGATATGCCAATATTATGTTTTTAAGTAAATCTTCCTTATAATTTAGGTATAGTTTACAAAGAGTGAAATGTGTAGATATTAAGTGCCCATGAGTGTAGCTATCCATGTAACATACATCCCAGTTGAGATATAGAACACTGTCATCACCCTCAGAAACTCCCGCCCTCCTGTTTCCAGTTGGCTTCCCCACCTTCAGTCAATCACTATAGAAGTTTTGCTTATTATTGGATTTTGTATAAATGAAATGTACTTTTTTGTATCTAAGGTCTTTCATCCAGAATTATGTTTGTTTTTTGAGATTCATCTGTGTAGTTGCACATAACAAATTTGCTTCTTTTTATTACAGAAGAGGATTCTATTGTATGACTCTATAAAAATTTCTTCCTTAGCTCTCCCATTGATGGGTATTAGGATTGTTTCCAGTTTTGTCTAGTATGAATAAAGCTGCTATAAATATTCTTGTACAAGACTTTTTGTGGGCACGTGCTTTTATTTCTCTTGAATAAAACCTGAGTGAAATTGCTGGATCATAGGAAAGGTTCATGTGCAAATTCATGTTATTTTTATGGTTCAGAAACGTTCGCTTAAGGTTATAGGATGAAATGTGATAGATATCCATAGACCACTTCTAAAATATAGAGTAAATTTTTACCTATATTTAGTATCCCAACATTTCTACCTATGTACAACAAAGGTGTACTTTGCTTTATTGGCATGTGAGGGTGTGATCTAAATGCCATTTTAAGGAGTATATTCAGCGCTTCAGATGTCCCCCAAATTCAATTACCTTCTGATCAAGAGAGGAGCTCATTACATCAATTAATGTTTATTGTGACATACTGATTGCATATTCAGATCTTTCCGTAGGAAGAGGGCATTCGTGGGCCCAGGTCCTGCATACGCTATAAAAAATGATGCTTGCTATGATCACCCACAAATCACGTGTGTGAAGGGGTGCAGGTTAGATAACTTCTAAATGAAAAGAGAAAATGTAAAGTCAAGAAAGCTTTTGGAGGAGCAACTGAGAATGGGATCAGGATCACATTATAAATGATGGTGATAGGATTTCAAGCACTGTTTAAATTGCTCACTTATTTCATTTGTTGTACTCTGTTCTACTCTCTGTTTTCTCTGCAGTGACTTGTAAGAAGTAAGTAAGTCTCTCAATGGGGTGGAGGTGGGGGTCTTCTGGTGAAACCATATTACATTCTGGGGACTGGGAACACACTCCGTGGGCCAGACTAGATTGAAAAAGAAAGGGAAATCAGCCTGAGTGATTTTAGGAATTCATAGCCAACAGGCTGATGGTAGGATGCTCTCTTCAGTTCCTGGAGGCTTTGGCTAGAAACCATAATGTAAAACTCTCATCTATTACTATGAATTGACCTACTTCTAGCATTATGCTGGTCCAATTAGTCTGTGTAGCTGTATCTCTCATTGTTATGTCATTATGCAACCTTGACAAGTTCATGTGACGTTGGGTTTTGGCAGGTTCCCTTGGATGGTTTTGCTTGGTCAATTCAATGCTAGAGTTTTCAGCTATTATCCTGGCAAAGGTGACATAACTCCTTAATTAAATGATTAGATTTCATTCTGGGCTCTGTTTTAGCCTATGAATTTCCTACATAAAGATCCCCTATTTTGATAATGTGGACATTTTGTTGTTTGGTCTGAGCTCTTGTTGGCAATTCAATATGATTACAACTTCTGAACAGCATCTTCAAGTAGAGCCACTTTTGGTGTTCCGTTGTCATCTGATCCTTGAATGGATGTCTGTTTCACCTGGTCCTTCCACTTGAACTTTATATCACTTATGAAATACTGCCAGGTGAGAATGCAACTTTATGGGGAAGATTTGGAGAGATTAATTAAAGTTTTAGCTACTTGGAAACTTGAGGGCTGTACCTCCCCATTTTTGGAGTTGTGCCATGTTGTGGTTACTGAATGCTGATTACTCAAAGAACAGATCCCCATGTTCTGAAAAAGCACTAGATGTTAAGACTTCCTCAGCTGCATTGGTGGGAATTGAGATTTTTAAAAACTCAATGTTGAATTCTTACTTTTGTCATTTTTTTTTTTTTAAACCAGGAACCAGACTGAATACATTTGCTCCATCTTTTGTCACCATATGTCCCCAGTCACCCGGTGAGAATGGAAGCAGCAGGCAATTTAATTTGTTCACAATATAATCTTGAGTCCCTTTTAGTAAGAGCTTTTAGCAGTTCTGCTTTTTAATTGTGGAATTTACTACCAATCTCTAGCCACAGTGCCCTTTCTGTCTCTGCTTACATAAACGAAAGATTTCTGCAGTCCCTGAGGTGTTTGAAACCCTTGGGTGGGAATGAAATGTTTATTGTTCAGTGCCCAGGTTTTCCCCTGGAAGGAAGGGTACATGGATTCTCATTCATGTTATTCTTTTTTTCTGTTTCAGGAGTCTATATAAGGAAAATAAGAACAATTATGATAAAATCAAGGAAAATATTTGAGGAGAGGCATGAAAAAGCACAAGAGGAAAACACAGAGGGGCAAGCAAAGATCTTGGAAGTGCCCAGGAGGGAATGAATCAGCTTATTTTCTCCTGTCCTTCTCTCCTACTTCTTTGTAACTGCAATGAATTTAGTAGCTTTCTTAATTCAGTGACATTTATATGCATCACATGATCGTTTGTTTTGTTGAAATATTTATTTGCCTTGAGTTGAACTTTGTGAAACATAAACCACAGACTTGGTAGCTGACACATGTTAAGTTCCCTTGCTTTACTGGAAAGCTTTGTCCGAGGAATCAAGACCCCAGGGAGGGAGTGGAGCCCCTTCAAAGAGCCCACCCACCCCCACAGCTGCTGCAGCCATACCCCAGAGTCAGGCAGTGGCAGACACAAGTTATCTCTACAACCATCTCCCCCTTAAGTCTCTGCAGTATGCTCCATGATCCAACCCTAATTTTTCCTTTGTTACTTCTTCCTTTAATTTATTAACTGTAAGCCAGAGAGAGCAAATTTACACGAATTCTGGTAAAAGCAAAGTGGTGGAAAGAGTGAATAGATTTATGAGTAGGATTTCATTATAAGCTTTGCAGGGGAATTGGAGATCCTTTCCCATTGCTATACAATGAGTCTATATAAAGACTTGCTGGAAATTAATGTTGCAGCATACAATGCAAGGAATCTTTTGACTCCTGAGGTTCCCAATGAGTTGTGTTAGGGACATAAAATGACATGAAGAGTAAAGATTTTAGCTTTCAAGAAGGTAGGAGGAAATGGGTGATACCACTTACATACACACATAAACATACACACACAAAATCATGACATCAATAACTAAATGGTCACTGTCTTTTCACAATGAGAAGAGTCATTGTTCAGGAAGCCAGGCAGATGTGTGGGGTTCTGAGGCTCTCTACCCAGCCTCTCATGGAATCTGATTATTTATGAGACTGGGAAAAGGGCGGCATCTCCTTTCACATCCAAGCTTGGAACCCTCTTGCCCCCGTTATGATATGTGAAGAAAATCTAATACAGAGCTCTCCACTATGTATAGAGAGCCACAATGCATCCATGCTAGAGTAGTATCTTCACTTATAATCAAATTCAGGAAGCAGATTGTTCTTTCTAAGTGGAAGGGATGAGTTTCATGCTGAGAAGTTTTAACCTTCCATCTCTATTAGGTGTCAGTGTCCTTTTAAATGTGAGATGACAAGGTAGGGGAGGGTCTGAGAAATGGTCATATTTGGAGGATGGGATTGTCACAGGGGTAGGAAGGAGTTGGGGCATCGAGAAGCAGAGAACTGAGTCAGTCAGGCAGGATCGGAGCGGTTAGAGAAGGGATGGATCACAGGGACCTTGTCTGTGCTGGAGGTAGAGCTTGCGTTCCTTAACTACTATTTCCTTAACTAACGACCTCTAGAATGGATGATGCTCTCATTTTCCTCTGTGACACCATCTCCCACTTAGCCCAGAAGTCAGCATATCCTCGATGTTCAGTAAATTTTTATGAATCGAATGAATGAATAGATGAGTAAAGTAGAAACTGGAGCAACTAGGCAATATACCAGAACATGTTTCGAGGAACCACGGAATAAGACAGCAATAGTATTGGTAGAGTAGTGGCATTGTACCACTGCTGGCCCCAGGCACAGTCAAGGATGTCTTTTTGGAGAGAAGCAGACGTTCTAATCTAATGTGCTTAGATTCTGAGTATATACCCAAAATAATTGAAATCAGTATCTCAAAGAGATATCTGCAACCCCTTTTTGTTGCACCATTATTCACAATAGCTGCTATGTGGAAACAACTCAAATGTCTATCAATGGATGAATAGATAAATAAAATGTGGCATATACATACAATGGAATGTATTCAGCCTTAAAAAGAAGGAAATACTGCCATATGGGACAATGTGGATGAACCTGGAGAACATTATGCTAAGTGAAATAAGACAGTTACAGAAGGACAGATACTTCACAATTTCACCTACCACATGAGGAATCTAAAACAATCAAACTCGTAGAAACAGAGACTAGAATGGTGATTTCCAGGGGCTGGGCTGGGAGATGGGGAGTTGGTGTTCAATGGGTATAAAGTTTCAGTTCTACAAGATGAGTAAGTTCTAGAGATGTCTGTACAACATTGTGTCTGTAAGTAACAATACTGTATTGTGCAATTAAAAATTTGTTCAGAACCTCTGTCTCATATTAAATGTTCTCACTGCAATTAAAAAAAGAAAGACTAGCTTCAGGGCTGCCTTAGTATTGAATCGTCTGCCTTCAGGCCTGTGGACTTTATATTCCTACTGATTAGACACAGGGCTGTTATCTGAGCCTGGTATGGAGGAATTTGTAAGGCAGGTACTAAAGGTCTCAGCTAAAGAGATCTGAGAGGTGTAGGAGTCAGTTTTCCTAGATTCAACTGGCTCCAGGAAAATTCACATTTCGGGGTCATGTTTAAAGGTGTAGGCAAAAAAAAAAAAAAAAAAAGAGAGATTTGATGTTTAGGTTCCTGCGTCCAAATCTTATCTTAAGCAGTGTGTGTGTGTGTGTGTGTGTGTGTGTGTGTGTGTATGTGTAAGAGAGAATTTGAGGTAGGGAGAGAGTACACAGAAGGAGGGATTAGAGCAACATTCACAGCTGGAGATACATAGAGATATGGAGAGATCGTGAGATAGAGAGATACAGAACAGAAGAAGGGAAACAAAGGTATACAACGAGATAAGCCTGTTGGACTTCCCTTCCTCCCATTAATCATGATGGTTTGCATGATTGAGGATGGTGTAGTTCTTATTTTAATAATTGAAACTCTAGGCGTCTATTTTTGTTAGATTTTAGATTTAGAGAAGTTGAGATTTAAAAAGGAAGAAAAAACATCACCCTCAAAATATAGAAAATAATCACCCTCACTCTCCTTATAAAAGAGTCCTGTTGTTCTAAAACGACAAAATTGTTTAAGTTCATAAACACAGAAAGTACATCAAGAGGGATCACAGGCCCCCGGGATGTGAGCTGGGTCCACGTCACAGGCCTCACTGGCAAGTCACTGTGCTTGATATTGTGGTTAGGAGTTCTTTGCTGAGAGTCTATATATATCCCCATATATCTATATTTATGTAGACGCCTGACACTATGGATAAAAAGAATATTTTTATATTTATGGATCCAAACATTAATAGCAGATGTATTTCTCACTGCTCTTACTCATATCCGGGTGAGTTCCAGGGCAGTTTTCCTCCTGGCACCTCTGCACCACCTCTCGCGTAAACAGAAATAATTATAAATTATACCACAGGCTAGTCAGTAGGAAGTGTTGCAAGCCCAGGCTTTAATTCATCTTGGGTGATAGTTCATCTCATACAGCCCCACCACAGGAATAAGTTATTTTAATTGATCACCATTTCTGAACTAGAGCATGGTCTGCTTTGGAAATGACACCACCACTTTATTGTAATTTTATTTCTCTGACTCATGGTTATCTAACTGAAGGGAGTATACCAATTTTCATAAATCATAGAACTATGTGGAAAAATAAAGTGAATTTCTTTTCCCATCCCTTTCTAGCTCTCTACATACTGGCAAAAAATAAGAGACCATCACATTTAATGACCATGCAACTATACTTGGAATTGCCCCAAAAGAAGATGTCCTTAGGAGGTAAAAGCCAGAGACAATGGTCATAATCTGAATCTTGGAAAGGGAACAAGATGGACCATTCTCCAAGCCTCTTTGGCCCTTTATTATGAAGACTCCTGTAGCCCTAATGATAACAATTGTCTTGTCCCGTAGAGTCTTTGTTCTTTATTAGAGACAGTTGTTCCTAGGGACTGAGATGATTATATATGTAATAGTCTTAGGACTCCTAAGCCCTTCAAATTCCAGGGAGGTAGCAAATATATGCCCAGGTAGATGGGCAGATGGACGAAGAGGGGTAGGAAGTCCCTATGCTTCTTCAGAGGCCTCTGTAGACACATTGTTATGTGGACAGAAGACCCTGTCATGAGCCTCAGTGTCATTTTTGTTCTCTCCTTTTAACCAAGACCCTTTTTTGAAAGGTTTGGGAGGAAATGGAAGGAAAGCACACACCTTTTGTTGTCAAGAACTGCCATCTTATTAAAGACAAGATCTCAGTGGGTAGGTTAATTCAAATAAGGGCAGTGGAATGATGTTAATTACCCATATTCACTCTGGTTGCCCCCATGGTGGCTGAGGCCTGACCTCTGGTGGCCCTACACTGCCCTTTTTTCTGGGGTATCCGTACAAATAACTCTGTGGCACTGGGTTAGAAACCCACACCTTCTCCCTGTGGGAGACAACAACTTTTGGTTCCAATAAAGCATTTCAGTCATATGCTTCTAGATTATAGAAGTCCCATGAAAAGTTTAGAAGGATTTTTTTTTTTCAACTAGAGAATATAGTTCTCAAGAAATAGGAGGAATACAGGAGATGTAGGTACCTATGTGGTTATGCATATGTGTACAAATGGTTTGTATCTTGTTCAGAATCTAAATTATGAATATTTTAAAAAATAAAATTTTAAACAATGCCCAAGAATTGTAAAGTATCTAGTCAGACACATAGTTTGGAAGAGTGGACATTTATGCATAAAGTGTATTTGGAGACGTTGAATCACTTCTTGGAGGCACTCAGGCTCCTCTTTCCTTTCCGTCAGTTTTTCTGAGCAACTGAACATCCCCACTTTCTTCCTAGTAAATATCAGGATCTCACTATATTAGCTCCCCGTATATTAGGAAGAAAATGGAAGGTACCATGTAAGTCAACAAAGTTTGGTAACAAAGTTTGTTGCACTTTGGGGCATCTTTTTATGTGTTTGCCTAAAACAAACTCATATGTATGTGTTTCCATGTACAGCATTACACATATATGTATTTTGAGGATTTTAGATAAATATAATTAATACATAGTGTAGCCGTCATCTGTAAATTTCAAGACTAACCATGCTTTTGTAAAGCTGTATATCAGCTTGATTTGAAATACTTTAGTAGGCAAAATTTTCTTAAGAATTATTGACTTGGGAATATTTTTACGTGATCTATTCCAGCAATGTATTTCAAGTATATTTACTTTTCCCACTTTCTTCCTAACAAATATTTCCATTTAATAATGGATAATTGATTCATTGAAGTGTGTAGGACTAGGGCACTTCTTAATTCTAGTTTTGCAAGGAGTTGTTTTGACTGTTCGCTAGAGTCTCCCAGTTCTAGGACTGCTAGTTTAGTATTCTGGAATCATTTGTTTGGTGAGCTTCCCTGTTAACATACCTCTGGATACGTCTGTAAATAAAATGAATTTGAGTGAATTTCACTATCTTCCAGTGTCTCAATTTAATTTTCAAATGCTGCTCTGTGAGCATACCTTTAAAAATGGATGGCCAATAGATGCAATAGAAAGACACAATTACCCAGTTAAGAATGCCAGGAGACATTTCTGAGTTGTTATGGAGATGAAGACGCCTGTAAAGTTTATTGCCTTTAATTTGCCAGCATTTCCTCCCCTCACCTCCACCACCCCCTCTCCCAGGCCCCAATCTGTAGGTGTTAAGAGATCTTTAAGGAAGCCTGACATTTAGCTTTTAAGTGAATACACTTTATTTTTGTTCTTCTTAATAACCAGGGTAAGTTTTCACAGGTAATTTAGCAAATGTCAAACTTTTCTAATAATGTAAATTTGATTTATACAGCCAAGTTTGTTATTCTTATTACTGAGAAGCCTCAGTACTTGGGTGGCTTTCAAACCAAGGCACCCCACTCACTACTCATCCTCAAATGCCCATAGTCTCCCAGGAAGACCTGAGCCTTCCTCTTCATCCTTTTTTAGCATTCCTGTCTCTTTATCACCTTCTGTCGAGCTCCACCAGTCAGGATGACAGTAGGCGCAAATATTAGTTGTTTCTTTTTTTGTCAGATTCCTCCTTATCACATCAACAAAAGTCACTTCTCTTGATAACAACACATTTTCCTGTTTTCTAATGAGGAGAGCAAAGTGGGTAATTATGGCTTGTGAACAGGCAAAGAAGACATATCTGTTGTCTTGGTTGCCTGGTCACAAGCCATAACTGAGCATGCCCATTACATGCTTGATCCTCCCTACATACAACTCTTAATTGTTTACCCAGTATCAATTTCCATTTTTTCTGGTAATTCTTTTTTCTTGGTGAATGTCACTTGGTTCATGTCAGTGTGCTCCCAAGGTAAAACTGACTCTGCTTCCACTTCCTGGTCATGTGATCCAGCCTGGCCAATTAGACCTTAGCACCCTCCTGGCCTCCGTGATTGGTGAAAGACAGGCATGTGACCTGATGAGAGCCAACCAGAGCTGAGAATAACCATGAATAAGAACCTCTTTTCCCACAGGAGTTGCTGAAAAATAAATTGCAGGCCTGGAACTGTGAGTGTCCATCTATGGGAATAGCTTGCCTAAGAATGAAAATCAAAATCCAAAAATGGAGATAGAGGTATATTTTGAATACCTGGATCATCATACCTAATGACATAATCTACCCTTGGTCTTTTCTTCATTTTTAAGTCAATTTGAGTTTTCTGTCATTTGCAAATGAACAAGACTTATTCTTCTCCTCCAAGAGCTAGTATGGGGAGACAATAATATCAGGTCATATTTGATCTTTGGGGTGATAGAGACAAATATGGGTGAGAGACATCTCTATGATTGGGGGGTATCTGTGAAGACTTCACGTCATGGAGGACATGGGTGAAGAGGATTTGGAGAGACAGAGAATGTTCTCATGTGAGTATTTGTTCCTCCTTCTACTCTACCTCCCTGACATATCTTGGTCTTTGTTGGGTGTCTTCTCTCTCCATTAATCCTTGAATGGTCCTTTTTCTTAGCATTCTGTGCTTGGATGACTTTCCATCATGCCCTCTTGCTCTTGGTTCAATCAGCAGCCATAGTTTTTGATGATCACCTCTGTGTGCAAATAATTTCCAAATACATATCTTCTACCAAGACATCAGTTTTGAATTCTAGACCACATTTCCAACTGGTAACAATTTTCATGTTGAGTTCTCAGAGGCCTGTCACACTTCATGGATGAAACTTAAACTTGTCACCTTCCCCACTCTTACCTGCTTCTTCCCTTCCAGGTTTTAGTCCTAATTGTGGCTAATGACACTATGACACTGTATTGTTCATGTCAAGGAATAAATTGTGGGGTCATCGTACCTTCTTCCCTCTTTAAACTGAAAATCATCAGATTTGGTTTATGCTACTTCTTTAATATCTTGGAAAGAAGTACCCTCCTCTCCATTCTTCTGCCCTTTGTCAAATATATCAGCAATGTTTTCAAGTTTCCTAGCAAGTTTATTTACAACATTAACCTTTCTATTGTTAGAAAAAATTTTCTTTTCAAATAGATTCTTATCATGTCAGACCTATGTCTTAGGTTCCCATTTGCCTAAGATTGCATCTACATTCCTTAGCATGGTGTATAACACTCCATGATCTGGGCCCTGAATTCCTTTTTTTTGTATTGTCTTTTAAAAATTGCCAATGTATTCTCAGCCATATCAAGCTAATTGTAGTTTCCCAAACACAATGTCTTCTGTGTACAACCACTGAATTGGCAAATGATATTTGTTGGTTTAGATGGGCAGAGATGTCAGGCACCAGTACTGTTTGGGTAAATCTTAGATACAAAAACAAATCAAGCACAATCAGCACTCAAGGAAGAAAGACTACTAGCCACCTTCTCTAAGATGGATAAAGGTACAATCTCTGGGCTACGAAATCCTCACCAAGGGGGTGTACAGTGGAGGATAATGTATGAATAATGGAGCCTCATGGTAGACCTTTAGGAAGCCTAACCACCCCTTGTCAGGCCCACTCTTATTTACAGAAGATTGGGGGGTTCTTCTTCTAAGTTTAGAGAGAAATGTGTTAGGAATCACCTTACCTGGGCTGAGTGCTCTATGTAAATCTTGGGGTTAAACAACGTCAATTTCAGAACATTCAAACATGAACATAAACTTCACATATCACTCTTGTTCTTTCCAGGTTAATGCTGCATGGCTCAAAATCATTCCTGATCTTCAGTTGTGATTCAGTCACCTCGAGGGTCATGTTAACCAGATCCTTAGACCAGCTATAAGCCCATACTGCAAGATACAATGGTTCCAACCTTTGGGTCTTTGTATATTCCCTATGTCTGATCTACCCTTTCCTTCTTTTTGTACCTGGTGAACTTCCATTCCCCTCTCAAAATTCCTTATGGATGTCATGACCTTTGTAAAAATGTCTCTGCCCTTTCATTGTCATTAAGAAACTTGCTTTTGTAGTCTTACTGCTCTTGTATACCCCTTATTCTAGGGCTCACTGTGTTGCTGTGATTATCGTTCCCCTGACCCTTCTAGTTGTCTTGCATCCAATGACATGGATGTCTGGCACAAAGCAGGTGCTCACAAATGATTTTTGAATAAATGATTGAATGAGATGAGGGATGGAATGAGCAAAGGTTCCAGACCTAGAGAGTCAAATACAAATAGATTGCTTGTAAGATCTTATTGGAAATGTGGTGGAAAATATAGTGCAGAGATAGATTGAAGAGGCTGGCTTTGTTTTAGTAGTGAAACGTTGATCTAAATTTACAACAATATCATGAATTTGATTGAATAAAATGTGAAATATCAGAACAAATGCATTAATAATTCCCATTAAAAATGATGTTGTTGAATGCATTTATTGATAAAGTGCTCAATTTAAGTATCAATTTAAGTATTGATGTAGGAAAATGTCTCACAGGGTTGACTCTGGGAATAAAGTAGATGTATCATTCAGTGTAAGTTAACTGCTATGACAAATAAATCCTCAAGTCCATTGTCCCAACCCAATGGAAGTTTAATTGTCACTCATGCAAAATGCAATGAGGATATTTTCTTGGTTGGGTGGCTCTGTTCTAAGCAATGAATCAGGGACAAAGGTGTTTCTGTCTTGAAGTTTCAAGGTTGCCTTGTTATCACCCAGCTGGGTGCAGACTTGGTAAGAAGAACATAACAATTCTCATGGGACCTTCACTCTCTGTTTTCCTTCGGTGGGGTATGGCTGACTAAAATTATGGACCAGAATTCAGTTTTGTGGTCCCACCTAAGTTTGAGGGAATTAAGAAATGTAGCCTTTCTGTGTGGCTAAGAGGAAAACAAAATGTTTTCATGGCCACAAAACACTATCCTTTCTATACTGGTTGAAAAAAAAGGTGTGTGGGAGGTGGAGGTATGAATTTACAACAAACTGTAGCTCAATGGAAATAATATTTCCATTATTTCCTGCATTTCTAGGTCATGGATGTCCACTTCATAAGAAGTCTACCTTAAAAAGACCTGTAAAAAATTACAAATGTCATGTGGCATTATTTTTCAACTTTGTAAATGGTTATTTTGTACTCATGCAAATAGACAGGATAATTTAACAGCAATGATTCTATCATCATCATCATCATCATCATCATCATCATCATCATCACATCTTCATTGAGAGCCCAATATGATATATAGGTCACTGCACCAGGTAATGGAGTTTCAAGGAGGCATAAAGGCCTTGAGGAACTTATAATCAAGTTGGGAAGTCAGAGGAACTACATTTGTAAGGTAAATCTTAATGCAAGACTGCATGTGCTTAGTGCTAAATGAGTGGCAGTCATATTACAGAGAAATGGGCCTCCTGGAGATAGATGTAACGGACTCTAAGAAATATGGGTATTGCCTGTATCACAGAATCATAGACTATAAAAACCATGAAGGCCATTACGCATGTAGGCCACCTCCTTCATTTTATGAGTGTAGCATCTTATCTATAAAGATGCTGCCCCACTCCCAATCTTATGTAATCCCTCTCACGTGAGACCCTTTGCTTGAATCTAGGCTTGCCCTGTGACTTGCTTTTTACCCAAAGAAGTGGCAACATTGGCATTGTACTAGTTGCAGAACTAAGGCTTAAAAAGACCTGGCAGCTTCAGTCTCGGTCTCTCGGAATGCACAATTTGGGGGAAGCCAGCCACTATGTAAGAGGTCCAACTACTCAGACGTGACCATGCTGGGAGGAAGTTCAAGCTAAGTTCAAGAAATGTGGAGAGGCCATATATAGAGGGAGATGTCCAGCCAACTGTTAGCCATTTTGGTTCAGATGCCAGGCATGTGAATGAAGCAAATATCTTGGACTTCCAATTGAGTCTGCCATTCAGATGACTCCAGCCTTAGCCACCAGCTGACTTCAACCACATGAAATACCTCACGTGAAAACTTCCCAGCTGAGTCCAGCCAACTCACAGAACCACTGTTGTTTCGTGCTGCTAGATTTTGGAGTTGTAGGTCACACAGTAGTAGGTAACCAGAACAAGGAAACTGAGATCCCAGTGTTTAAATGAGCTCCCCAAGGGCCAGAAAGGGAGCCACATTCCTCGAGTATATTTGAGACAAGGGCTTCTCAAACTTTAGTGGGCATCAGAATTCCTGGGGAGGTTGCTAAAACTCAGATTCCTGGACTCCATTCTCCGATACCCTGATTCAATAGGTCTGAGAATACGCATTTCTAACAAGCTCTCAGGTGATGTTGATTCTGCCAATCTGTTGACTACATTTTGAGTAATCCTGCCTTAGATGAGGCTAGAGCTAATTCCTTAGCACAGATTAGTCAAGTAACATCTGCAGGTTTACCATTGTGCTTTGTCACAATTGCCTGCTTGCTGCATTTCTAGGTAAGTAATTGAAAAATGCAGTGACAAGTCTTGTTCTGGAAGCGCCCAGTTGCAGCTGAGCCCAATTTTAGCTTTTCCAGCTGTAGGCTGAAGAAGCCCATATGGTCTGAGAGTATGCCCACTTATCTGAATTCTGCTTTCTCTTGGTATGACAGCCCAGGTTTCATAACCTTGTTACCAGAAGCAATTAGGAGCATCAACCAGATTTTCAGATCCATTTCCCATGGAGACATGCTAGGAATCTCCCACAGTGAATTTAATTAGCAGAAAAAAGTGTCTCAGCCAGTGAGATAACAGTCATGGACGTCCAGCGGTAGCAGCTTCCTTTTCTTAAAAAATGACAAGTTTCCTAAAAGGTGGTGATGAGTCCCAGCCAGACACAGGCAGGACGCTGTGCAGCCCGATTTCATGTAACCAAGCAACTCACACATCTTGCTTCTATTCAATTTACAGAACTCACCTAAGCAGAGATGCTGGTGAGAAAGGATAATAGCTGGCAAATGGCAGCGTTAGGCATTTCCTTAGTGTACCTGGGCCCATGGGGGCCATTGGTGTATTTCTGCAGATGTTTTGAATATGAGACAATAATCAAATTTACTTCTGGGATTGTTAATTGGAGATAATCTAATGAGTATTTGTATCCTACATCCGTGATGGGTGTGCTCTGAATTTGCTTTAGATATTTCTGAATAAAAAGCCATAGGATAGGATGACTTATAGTCTTTCATTGTGTACTGGAGTTTAAACATGACCTTGTTAAGCATTAATGAAAGTCACAGGCAAACATTTGTCAAGCATCAGTGGGTGAATAGGCCCTTTCTATGCAGAATATTCATGCTATTATAATACGTATTAGATATGATGTGAGAAATTGATTGAATATGCTCCTTGTAATATAATCCTATATGAGGATTAATGAATATAGCAAGTACCAGATGGTATAATTTGGCATTGACTAAAGTTATTGGTAAACTGAGAATTTTTAATGTCCCTGGTGTTTCTGGTTTGGACTAATTGATTAATGATCAAAATTTAGCCAAGGCTTTTGCATTAATGGGGCCCTGTGGCTTAGGGTGGGTGGTCATGACGGTGTGTAACTCTGACTGCTGAGAGAAGAATTTAGTTATGGAAGGGTAGCTATTGCTTCATTTAGTGAGTGTCCTTTATGTTCAGTTATTATGCCAATTTACACTATGACAAACAGCAATATTTGAAGAAGTTCACTCATTTTTCTTAATTTCCAAGATAGAACAATATTATTAAAAATACTGTCGAAATTCCATTATTTTCTACATGTAAAAACTTCTTAGAAATGTTATGTTGAAGACATAATATTCATAATAGTATGATCTTTAACTAGAATGTAAAGATCAATATCTTATTCAACTAATCAAATAAATATTATTCAATTTCAAAAAAAAATTCTTCATCAATCTCACACCTCTTAAAAATCACACCTATTTATTTTTATTTGCAATTAGTTGATTACTACTGAAATGACATGTTCGTCTTACATTTATTGTGCATTTGCTTCTCTCTGCCTTTCTGACCTGTTCATGAACATTAACTCTTTTTCCATTGGTATTTTTGCCATTCTTTCTCATTCATTAGAAAGATTTTATATACAAAGGTGTTGAGCCTTGTCCTTGAATGATATCAGCAGCCTGCATATTGGGGGCACTCAGGGGTGTGCCTAAGCTGTGAGGCCAGGTTAAGTTGGTTATATAATGGGGGGTAGGAAGGCAAAGGTGGGTTTCTGTGATCCCTACCTGTGTTTACATGAGGAGCAAATGAAGACTATTTATAAAAGTGGAACAAGCAAGCAGCTCTCTAAAGAAGTTGGATTTTTTGGTAATGTATTACTTTAATTTACATTCACTTTACAGTCTGTGCACATGAGAACTATTTGGAAGAGGTTTAATTTTACTAGCTGCTGAAAGCAGTGAGGTTGATAGTGACAAAGCAGAAAAAGCAAGGCTGTTTGTTAATGCACTTGGGCCACACTGTAACTATGCAAGGCAGGGCTGGAGTCAATAAACACACAGTTCCCTGGCTTTGAGGGTTATTTGTTTTACTAAGCCAATATGTTTTTTTCTAGTTAACATTTTCTGTAGTGTTCTGTTTTCGCCTATGTCTGAAAGGCTTGTAAATACAGCTTGAAGGTGCTATGGAAGGGAGAGGTATTGCCAAATTCATCTTAGTGGATTAAATACACTGTATCCGCTTCTTTTCCCATGAAACCCAAATGTGCTGTGCTTGCATGTCTGTTGAAATATTGCAGAACTGAACTAAAACCTGGACTTTTTCAGGTGGGAGAGCCCTCATCTCCAGTAGCCCCCAAAGAACTCCTAAAATGGCCACAGAATCTAATTTTATTTTATCATGAGCTTCCCCCTATTTTGTCACATTTATTATGTTTGGAGTGACATGAACGTTTGGCCACTTTAATCAGCGGAAAGAAAAAAACCTAAAACTGCATTTGGTTGAAAATATAGTTCTTACTACTGGGAAATTTGATTTATCTGTTTTAAGCAACCATCTGGAGTAAGTTTATTTGTATTACGTGTCATGCATATATTTATACTGCAAGATCAAAATCCTTAAATTGCATTCTTTTGAAATTTTATATATTATGTAGTGACAATTGCCAACACCACAATGGAGTGATTACATGGCTTTCAAAAATGGAAACATTGTACAACAAAAAGATTACAATGTACAATGAACAAGTTCATTTACTCAAATATGAACGTGTGGTGAATAATGAAATGTATATACTATGAGCTGAGATGAATCTTCTGTCATTAGAAATACAATTACAGTGTATTGACATTTCCAAGGTCTAATAAAAGTATATAGATATATTGTTTTGCAGCTAAAAACAGGCCCCATTCATTTGTGAAAGTTTTCCTTAATTATACCGTAATTATATCAAATATAATAGCTAATACAGACTGCAAAATATTGATTTTGTGTGTATGTGTGCGTGCACACGTGTGTACATATGTGTATTTTTCAATCAAAGGGAGTGTTTATCTGGGTCTTCTCTGTGTACAATTTGAAGTTTTCCCAGGTAGATTTCAGTGTTCTACATTTGTCCCTTTATTCCTGAGATATTCCTGAGAATATCATTGCCTCCCCTTATACCTTAAATTCTCCCTACCACAATCATTTCACAGGAAAAGATCTGGGGAACATAGTCATACAAAAGGATGAGCTCATGGAACACCAATTCTGCCTGCATGTAGCATGGAAGATCCCTTCTGACATGGAGTCCATGCCAGCTTGGGTGGGAATACCAAAATCACCACTTCCTACTTGACCTTGGATAAATTATTTAATCTCTCTCTCTCTCTGAGTTTTCTTTAATAAAATCCTCATAGGGTTTTGTTGAGGATTAAGCGATGTATTTTCTACATTGTTCTTGATAGAGTGTGTTGCTTATGATGGGTTAATAATGTTAGTTATTTTCCTCTGCTATTATGTTAGTTCCTTCCTTTTGCTAATTGCAAGTGGTCTTCTTGGCCAATGAAATAGCTTCTCATGTCCCCTTTCCTCTTTATCAGATAGGAAGTTTCAGCTACAAGTAAACATAATTTTTAAAAAGTAGCTTAAAGAATGAAAGTGTTTATTATATCACATAGCAACACGTCTAGAGATAGATGGTTCCAAGGTTCTAGGACAGTGGCAAACAGTATTACCAAGGATCTCTCTTTCTGCTCCCTACATTTACCATATTGCGTTGATCCTTTAGCTCTTTCCCCTCATAGTTGCAAGATTGCTGCTACCATTGCAGGCATCAACTGTCGCTATAACAACATCCAGCTGACGAAGAATGGTGTTTCTTCCATGCATCGCTTTTTATTGAGGTGAAAAGTTTTTTTCCTATCTCTTACCCATCCCGCAGCAGACTTCCCTTCAGGTCCCATTGGTCAATACTGTGACATATTCCCATGTCTTAGTTTCAAGAAAGGTCTTTTTGTTGTTGTTGTTGTTGTTGTTGTTTTGTTTGGTTTTTTAGGAATAGGACAAGGAAAACTGGAGAGGCTCCCAGGAGCAGCTGCCCCATCCCTAAATATCCTGAAGGGATAGTATGGAGATAAAATGAGGCATGTTTATGGTTATCAATAATAGATCATTTTAAGGAAACCCAAAGGACTGTTTCCCAGAGAATAAAGCTGTGTGTTGATCATGTGACTTGTGGGGCAGAAATTGATTTGAACAGCAGAGAATGTCCTCCAGATGTTCTTCCATTGCACCAGGTGGGTAGGACTCACCTAGCCCATGGCCTTTGTAGGAGAGTTTTGTGGGGAGAGACTGAGACTTTGTCTTACCTTAACTAGGAGCAGGAAACAGCCATCTAGGAGTCTGGACTGGTGGGCCTGGGATAGATAAGGAGCTACAAAGAAGATGATGAATAGTAATACCTCTGTTCTATCCATAGATCCAACAGTAAGGAAAGCATCACCCATTTCCAGATTTACATTTTGTTCATTTTTGTTCATTTTGTTCAAAATTTACATTTTGTTCATTTATTCTAAACTATTCATTGAGAACCTATTAAGAGCAGGCACTGGGAGAGGTGCTGGGGATTGAATGGGAATAAGGCAATCCCTGTCCTCAGGGAGTTCATGGCCAAGTCACAGAGGCAGTTATGCACAGATGAATTTACTCAGTTAAATTTATTAGATTATTTCAGTAATATGTTTTATGGTGTGCTACTGGTGAGCCTTGGGCATGTTGCTCTATGTGGATGAGGGGTTGTCAGGAAGTGTCCATATTGATGGGTGTATAGGGGTTTTAATGTTAGTAAAGGAGGAAGAGGGCAGAAGACCATTGTAAATTATGAAATAATAAATTCAGCCATCAACATTGTATTCCATGCTTTATATGTACTGTCACAATTTTTACAACAGGCATGCAAGGAAGGTGGCATTGCAAGGTCCTTTCCTCCATTTTACAGATGAGTTACTTGAGACATGGGGAGGTCAACTGCCCTGTCCAAAGTCACATAGTAAGTGAAAGAGTTGGCATGGGACTTCAGGGAAGTTTGAGGTGGAATGTATGTTCTCTTTGCTAACCATGACTGCCTTCACATTGCCCCCAGGGAGACATTCAACTCTGAGAATAGGGTTCAAGAAGGTGACATGGGAGACACATCAGCAAGTTGCATAGAGATGTACTACATCTTACTGCTCAGTGTTCTTTCCACTGCAGGTTTTCTCCAGAGTGGTATTGTACACCCACAGTCCATACATCCCTCACTGGTTGGGCACCCCAGAGCTATGCCTGAGAAGAAGAGTTGGAGAGAGAACACAGATCTTGAAAATTTCATATGAAGAGTCCAAGGAAGCTTCTGTTAGTCTGAAATTTTGTGTATACTTGCTTACAATGTGAACCTGTTTGGAATTTTTTGCACTGTGAATTCCCATGTGTTAGAACCTTGGTGTGGGGACAGAGCCAGGAGTGCAGTTTCCAGGCTCTCGGCCTCACGTGGAAAGGTGCTGGCTCAGGTAGTAAATGGCCATCAACTGTGATTGGCTGGCCATCAGCTGTGGCTAGTTGGCCGTCAGCTGTAACCAGTGAGCCATTGGCCACTAATATGACTGCTGTGGCTACACTAGCAGTAAATGGGGGCTAGCAAGAAGATGGTGGCTGAGCTAGCAAGAGCGGATTGCAGTTAGTACTGCAGTTAGCAAGTGAGGTTGGTTGGCAGAAAAGCAGACGGCAGGTTGCGGATAGTGTGGCTCCTGTTTCCTGTTTCACCAACCCAGCTGCCAGGGAGGCTATAGTGGTATGACTGCCCTATCTATGGCTCCATGGGTGTCCCTTGTTGGCCTCACCTTATCCTGCATTCCTATGTGGGGAGTGAGACAAGAGACCCCGCATGACATCCCGCATGACACTTGGTTTATCTCATTGATATTCCACTGCATACTTCTATCTTTTCCCCCCATTTCATATTACTTAGTTTCTGTGGTTAACAAGTAAGACACAATTTTCAATTCAGACCTTTAAATTCTGGCTTCACAACTTGCTTAAAAAAAAAAAAAATTCTGCCTAAGTTAAACTCTCAAAGCTGGTTTCCTTTATTGGTTAAAAGGATCAACTGATAGCATACTGTCAATGTTATTCACAGAATGCAATGAGCTAATATTTGTAATCTGTCTGGCATGCCCATCATCCTCTCCTCCTTTGACATTTCGGGGTCTGTTGGTTTAACCAGGTGTCACGCGGGGTGTCATGCAGAGTCTGTGGTCCTGAGCCAGCACCTTTCCATGTGAGACCGAGAGCCTAGAAACTGCACTCCTGGCTCTGTCCCCACACTAGGGCAAAAGGTCTCAACCCAAGCTACATATTAGCATCATCTGGGGGGAATTAAAAAAAAATACTTCCAGGAATCACCCCAGACCAGTTAGAAAATAATATTGGGGGCACACGAGTGCTTTCATAATACATTCCCAGACCTAGAACTGGACCTAGAACCTCCAAGCTACACTAATTCTTCTCGAATTCTAATGAGCATACACATCTAATGGGTTCCTGTCTAAAATTTATATTTTGATTGGATAGGTCTGTGGTGAAGTCTGATGCTGCAGATCTCACAAGCTCCCAGGTGGTGCTGATGCTGCTGGTCCAAGGACCACGTTTTGCAAGAGGAACTAGTGAGCTAAGGTTACCTGTCAATGGGGATATTGTTTGCAATAAGAAAGAGGCAGCTGGATAGTGTTCCCAAGCCCCGGTGGGCTACCTCCTTTCTGGATGTCACGCAGGGTGTCATGTGGGCTCTCTAGTCCCGCTCCCCACATAAGAACACAGGATATGATGAGGCCAAAAAGGAACACCCACGGAGCCATAGATAGGGGAGTCATACCACCATGTTCTCGCTGGTGGCTGGGTTGGAGACACAGGAAGCAGGAGCCACACGATCTGCAAGGGGCCATACACTTGTCTCTCCCAACCAACCTCACTTGGTAACTGCAATCCACCTCTCTGCAATCCGCAATCCACACTTAGCCCTTGCCAGCCATCTGCTTGCTAGCCCCCATTTTCTGCTAGCGTAGCCACGGCAGTTATATTAGTGGCCAATGGCTCACTGGTTACAGCTGACGGCCAAGTAGCCACAGCTGATGGCCATCCAATCACAGTTGATGGCCATTTACTACCTGAGCCAGCACCTTTTCATGTGAGGCCGAGAGCCTGGAAACTGCATTCCTGGCTCTGTTCCCACATTGGAATAAAAGTTTAGGCAAGTGGATTACATTAAAATATCCGATGTATTTTGTCTCCTCTATTTCTTCCTATCACTAAGCTATAGCGGTGATATTTGAGGTCACAGACAGAAAACTTAGGGTTGAAGCATGGAAGACCTTCAATAACTGTTGGTGTCACGCGGGGTGTCATGCGTCTCAGCTCCCGCTCCCCACACAAGAACACAGGACATGGTGAGGCCAAAAAGGAACACCCACGGAGCCACAGGTAGGGGAGTCACACCACTATAGTCTCACTGGCGGCTGGATTCACACGACATGCGACCTGCTTTCCGCTTTTCTGCCAACCAACCGACTCTCTGACTTCCATCGACTCTTCTCGACTCCCCAACGTAGCCGTGGCAGTTATATTAATGGCCAATGGCTCAATGGTTACAGCTGACGGCCAACTAGCCACAGCTGACAGCCATCTGCTACCTGAGCCAGCACCCCTCCATGTGAGGCCGAGAGCCTGGAAACTGCTCTCTGGGGCTCTGTCCCCACAGGTGGTGAACAGAGGTTCCTGATGGAGAACTGAAATAGGGCTGCTGAGATGCTGCTGGAGGCTCAGGCACCAGAGGATGTTAAGGCATGCATCCAGAAAATACCTCCAAGATGCCTTTGGTGGAGTTCACTACAGAGGGAGCACGTAGGTCTCTGAAGACAGTGCATCTCTAACTGAATGTGCATAGATTGGGAGTCAGAGTGGGGCAGTTTTTCCAACAGGTTCTTACCCCAGAGTTTTCTGATCAGTAGGTTTGGGTGGGGCTCTCAAGAATTTCCATTCTAACCAGCTACTGGGTGATGCTTGACCACACTTTGTGAATAACTCTTCTAAAAGCCAGGAAAGGACCACTTGAATGGGAACTTCTCCATAGACTGCATAGATTGCTTCAAAGCTCTTTTGGGAAAAAGAGAAAGGGTGGACCAGCCATGGGGAGGGTGGGGCCATTTCTTTTCCATTTAGCTCTCGGAGGTGAAATGGAGAGCAGAATTGAGGATGACAGTACAGAATATTGTGGTGCAGGTTATGTGTAAACTAAAGTCTGGGGATAACTTTTAAAAATAAATATAAAGAAAGTTTATTCAGATAACGATTTGCAAACCAGGAAATGTAGCCCTCAGTATGAATCAAGAATACATTCCAAAATGGAGGGGATAAGGCAGGGTTTATACAGGCAAGAATGTCAAGGAGCTGCTGATCGAAGAGCTGGGTTGCTATTGGAAACAAGACCATAAGCTTACATCATTTTTTTTCTGATTGGTGGGGGCACCTGGATTTTCAATGGTTGGCTGAATCAGTGATCAAGCAAGTGGGGTTATGAGGTAAGAACAATGAGTAATATATGATTAAGCATTTATCAACATCCTAGTTTCAGTGCAAGCCTGTAGAACAAAAAAGGCTGTCTTTAATCACAGAATCACAATACAGGGAGTACTATTTGGCAATGATGCAAGGAGTGCAATTTATCAAATAGTACAATCACCACAAGGGGGACTGCATAACTCTACAGGCAATTTTGGATTCCAAAAGGGCAAAAGTATGCTCTGTAAGCAGTTTCAGACCTCAAACTGTAAAAAAATCCAGATATTGGCCCACAAGTTATAAAATTAAAGTTCTTGTAAGTCCTCATGGGAGCTTTGAGAAAGGCTTCCTGAAAATCTTCAGCTGTTTGAAGGAGGATGGTGGGTGACAGGACAACTGGTTGCCTCTGAAGAGTGCTCTGTTTATAGCAGGACTGCCCCCCTGTGGGGACAGAGCCCCAGGTAACAGTTTCCAGGCTCTTGACCTCAAGTGGAAAGGTGCTGGCTCGGGTAGTAAATGGCCATCAACTGTGATTGGATGGCCATCAGCTGTGGCTAGTTGGCCGTTAGCTGTAACCAGTGAGCCATTGGCCACTAATATAACTGCTGTGGCTATGATAGCAGAAAATGGGGGCTAACAAGAAGATGGTGACTGGCAAGCTTGGATTGCAGTTAGCATGGTGGAGTGTGGGTTGCAGATTGCAGAGAAGTGGACAGCAGGTTGTGGACAGTGTGGCTCCTACTTCCTGTGTCTCCAACACAGCGCCAGCGAGAATATAGTGGTGTGACTCCCCTATTTATGGCTCCGTGGGTGTTCCGTTTTGGCCTCACCATGTCCTGCGTTCTTATGTGGGGAGCGGGAGCAGAGACCCCGCATGCCACCCTGCATGACACCCCCTCCCCTTGTTGGAAGGCTGATTAGACTATCATGAAGGAGGGTTAGTTAAAACTACTGTGACTTCTTGCCTCTCAAGGGTTACCTTTCCTAGGAAGATGGGGATATGAAAAAGCAGCAGTTTCCTCTGGAACCTCCAAA
This sequence comes from Rhinolophus hipposideros, assembly GCF_964194185.1. Lineage (NCBI taxonomy): Eukaryota > Metazoa > Chordata > Mammalia > Chiroptera > Rhinolophidae > Rhinolophus > Rhinolophus hipposideros. The sequence goes on from NC_138068.1 coordinate 32,553,042, forward strand.
GAGAGTCTTAAAGCTGCTGTGATGTGGACACGTTGGGATACAGATATACAGAGGCACAACTTTTCATTTTATCAGTAACTACACTCAGCTTGCTCACCAGCCCCCATTTAAGGCAATTCAGATCTTCTGGTTTAAAATGTAATCTGTCTGAGATAAATATTCAGCAGTTTCAGGCTTCCAAGCATCCCTTTCTAAGCAGGGCCATTATCCCCCTCTCCAGGGTTCCTTCCTCCCTTCCCTTCCAAGGAGGACAACTGAGTTCAGAGGGTGGGCATCTGGAGTGAGAGAAAGGGATCTAGTACATACTTGTCTTGTAGTCCTCACTGCCTTCTCTTGGGGTGAGTTTGGGAACTGCCCCCACCTCCATTCACATCTTTGGGGCTATTGGATGCAAGCTGGTATTTACTACTGCTTTCTGTGCTCTGGGGCCATGGCTTCGAGTTGGAAGTTCTGCCTTCCTTGATTGGTTGAGGGTTGGGGGTACCAGTCCATTCTCTCGGGGTTTTTTGGATCTCCCTGTGCCATGGATAGGGGAAAGTGGGGTAGTTTGAGGCGGTAGCTCGTGACCTAAAGAGGGCCTGCCTGCTACCCCGGAGGCTGCGCAGATGGTGGTATCTCCTAGGAGAGTCTCCTCCCAGAGTTCCAAACCCAGAGGGCTCTCCTCTGCTGACAGACTCTCTCTGGTCCTCCTTGCCAGCCCCAGCCCTGGGAGGCTCCTCTCAGTCCCTGTGATTCTGGAAATGCCCCCAAGTCACACCCTGTCCTGAATATTCCCTACAGTACGCTTTCAGTTAGCAAAACAAACAAAAATAAAAATACTCCTTTTCTCCTTTGAGACCTCCAAATTAAAAAAAAAAAAAAAAAAAAGAAGAGAAGAAAAAAAATTCTGGTTTTGCAAATGAAAGCTTCGGTTTTAACAACTACTCTTTTGTTCCCTAAAATGGGTGTCTCGAGGCAACTTTGGAATCAGGATCTGAGCACTGAGTCCTTTCCCATTCCTTAGGTTCAGCTCCATATCCAAGCAACGGATGCCTCAGCATCCGTCGGAGGGAAGTTAGTGGGAGCGGGTGGTGAGAATCACTAGGAATGAAAGCATATTGGATACTGTTCAGACTATCAATGCCAATACACTCTTGAGGCCCATGAATCTACGCAACTCCTGCACTAGCCCCTACGCGTGTCCCCATTTGCTCTTTCTCCTCCTCTTACTCTCCTTTCTCTTCTTGCCTCTCCTGCTTTATTCTGGGTTCCCTGAATCATTATAGTTCCAGCAGCAGGGGCAATAGGATTAAGCAAGATAAATAAAGTCAAAGATGTTTTACCTTGTCTCTTCCAAATTTAAAGAAATTGCATTCTCCGAGAACCCATAATCTTTTTTTTTTCTCAATTTTCAATAGCAACTAAAGTTTTTCTTTTGTTTCTTTTAAGATTTTTAAGCAAAGCAAAAGTAAAAGGTAGGGGAGTTTTGCATTTTCTACAAAATACTTTTCTTATACGTGGCTCTAGATATCAAGCTTGGGAGAAGATTATTGTGACTTTAATGGAATCCATTTATGTATAAAGCTAGTATATGATAGTAGGAAAAGTGTGCATATATTGAAAACCATTCTCTGGAGATCAATATATAGGTGTGTTTAATAGATAATGATGCAGCCAGAAAGGAAGGTCTATTTCAGCATGCTGACTGCCATTTCTAAATGAAGGCAGGTCTGTTTGTATTGAAAATCTTTCCACCAACAGCCAGGGAAAAAAGCTGCAAATCTGAGAAACAAACTGTAAAAATTCTAGCTGCTGGCTGGAGCACAGTAAGGTTCAGGGGACGGACCTCAGGAAGCCAGCAGTGGTGACAGTCATTTACAGAAATGGGGCTCATTCTGAATAGTGTATTACCGTTGGGTTTTTTTTCTAGTTGGCCAAATTAGTATGGACATAACAGGATCCTAGAGATTAACTTTGCAGTAGGTTTCAATGTGGAGCTAATTTATTTTGATCCAGTTCTTTATTTTTCCCATCCACAGTGCTTTTTACTTAACTGGCTTTTTTTTTTTTTTTACTTAGTTTTTATTGACATTGCTGTTATTGTTGTTGTTTTAATTAGAAGCAAAACGTCTATGTTAACAATTCCTTGTATGTACTTAGCAGATATTCTTTCTCTATATAAAAGAGAGTACAATGATCTGAGGCTCTGGGGTGCTCGTCCATTTCTAGTCCTTGAGTTGGATGGTGCTACACAGATTACCATCCAAACTGCTGAATTTTAATTTGTCATTTTTCTGTTTGAATGTCTTATTTCGATAAAGTAGCTTACTTTAGAAATTCAGAGAAATGTAGAAACATCTATAAAATCCCTTTATATAGTTTACACAACAGATTATTTAATATCAATTTTGAAGGCAGGAATGTCTCAGGGCAATTGACAAAAGTATATGAGTAAATGAAATATTTGAGATGAAATTAATTTAAGAATATTATAACCCATCCCCTCATTGTACCAATGAAAAAGAACCAGAGAATCAAGCGACTTAGTCAAGAAATCCTAATAAGTGGTAGAGGCTGAATTTGAATCGAGAGCCATATTTTCCACTATGCCATCTGTGTAGTAATATGGAACTTGTACTAGACAATAACAAGAATTTATCATTTATTGAACACTAAACATTATATATATGTGTGTGTGTGTGTGTATATGTGTGTGTGTGTGTATGCAGATAGATAGATACATAGATAGATAGATAAATACACATCATCTCATTTAATCCATAAAACACTCCTGTTGGGAGATGGGGTTTTATTTCCATTTTTCAGATCAAGAAACTAAAGCTTCTCTAGATAAGTGACTTAGTCAAGTTCACACAGTGAGTGTCAGAGTTGGGAATGAAAACCAGATCTTTCTAACTCTTTACCTCACTTTCCTAATATTCTGCTATATTCTTTTTTCTACATGTGAAATTTTGATTTTGATTATTTCTGGACTCAAATTTTGTGTTTTCTTTTTGTTGTGGAACATTGAATAGGGTAGTATAAAGAACAACATTCTCTGGGGAAGAAAGTAAATAACCAGAGAGTTTGTTTATAAGTATATCTTTTTTTTTTTTTTTTGGTATACATTTATAAAATGTATGGCAGTTATTTATTTCCTTAGGTAGCAAAACCAATATTTAAATGGGGATTTCAACAACCTCGGTATGTCTAAATATGATATTAAGCCGGTGAACACAGAGGCTGCTATAAAGAACTTGTTCACTGAACAAAGACCTCTTTAGCCCTTGAAATGGAACTTACAAGTTTCTGTGGTGGAGTAAAAATAAACTGGGAGTGGCTTCCCACCCTAATGACATGTCCTTTCCCCACATCAGTTTAGAGAGCAATTAGTCTGCCTGAGGATGCCAGCCACGGCCTTGCATGAAAGCCAGCACCTTCACTCCAGAATTATGAGACTAGTTCAGTGCTTTGTGAAAATAGGTACTTTCTGGATGATTTTGTGATTGCTTTGATGATGGGGTATACACTAAATGCTGTCATTACTGAGCTATAATGGCCGGAAGTAATTTTCTCTCAGCATCAGGGACCATGGAAAACTTGTTCTATGCCTGTTATTAGTCTACACTGGAGATAATTCATTTGCTGGAAGAAAGTTATTAAAATACTCTAATTCAATATTGATGTGAGAAATAATAAAATTGATAAATTACCTGTGAGCAAGACCAGTAAGCTCTTTTGTTTCTTCCTTCTGGGACTCACTGCAGATTTCCGGGGTTTCTATCTTGTGGCTTCTTACATGAATTATTTATTTGTTTGAGTGTAGGATTAAAGGCACATGTTCTTGGCATAAAAGCCAAAATACAGCCAAAAGATCGGCCACTCTGCAAGAATATTGTCATTTATGGCACCACTATTAGTGTGTGTTTCATCTAAAAGTGACCAAAGCCCTATTTTGTATAGGACAGTATTGATGTGTCAACAATAAATAAGGGACTATTCTTGATGCTACTGATTCTAACTCTTACCTTATCCCTAACTGGTCCTACCACTTAACGAACTTAACAATTTATCAGAGAGCTTAAAATAAGTACACATGTATTTACATTGAAGTGTACCATAATTTTTCTTATACTCCTTTGAGAGTCTTTCTACGGTGTTGTTTTTTTTTTTTTTTTTTTTGCTTCTCTGCCCCTAAAGGAATTATCCAGTATGCAAACTTCTTTCCTATATACTTTCCTCTTCCACGATATTATCCACTCTCTATCTCAGTACTTGTCAAACTTTAGTGCACATAGACTCACCTGGAGAGTTTGTTAAAATACAGACTGTGGAAATTCTGCCTCAGTAGATATGAAGTGGAACTCGAGAAAGTACATGTCTAATATTCTCTTAGACAGTACTGCTGTCCTGAGGACCACACTTAGAGCGGCACAGCTCTGTAACTCTGATGACCAGATCTAGGTAAATGATACTATATCCGAGGTCTTTCTCAAGAGCTCAAAACTGATGTTTCAAACTCCCTTCCAGGGGTCTCTCCTGGCTGACTTACCAGAGTCTGATGTATAACACTGCCCTCACCATTATCACCTCAGCTTCTTAACTTCCAGTGTCTGCTACAAGTGCCTTCTTTATCCCAGGTGGCCAAGCTTCAGGCCTCAAAACTCACTTGCTCAACAGTCTCATCCATTTTGCTTTTGTTCCATCAGCTGCTAAATCTAGCAGAGCTCATCTAATCAATGACTCTAATAGTCACCCCATTGCACAAACACTTCTGTAGCTCTGGAAGTCTTCTCCCATACCTGCCTCACTTATTCTTCCTGACTTAGCTATGACCATATCAAGCACTAAAATTCCTTTGAGTCTTTAAAAGTGCTGCTTCTTAAGCCTGTTTCCTTCTTTTTCACTTATAACATTGGGTTATGGATGAATGTAGAGCAAAGTTTTCTTAGTTTAAAGACTATGACAATTTAGACTTATAAGGGAGACCTGAAATAATCTAGTTCACTTTTGATACAAAATTCTTGGGGTAAGTTGGGATAAAGATAGATTTCTTCCTTTACTTGTCAGCTCTACTCCTATGTCACCCACATGACTGACTGGAAATGGAACCACATCCTACTTTTAATCTCAGTCTGTCTTATATTATACCTCTTGCCAACCCTCTCTCCACCCTTGAGTAAACTGTTAATAATTATAGTCATCTTGCCTACCAGTAGAATTTTTTTGTCTAATAGGAAGTCTGGGACTGGGGGACATTTTTTTAGTTTTGAGGACCTAGGTCAGTGTACCTGAAATGTAAACTAACCGATAGCATCAAGGTAACACTAAACATTTGGGAATATGTTAGATTTCTGAAGCTTTTCCTTTAAAGCATGACATATTTTTGAAATGTTTGCTGAAAGTATTTCAAAAACAGATTATCCATTTCTGTGCCTTATTAAACAAAGATTCAGAACTAAACGTGTCTTGATGATTCACAGCCACTGTAGCAAATACCACTTTTTGTGTCATGCAGTATTTTTCTGTCTTATTTTTTCAGTTTCCAGTTATGACTTTATAGGTACCGGCTAGCTTCCTGCAGCTCCCCTGCCTTAACAATGTGTCAATTTTAATCTGCTGGAGCTGGCAAGGTAGATAAGCAAGCATGTAACAAGTATATGCAAAATAGGTCAACAGGTTGAAGGTGCTGAACTGAGCTTCCATCTGTTAAACCACGACACTCAGTATTTGTGCTTTATCACGACCATTTCAACAACTCAGAGTGACTTCTTCCTTCCTTCCTTCCTTCCTTCCTTCCTTCCTTCCTTCCTTCCTTCCTTCCTTCCTCCCTCCCTCCCTCCCTCCCTCCCTCCCTCCCTCCCTCCCTCTCTTCCTTCCTTCCTTCCTTCCTTCCTTCCTCCCTCCCTTCCACCTTTCATTCCTTCTTTGTTTCTTTCTAAATTGACTTTGGATTGCTCAGCTTTGTCTGCTGTTTTCTAAAGAGTTGAGTTTCCTCATGGAAGCCTGACCTACAGATGAGTACAAGTCAGTTACATTTTTACTTTTTCATTAGTGTAATGGGTCTTCCTTTCTGAGAAATGCCGTTAAGGCCAGGGTAAGGATGCCCATTGGAATTTAAATGCCATCATTTAAATTCTATAGCATAAACATTTTAGGAGGGAGAAATTAAAAGACCCCATTATATACATTGGCCACATTTGCATATTTTGTTTCTTGCAAAATGTAAGTTGAAATTTTAAACCATTTTACATATTGTGAACTTAGAGTGTGACTGTAGGCAGAAAGAATAGGGCCATGGGGAGAGAAGGGGAGGAAAGGAAAGAGGAGGTAAGGGGAGACAAAGAAGGGAGGAGATGAGGTCCTTTAAAAAAAGAGCAGCTACTAGACCAGCTAGAACTAGATTTTGGCATTAGAGCAGATCCAGGATGCCATCTTGTCACTTCAATGAATACCAGCTAATTATAACGGATTATAATATTATTAGTATGGTAGCCAAGAAAAATCTCTGCTCCCTGTGTCGCCATGACAGTTCCAACAAGAGCCAAATAAGGACAAAGATCCCTCCTCCCGAAAGTAAAAAGTTGTCAGTGAGAGCCTGCCTAGCAATGCCTGTATGTAACAGCACGCCCACAGCTTGAATATTTCAAGCCCCTCGTTTTAAGAGTAATACATTTCTAAGCCTCTGTTCTTCAGGCCAGCTTTTCTTCTCTGGGCCTTTCCACTCTCACCTTCTTGAGGGTGTACTGGTCCTTCTTTAATAAACCCATCCTTCTCTTGGCTTATTAAGTGCATCCTAGAATTCTTTCCTGTGATGATACCAAGCACCCATTTTCTAACAAGAGTATATGGTAAAAGCCTCTACGCTAGTTGTATAACTTCCATGAATTACAAGATTTTGAATTTAATTGGGAAAGAAAGGAGAGTATTATTATAATAAATGGAATAAAATTATAGTATTGACTACCAATCTCTATTGCTGTTTACATTTTACATTGATAAACTTAGTTTGCTAAGGGCTAAAAATTGAGTTGTCCAGCCTCATTTACATTACATTTAAAGTCATTATGTGAAACAGCAGCAACTTTTGCAAAGAAGAAAAAAGTATATATCCATCTTCACAATTAACTAGGAAACTGGCATTTAGTATTGCAGTCTATTGGGTCCTTGTTGTACAGAAAATAATTCTGAAATGGCAAGTCCCAGCACTTAGTTAACCTTTTCTGTGCTCTGACAGCAAGGTTAGATTGTGTACCCCTTGCACTATGAAACCTAGATGTAACTGTAGACTTTTCTTTTTAGCTAATCAGTTATATGTATCTACAGAACAGGGTACAATCAAATATGGAATTATAAGAAAGATACAGTCCATCCCTGAGGACCTGTTCTTTTGCTAGAGAAATGAGACAAATGAATAAAACAAATGTTGAAGATATGTATTGTGCATAAAGGGAGCACATCGGAGATTTCTGTCAGGGCTTAATTGCATGAGTAGACGTTAAGTGAAGGAGGTGAGAAAGATACACGTGTGCTGGAGTTGGGGAGTAGGTTTCCTAGAGGAGGTAGGTTCAGTTTTGACTTTGAGTGCTTTCTAGAAGGGAGTGGAGCAGAGATGCATGAAGTCAGAGGAAGGATTAGTAGAAAAAGAGACTTTAAAGATGCTGAAGAAAATGGTAGTGCAGCAACAATCCCTGTGATTTGAGAAGACGCATTTAGAGTAAGGATAAGTAATTCACATGGCACTAGAAGAGGACTGCTTCTTCCTCAGAGCCAGTGGGAAGGAAGAAGTGATAGATGGAGGGAGGTTGACATGGCTTCTGATGGGTGGCTAGAGACTTCTCTGGAAAATAAATGTTCTTAGGCTGAGTTTCCTAGGAGCGGAGCCTGAGATGGGGATTCTGATACAGGTGCTTCATTGAGGGAAAGCTCTCAGGAGCAAAGGGGAGAAGCAGGGTAGATCCAGGGAAGAAGTTATTGAATACAAGCTTTCTGCTGAAGCTGAGCCTCAACCTGATCCCATGAGGAGTTCTAGAATGTGAATGGAACTTGAGGGTTGTTCTGCCTGGGGAAAGGAGCCAAGTTTTTGTACCCTGTGTCCATCAGTCATTAGTCAGCTTCAGGTTGCTTCTGGGGGTGAGGGAGGGCATGACCTCCTAGGTATTTCCAGGCAGGTGGCTTCTGTCTGCTGAAAACAGTTCTCTAACAAAGCGGACAGGTATAAGCTATTGGAAGCCAAGAATGACACAGATGGGAAAAGGGTACACCTACCCAGGAAAGGGGATTGGGACAGGGCAAACATGATCTACCACACAGATATTCTGACTCAAATAAAATGCTCCGTTTCAATCTCCCTCCTCCCAGTTAGTCATTCACTGTCACACACTAACTCTCTGACAGATAATTAGAACATAAAAACAGTGTAATCCCCTCTGAAAGTCCCTCCCCCATTCTCCACTGATGTACTGCTCTCACATCCCTGTTATGCCTGGTTTTGCTAGATTTATAGACTAAACTAAATACTAAAGGGCTTATATCTGTTACAGCCAGCATTTGGAGGGAAAGTAGAGGGGCCTTTGGGGGACAGGTTCTCTCACTCATCTCACAAGTAATAGCTTTGCATATTGGCTTTTGGGACAGAAGTCATTGTTTTATTTTCTGGACAAACAGATGAACATTTAAAGGATCATTTTGCAGGTAGGAAGACAGATTCATTTTGTTCTTCTCAGTGATGCATGTGCGAAAGCAAACACATTTTATTCAGACCTACGATAACTAATGTCCCACCCACCTGGGATTTTAGTATTTGGAGACTTTGTGGGTGGTGATTTCTAGCCAGGAAGTTTTAACTCTGGCTGCACATTAGAATCCTTGTTAAAGAAAACAAACAAATAAAAAAAAAATACCTCAGTGGATTAAATAGAATCTTGGCATAGAGAGAAAGGGGGGAAGCATTGGTATGTTTTAAAACTCCCAGGGAACTATAGTGTACAGCTTCCATCCGAGGTCTAGTGTCCATCAGATAGCTGGGATTATTCAATAATCCACCCAAAGGTTACCTGGACAGTATTTCTGGTCTAATCTGGGCTCAGTCATGCACCTGTTTTGGGGAGGTGGTTCTGCTAATCTTGGCTAGGTTCACGATTGGGGACCAGCTGGCTATTAGCTGATTGATATTAAGTGGCCATGGCTGAAACAACTGGGCTCCGCTCCATGTAGTCTCTCATCCTTTCACGCCAGCCCGGCATGCTCAGGTGATGCCTGGGTAGGTTCTGAGAAATAGAATAAAAATACACAACATCTCTTGAGTTCTAAGCTCAGAACTAGTAGGGCTTCCCTCTACTACATTCTGTTAGCCAACACAAGAAACAGGCTGGCCCAGAGTCAGTGCAGGAAGGGACTCCATAGTGAGAGGGCCATGTGTATTGACAGAAAGAGGCCAATAATTGAGGCCAAGAGTGCATCCAATCTTAGATTTAATCCCTGGTTTTATGTTAGGACAACTAACTCATCAAAGTGGTTAGTTTAAGACTTACATATTTTATTCACAGATCTGTTCATTGTTTCTCCCCTAATTCAGACCTCCTCATTATGGGCATTATTTGAAGTCTGGCCTATAGCCATGTCATTGACATATTTACATGCACTATGTACCTATCTCTATTTTTAAAAGTCTACTTTACATCTATTATGTTTGTGCTCTGGACTCAATTCACAGAGTGTAGATCCACAGATAAAGGGATAAGTGAAAGCAAATATTTGAAATTCATTTTCTAAAGCAATAATTAAGGAGTATTAATTGTGAAGTATTAAGAGCTGGAATACATTCTGAGAAAGTTATTATGCACATTTAATCTCTCACATTTTGACAATTCATATCAGAATAGCCTTGTTATATTTCTGTGGGTTTCCTTACCTGAAGAATTGTTGTTTGGAAGACAATGGAAGGTAATGGATGAGTAAGTCCTCCCATACACCTTCAATCTGGACAAAAATACATTGAAATAGATTATACATCTGCATCTGCAGATGACCCATCATTCACTTTTGAGCGATTTTTCAAAGTGAATGTTAAAGATATCATTTTATCTTTGGGCTTTTCCTTAATTGGTGCCTTCACCATCTGGCCCTTCTTTTCCTACTTAACTTCACCCTCTCTGGCCTAAAATCTGGCTTGACTGGAGTCATTCCTGGCCCCTTATTCATGATCATTCTCCCTCTTACTCCATCTCCCTGGGATACAATCCCCTTCCTCTTCTCTCTGCTCTTTCCAATCCTACCATAGTCTCAAGAAACTGTGCAGTACTGTCACTGATGTTTTCTGAGACTGCTTTGATCACACCAATTCTTCCATTCCCTCAACAGCCATGGAACTATCATCTGAACATATCGACACCATTTTGCCTTAAATAGATGCCTGGATTTTTTAGATATGTCATATTGTCTCATCTGATTGGCCTGTGAGTCTGGTGTGCTTTTCCACATTAGCATGACACCCTTTCATCTCAGCATGGTTAAGAATGTTAAGGTTCTGTAAGACATTTACCCAAAACATTATTCAGCTATAACCATCCTATCTATGATCCTGAGTTTGTTAAAACAAAACAAAATAAGACAACAAGAGCAGAAGTGTGTAGTACTTCCTGACTGGGCCTAATCTAAAGGGTATTTTGTTGAATCCTCTTTCTCATCCGCCTACCCAAATGTTCCCTTTAAATCTGCCCAGGAACATAATTCAACATTTGGAAATTTATCACTGTTACTGGTTCCTTCAAACTGAACAACTGAATAATAGATTGCTTGTTCTGGCTAATCCTAGATCTCAATCCAGAACCATTGGCATTGTCCCCAGGGACAATCAGAGATAACCCTAACCCCTTTGGAACTCAAGAATAGTGGCCTCTTTCCCTCCAGACTTACCTTAGCTGCCATCATCATGGGGCTTCACCTTGCCCTGCTTTGGGGAAGCTGTCCAGCTTCATAAACTTCCAAACTAAGTACTTTTATAAACTGGGCCCCAAAGGGGGCAGATATGCACCTCACATTGGTGTGTTACCCTATTTAAAACATCAGCAAGGATGGATTATTTTAATGCTCATCTTTCTGAGCCTCTCTGCATTGAGAAACACTTAGTTTCTGGGACAGCAAAGGCTATCCTCCCACACAATGAAGCAAATGTCTCCATGACAGATGGGCCACGATGCAGATCCTCATAGTCAGCAAACCAGAAGTTTATTAATCCAGAGGGAAAACAAAGTCTAGAAGCTTCCACAAAAAGCACCTTTTCTCTTATCCCTATTTGGTCATTTCTAGGTCTAAGTTGGCTGAAAGTGCCATATGCATGAGATTGAAGTTTCCTAGTAATGAGCCAGTGGCTGGCCACATTCTCTCAACATTCTGACGTCTGGTCCTCACCATAGAGGCAAATATTACAATTTGTGACAAGAAACAGGCTGGCCAGATTAGTCTGAGAGTGAATCTGTCACCATGAGTGCAAAATGTTGCCTGTGGGAAGGAGAAGGAAGGCTGTTCTCTTGGAAAAAAAATGATCCCTGCTCAAGGGTGTTATGGTGACCTGTGCCTGCTGGAGGCTGTCTTCTTGATGACGTCCAGGAGTCAGAGAGCGACCAGCATTTATTTGTTGTTCCAGTGGTTTTCTCATGAGAGTGAAAGGCAAAGAATTTGTAATGGTCCATAAAACCTTCAAGGATCTAGCAGCTTTTCTCTCCTCGTCTTCTAATCTAACTACTACTAACTACAATGCCTTCCTCACTTGTTTTGGTTATCTAGCCCCATGACTAGTCCAAAATAAAGTGGTTAAAAAAACAACAACAATCATTCATTTGGCTTGCAACTCTGCAATTTGAACAGGGGTCAGTGGAGAAGGCCCATTCCTGCTGTGCCTGGTGTCAGTTGACAGGGTGCAACACAGGGCTGGAGGATGTGCTTTGAAGACAGTCCCTCTACACATGGGCCTCTGTGTGGCCTGGACTTTCTCACAGCATGGGATCTGGGTTCAAAGGTAAGCATCCCAAGGAAGAGAGCTGGGCAGATGCTGTACTGCCTTTTATTACCTATTCTACTAGTCACCTAGTGTCACTTTTGTCATACTTGTCGTGCTCCACAAGTTGGGGTCATCACAAAGCTCTGTCCAGGTGCAAGAGGATAAAACATAGACTCCACTTCTTAGAGGGCAGGGGATAACAAGGCTTTGGAAAGTCACATGGGAGGGGAAATATTGTGATGGTCATTTTTAGAATATAAAATCTGTGACTGTTCTTGCATTACACCAGGCATGTTCTCTCCCAGGGCTTGGCCTTGGCTTTCTCTGTCTAGAATGCTCTCCCTTCAATGTGCACTTGGCTCACCCCTTCAAAAGATTCGACTCTTTACCCAAATATATTGTCTGATAGGTCTTCCCTGGGTGTCCTGTGCAAAATGAAAACTCACCCCACTCCATTACCCCTTCCCTGCTTCCTTTTTCCACAGACCTTGACACCATCTACATACTGTTTATTCATTTATTTGTTCTGTTTTTATTATTTATTTATTATTCCCTCATTAAATTGTAAATGTCCATCAAGGGAAGGGGTTTTATCTGTTTTATTCATTGTTGTTTCTCCATAGTTACAAGAGTGCCTGGCACAGAATGCAGACTCAATAAATTTTTGTTTGAGTAAATTAATGAGCATCTGCCCTCAAAAGATGTAAGATATGGCAGTGACAATTTGTTCTCATTTACTTTGGTCCTGAGGTCCTGAGTGCAGTGCCAGGCATATAGACACTCTATGATAATTTAATTAGTGAACTAATGAAATAAATATAGTGGTTTTAAACTGTTTCTCAATTTGAAAAAATCAAAAGTAAACCAGCAGCATTCCACTTACAGTCACTTATTCACAGTGAATCCCCTCTCCTCATCTACAGAGTAACAGTGCCAGCCACTATGGATATTAAATTCTGCTCTAACAGTGCTGTCCTGTCTCTAATTAGAGCCAGGAGTCATAAGAATAGAGAGGAAAAATCACAGGGGATGGCCAGGAGGCAAGACGCAGCTCTGACAGTGAATCTCTAGGTGTCTACTTAATCTTTTGTCCGTTGTTTGTCATCTGTAGGGGTTGACCTGTAAGTCAATCAGAAGGTGGTTTTCCCCCAATCTGGTTGAATGTTCGTAATTCAGATGACTTAGGAAATGGGAAGAAAGCAGGAAGACAATTACTTCAAATATTATCATGCAGTTGATTGGGCAATTTTGCTGTCCTTGAGGAACGACCTCTCTTGTTTTAGCATTGCTCTTTACACAGGTAGTCACCTTCTTGTGCTTGTTAGCACATTCTCCAGAGGTGCTTAAAGTAAGGTAGTGACATTTCAAAATGAATTAATAAAAGATGCTCTAAATTGAATGTGTTCTTGAATTTCACTTAAATAATATTCACTGAAGAATACAAGTTTGTTTCAGGTTCCAGAAGTTCAAAATGAGTCTGTTCTCATGTTCTCAGACGGATTTACGATGACATTTCAAAGTATATAACTGACAAATATTTTTCTCCTGCCAAAATAAAGAGAAACAAGAGCTATAGCTCCAAATATCTTCACCTGGATGTACAGGATTGTAATGGCAGCTTAGATGTGCCAGTGGAGTGAATTCAGCAGCACCCAGCGTCTCCATCATTTCCTCTTGCGTCGGGACCCTGAATCTGGGAATGTCTAGGAGAGAGGCAGAAGGTGGCTGTTCTCCATGTTGGCTGGAGTAGGGGGGGTGGGGCAAAAGAGATGCCAGGGCCCTGCCAGTGTTGTTTCCTTCTCAAGCAGAGGTTAAAAGACTGAAAGGACTGAACATGCTTTGAGCTCCTTCTGAGACTAGGTAAGGAGAACATAAACTAGTAATGTAATTTATGGATAGAAGCACTTTGAATATAAATGAAACAACCAATGGCCCTTTTGATTGGCATTTATATTTCATTTTATAGAGATCACACAGAGTAATGTTATAATTCTTGACAGTTTTGATTAGAAAATATATGGAACTTAAGCCCCCTAGAAGAAAGTAAGGATGCTTAATATTAATAATGGACAACTAATGCACAACGGACATGAGTAATATGTTTTGTATTTATGTAACTATTGTTTTAACTCACTGGAAAACACTTTCTGTTTAATTGTTAGGAATGCAGTAATAATAAGATACTATATTATCTGGGTCACATAAAAGAAGACATTCAAGCTAATCCCTAATCCTATTAATTTCTTTACTCACATGACAGAAAAAAAAATAGCCATTTGATTCTACTATTCAAACTAATGTATTCAAAGCAATGTGCCTGATCTGATTAAAGACATAGATCAAAATTCAAACAACTTGGTTCCATGCAGCCAGTCCCAGAGTCATTTGGAAGTATCAAGGAAGACTGTGGATCTCCAAAAAAAAGAGACCAGGCAAATCAAAGTATATTTATCACACAGTGATGAGCATGTTTTGTGTTATTTTCTTCCCTCTATATGCAGGATGCTGAGTGAAGCAAATCTGTGCTCTGTCAGCAAAAATATGGTTCTAATAAGAGTGTGTATTGTTATGGGGGAAACTATTTCAATAGAAAATGTACATCTTTTAGGTTATATCTAACACTTGGAAAATTGCAAAATGTTTTACCACCTCTATTTCCTACTTCCTCCTTTCTTACCATGACTTTATACATGGCCATGTAGAAAAAGTAGAAGGAGAAACAAGAAAGAATAGACATTGTTATCGGCTCAATTTAAGGTTTGCTTTTCAGTCAAAATAGAACAAATCAATAAGGAAACGTTACATATATAGTCTTCGTTCAAAAGGCATTTGAAATGTTTTAAAGACAAACATAATCAGGGAAAGGTGAAAAGGCAGTGGAATAGAAGTAAAAATTTGTATAACATGTGGAAAATGTGACCCCCCCCCAAAAAAAAAGACCAGTACATTGAATTCTGTAAAGTCCTAGTCACTTTTTAGTGTGACACTTAAATTTGCATCTGAACATTATTAAATCAAAGAAGAAACATGAATAGCTACATTACTTATAGAAGGACGACTACTCTTAGAAAACAACAAGAGCAAAAAACGGTTTCATTTTCTAAGATTTGAGAGAAGCTTTTGTTTTGATTTTATTTTGTATTTTTGTTGTTTGTTTTGTCTTCCTTCCCTTGTGAGCTTTTAAAATAAGATTCTGATGATAGAGACAGAAATAAATTCTCTCAGCCTATCCCCTTTGCAATTTGCTGTGTTTTGGAAAGCCCATCTTATAGGATGTGTTATGACTCCCCACTGCACCATTCACCTCTGACATTGTACACCTTATTTTTACTGATGTTCCCCATAGCCTTTGCTGCATACACAAACTATCCCAAAACTTTGAGGCTTACACCAAGCAATCATTTGTTTGCTCACAGTATTGTGGTTTGATAATTTGGGCTGGGCTAGACTGGGCCATTCTTGTCTTCCCTAAGCTCACTTAGGTAGCAGCTGCACCTGGAAGCTCAGCTAGAAGTGGATGGGCGAGACTGACCTCACTCACATGTCTGGTGGTTGGCAGGCTGAAGGCTGGGGGGGGATTTGTTTTCCTCTACTTGGTTTCTCCAGCAGGCTAGCTTGGGTTCCTTCAAATTGCTATTTGAAACTTCCACGTACAGAAGAAAAAGAACAAGTCTCAATGTGCAGGCACTTTTCAAGCCTCTCTTTACGTTTCATTTGCTTATGTTCCACTGGCAAAAGCAAGTTGTACAGCTAAGTCCATGAGATTCAAGGGACAGAGAAATAGACTTCACTCTTAAAGACAGGACCTGAAATAATTTTTGGGCCTTTTTCCCCCCATTCCATGCTAGTTCAATATTACTGCTGCTGCTGGAGGGAAGAGCACACCTTCCCCTTGTTTATACTGTAGCTTGAAGAAAAGAACTGTAACTTCTACTCCTTGCATAAAATCTTGTGTTGTGTAGTGAAGTCCACTGTGGGGGCTGTGACACCCTCTTTCAGAAAGACAGGAATACACCTCTCCCATTGATGTGGGAGGAAATGAGAACCCATATGATCTAAGAGGTGTGGGGAGAGTAAGCAGAAATGATGTAAGTGGAAATTCTATATGTGAATGCTTGGGCATGCATACATATGAGGTGAGAAGTGAGTAAACTTATATTTCATTGTTAACCCCCAGTTGTTTGGGGGTTTTTTTGAGCACAAAAGAAAATTATTAAACAATTTTAGACATTTATAAATCTTTTTTTCCAAGTCTACACCAAGACTCGTTGTGGGGTAAGACAAAGTAAAAAATATTATCACAAAGCATGCTTTTTCTGACAGGACATTTCAAGGTGCCTTCTTTTATTTCTGGCAGTCCCCTGGAGCCTCTCAAATGTTCTCACAATCACAATCTTCTTAGCTACCATGTGGTATCTACCATTTTCCCTACTTCAGTTCCCTGCAGGGATGTCAGCTGCCAAGGCCGCTGATGCTGGCAAATGCCTTTGAAGATTCTGGGGATAGTCAGGTGCTGATGCAGGCTCTGTCTCCACCAGTGATGAATTGCTGGCGCCAGCACTGTTGGGTCTGCAGGTGCCCCTTTGTGTTCTCATAGCCTTGTAAAGATTTTCCTACAATAGCCACCTATAGATTATACTGGCTATTATATTGGTTCCCTGACTCGACTGAATGAGTTATTTTGAGTAGTTTTTTAGTTTTTCATACAAATAGGCATGCTTCACAGGTCCTTCATATAAGCCTTGTATCAACTATCCATGGCTTTGAAATGCTGTATAACAAACAACCACAAAACATCACAAGTCTATGGGTCACTTGAGTGGTTAGTTTGCGATCTACCTGTGGTCAGCTGTGGGTAGTGGGTGTCTTTGTTGATCTTGGCTATGCTCTCTGACTTGTCTGGTGAGCATAGCTTGAGAGACTTAGCTCTACTTCATGTCATCTCTCATTTTCTAGCAGGCTAGGCTGGGATTGTTCGCATGGCAGTGGCATGGTTCCAAGAGAGAGAGGAAGTGCTCAAAGCCTCTTGATGCCTAGGCTCAGAATCTCCACAATGTCACATCCACTCTTCAAAGCAAGTCAGCCCAGATTCAAGGAGTGGAGAAATAGACTTTATCTCTTAATGGGAGGAACTGCACTTTAGAAAGACAAATTTGACAATCCTTCTAAATAGGTGGAAGATAAATTGATTTGGATAATAGTGGGGGAGGTTGGTGTAACCAGCAAAATGGTTTCTGCCTTAGTACAAGAGATAAATCAGAAGGGTCTAGGACAGGGCTAGCAGGTAGGTTGCACATGGTGTGACTGATTTCTCTAAATGCCTACAGTGAGGTGTTGAGATGAATTATGTGGTCTACTCCCTATGTGAATTGATCACAGAGCCTTGATGGATTCCATGCTCACCACAGTCATTGAAGGGAGGAGTGACTACACAGTGCCAGGTATTTCCCATCTATGTCCTATCAAGGGCAGTGGCGTTGAGTTTAAAGAGTCTTTTGAAATTAATTAGGAGGTAAAATAAAAAGTCTTTGTGATCAAATGTAGATGAAGGAAAACTGTTATCCTACAATTGTCTTAGATTTTGGATTTAGGTACTAGATGAAGGAGAATGTTTCTTGATATCGGTCATATTATCTGAGGAGTAGATTTGAGTCTATATTATATAAGTCAGTCTTGTATCATATTGTGCAAAGAGTACAATTTTTTTCTGTCATCTATTGATGCATAACAAACCATCCAAAAGCTAAAAAGCTGTGAATGATTAATTTTATATGTCAACTTGACTGGGCCATGGTCTGCCCAGATATTTGTTCAAACATTATTCTGGGTGTTTCAGTGAGGCTGTTTTTGGATGATATTAACATCTTTATTGATAGAGTGAGTAAAGCAAGTTGCCCTCCCTACCGTGGGTAGGCCTCATCCAGTCAGCTGAAAGCCTGAATAGAACAAAAAGGCTGACTCTGCCAAGTTAAAGAGAATTCTCTCTGCCTGATGGCCTCTCAACTGGACATCAACATTTTCTCGCCTTCAGACTCAAACTGAAACACCAACTCTTAGTGGGTCATGAGTTTCCTGGCTTCTGGACTAGAACTATACCATCAGTTCTCCTGGTTTTCAGGCCACTGGACTCGGACTGGAACTACACCATCAGCTCTCCTGGGTTTCCAGCTTGCCAACTCACCTTATAGATCTTGGGACTTGTCAGCCTTCGTAATCACATGAGCCAATTCCTTATAATCAATCAATAAATATATGAAGAAACAAACAAAAATAAGCAAATATATTATAAATGTACACAGACACACAAACACATAACACAACACACACATTCTATTAGTGGTTCTGTTTCTCTGGAGAACCCTGACTAATACAGAGCTTGAAACAACCATTTTACTTTCTCAGGATTCTGTAGGTCAGACATTTGGACAGGATGGAGTTGTGATGCTCTGTGACGTCTTGGGGCTTCAATGCTCCTGCCTCTGGCTTCTCCCTCTCAGCATGGTCTCATCACACAGAAGTCTAGTCTGAGTTTCTTAAGAGTTTGACAAATGCTCCCCAAGAGTGAGCTTTCCCAGAGGACAGGCACTTCTTAAACCTCTGATAAAGTCCCACTGGCCAAAGCAAGTCTAACGGTCAAGCCCAGAGTCACAGTGTGAGGGAACTATACACGGACATGGATACTTAGAGATGTAGTTCATTGGGGCAACCAATGTGCATTGGGACAACTAATGTACTATAGAAGTGATAGTCTAGCAATGTGGGCGGGTGGGGGTTGGTGTTTTATCTTGGGCATATTGACTTTGATGTACTTACGTGATATCAAAGTAGGAAGAGTCAAGTAACAATATGGGTCTGAGGCTAAGAAAAGGTAATTTAGCTGGATAGCTACCTTTGGAAATCATGAATACATAGGGGTAATATGATAATATTTCACAATCAGTACAACATGGACACCAACCAATCAGAACAGATATGGGCTATAGCCTTAAAGCATGGTCTCAGGGGTCCCTTGCTATGTGGCGTTTCTCCCCCCTTTAGTTGTTGGACCATGGGGAGATGTCAGGAGTCCCAGGAAAGAAGGCAAGGCAGTCAGTGTAGTGAGAGGGCACTGGTGGGGGTCAGGAAATGGGCACAAACTAATTACCAATTTGTAGGAAATGTTGCAGTATTTTGACAAATGCCCTATCAGCGCTATATACATGTGGTAGCTGGAGCCATGGGTAATTTGGTTAACATTGTACTGGGACAAGTCATTAGGTTAAACCATATGACGTGACCAATATTTAACCAGTTTTGGCCCAGAAAAGGCATAATTTTTTTATAATTCAACCTGATCTATAATGAGATAAAAATAGATCTAAAATGAGTACCAAAAATTAATTAACAGGTACGTGAAAAGCAGAGCCCACAAAAGAAATGGAATAGAATGACTGTATGGAAGGCAAAGAAGGAACACATGAGAGGGAGGGAATGAGCAAAAGTCTTGAATTCTATGTAGCAGAATTCAGGTAAGATGAGGACTTCACTTGTATTTGGCAACTAGGAAACTGTTGCTGATATTGGTGAGCTCAGTTGCAGGGAAATGGTCAGGACAGAAGTCATGTTTTGAGGCTTACGGAGCACCTGGGAAGTGAGAACTTGACAAAGATGAATTTAGAATAGTATTTGCAGAAGATTCGTCTGATAGTGAGGGGAGAAAGGATAATTGGTTAGGAAGTAGGGTTAGGAGAAATTATATATTTTTTTAGATGAAAAATACTTGCCCATAATTATACGAGGGATGGAAAGATAATATTTAAAGATCCTTCAGCTTAATATTGTAAGATAATGGGTTAAAGGGTAAGATGGTGAGTAGAAAGAGCAAAGTCCTGGGGTCAAGACCCTGGGGTCCTTGTTCCAATACTTCCAGTCGTGAGGACCAGTTTGGCCACTTCATAGCACATCTTTCTTCAGAAAGAGTAGCTCTTATCTTAATTGCACAGTAGGATGACCTGGGTTTGCTTTTGAAACTCTCCATGCCCAAGTCTGACCTCAGAGCATTTATATCAGGGTCTCTGGGGTGCACCCATGCTTCAGTATTCTTTTAAATCTTTTAAGCTATTCCATGTGTGTCCAAGATTGAGAACCACTGCTCTTAGAATGTTACCTCCTATTGCCTCAGCTTTAGTCTTTAGCCAAAATTCTGAGATAACAGATGAAGTCCCACTCAACAGTCACTCGTATCAGTACCCGCCACTCCTCATGACAATGGTGGCTGTTGCAGATCTTCTCTCAGGGCAGTGATGCTCAACCCTAGCTGTGTGTTAGAATCTCTTGGGCACTTACAACATACTGAAGTCACTCCCGAGACTTTGATGTAATAGGTCTGGGATGGTGTTATGGGTTGAATTGTGCCTTGCCAAAAAGTTATGCTGAAGTCCTAACTGCGAATACCTCAGAGTATCAACTTATTTGGAAATATCATCTTTAAATCGCATCTTCAAGTTAAACTAAAGTCATTAGGGTAGACCCTAATCTAATATGACTAGTGTTTTTATAAAAAGGGCTAATTTGAATACACAGAAGACATGTACAGAGGAAAGATTATGTGAAGAGACATAAAGAGATCGCCATGTTACGATCTATTGGAGTTATCCTGCCACACGGAAAGGAACATCCGGGTCTACCAGAAGCTGGGAGAGGTAAGAAGGGACCCTTCCCTATAGGTTTCAGGGGGAGCATGGCTGACACCTAAATTTTGAAATTCTAGTCTCAAGAACTGTGAAACAATACATTTTTCTTCTCCTAACCCCGTTTGTGATACTTTGCTATAGCAGTCCTAGGAAATCAATACATATGGGCTTGAATAGTGGTCGTTTTAAAAGTGTCCCAGGTGATTCTAATATGCCAGGATTGATTTTCACAAGTATTAAGGGAAATAAATGTATAGCAGTTGTAACCTGTCTATAAAATAATGTCAAAATCAGTTTAGAGGCCACACAAACATAATTATCACAAGTATAATATTTAAAACTTAGTAACATCTGAGTAATTTTAATACCTAGTTATATATTTCTTCTTAACTTGGGGCTTCACATTATAATAAAGGCATTTGCTGTCTTGCTCCTCTGCAATTTCTTGCCTGGGTGCTCATTTTTGTGTAATTTCTCACCTTGAGTGATGAGCTTCCGGATTTTCACTTCATGTGTGCTTTACAGGTTTCCTCATGGTGTGTCCTTTGTTTTTCATGCCTTAGGGCACTGTCTTGCATCTATCCCTGTTGGACTTTATCCTGCTCATTTATAATGTAACGTTTCTTCAATTTGTCAAAGTTACTTAGAATTCTGATCCTGCAGTCCAAAATTCTAATTCCCATTACTCAAGAAGAGTCCCCAGGACAATTGAATTCAGAATTATATGAACTCCAGGAGGAATCAATTTGGAGAAGATCAGATAATGGAAGGTTTATTATATTATGTACTGCATTAAACTGTAAAGATGTATGAAAGATAAATGGTCAATGCATGAATTATGCAAAGAGTTCCTTAAACAAGATTGTGAGATCAGTCCTTGTCTAGGCATAGTGTGAGATGTAAAATCTGGTCACTGTCACTCAAAGTGTAGTTCTCAGACCAACAGCATTGATATCACCTGGAAGCTGTTTAGAACTGCAGCATCTCAAACTCCATCTGACTCCATCTGTCATGCAAGGTGTCATGTAAGGTGTCTTGCAGGGTCTCTGGTCCCGCTCCCTGCATAAGAACACAGGATATGGTGAGGCCAAAAAGAAACACCCACGGAGCCATAGATAGGGGAGTCACACCACTATAGTCTCGCTGGCGGCTGGGTTGGAGACACAGGAAACAGGAGCCACACTATGCGCAACCCGCACTCCGCCATTGCCAGCCACTCTCTGCTTGCTAGCTGCCATTTACTGCTAGCATAGCCACAACAATTATATTAGTGGCCAATGGTTCACTGGTTACAACTGACAGCCAACTAGCCACAGCCGATGGCCATCCAATCACAGCTGATGGCCATTTACTACCTGAGCCAGCACCTTTCCACGTGAGGCCGAGAACCTGGAAACTGCACTCCTGGCTTTGTCCCCACACCATCCCAGACCAACTGAAGCTGAATCTGCATTTTTACAGGGCTTCCAGGGAGGCACACGCACATTAAATTTTGAGACACAGTGATGCAGAAATGGTTCCTGCATTGAAGAGTTCACCAAGTAGGATGGTTGAGGAAGCAAGATACAAATTTGGTAGATCAGTGCTTCTCAAAGTGCGGTCTGGGGGACAATCTTTATTTGATTGACCTTTAATGCTTGGCAAAAGAAAGGATACATTTGGCCTCTTCACAGACCCAATTAATTTGAATCTTTGGGCGGTGGGATTCAGAAATTTACATTTTTGATAAGTTCCCCAGGTGAATTTGATGCACATTAAAGTTGGAGAGTAATTGCCCCCGAACAATGGAAAATTATTTTGCTTCAACACACCTGAGGAATATGACATCCTTCCATCAGTACCAATAGTTCATAGTGGCAGTGTCCTGGAGGTGACAGCTGCACTCTCCTAGACCAGTGTTATCCAAAGGATGTGCACAGATCAATAGCATGCTTATTCCCTGGAAGTTATTAGAAATGTAGAATTTCAGACTTCACCCAGTATCTACTGTTATGGGCTGAGTTGTGTCCCCCTCAAATTTGTATGTTGAAGTTCTAACCCGCAGTACTTCAGAGTGTAATCAAAACAAGGAACTTAAAGAGGTAATAAGTTGAGATGCTTAGCGTGGGCCCTAATCCGGTATGATTGCTGTCTTTATAGGAAGAGGAAATTCGGACACAGATATGTGTGTGCACAGAGGGAAAACCATGTGAAGACAGAAGGAGAAGAAGGCCATCTACAAGTCAAGGAGAGAGGCCTTAGAAGAAACTAATCCTGTAGATACCTTGATCTTGGACTTTCAACCTCTAAAATTGTGAGGAAATACATTTCTCTTGGCTAAGCCACCCAGTCTGTGGTGTACTTTGTTATGGTAGCGCCCTAGCAGACTTGTATTTCTACTAAATTAGAATCTGAATTTTTAACATGATCCATAGGTCATTCATGTGGATAAGAAAGTTTAAGAAGCACTAGTCTGGGATAGTGGTTCTAAAACTTTAGGGAGCCTCAGAGTTCCCTTGAGAGCTTGTTAAAATATAGATTTCTGGCCCCACCCCAGAGATTCTGATCCAGTAGGCCTAGGGTAGAGTCAATAAAAAATCTGCATTTCTAACAAGGTCCCAGGTGATGCCAATGCCCTTGGCCTGCCGACAACACTTGAATGTTTGGTTGGCACCAGCAGCATCAACCTCATCTGGTAATTGTTAGGAAAGCAAATTTACTGACTGTATGATCATGTGACTATATGATCATGTTTTCTAACCCTCTGGAGTGTTGGATGCTGGGCTCAGCAAGGTGATTCTAAAACTTAAGTTTGAGAACAGGTGGTCAATAAAATCGATGAATATAAATTTTCCATCTGCAAATACAGAGGGCAGACTTAAGTTATATGTGGATTTTCAAATTCTCAATGGGTCAGTGCCCCTAACCTCCAAGTTGTTCAAGAGTCAACTGTAATTTGAAACACTCCCTGCTCCTGGGGTGATTATATTGACATTTTTTGAAAAGGCATGCTGTCACCTTTCCAATTAAGAATCACTGCCAGGAAATTATTCTGGAGCAATAGTTAAGGCAGAAGTTTTCCACATCAGAATCACACCTGGTGACTGGGCCCCACTCTCAGTTTTTGATTCCCTTGGTCTAGGGTAGTATCCCAGATCTTACTTTCCTTAACAGATTCCCAGTTGATGTTGATGCTGCTTGTTCAAGGACCACGTTTTGGCAACCACTAAACTAAGGGCTTGCAAAATATTGCAGTGTGAGTCAGACCTTGATTTCCTGGATATGGCAGACAGTACTGGTTGGCCAAGAAAACACTCATTCTGGACTCGTTTTTCCTGTCTTTCCCCATTATATAACCAAAGCAAAGGTAAAGTCTCCCCTTTTCAGACTACTCTGCAGCTAATAGTGAGCTTGTGACAGATACTCTGACACAATTCTGGCTAATGGAACCTAAGCAGAAGTCTGCAAGAGAAGAGAGGAAGTTCTGAGAAGGTTATTGCTTTACCTAGTAGCACTTACTGCACTCCTTTTCTGGCTTGGAGCACAGATATGCCTAATGCCTGGAACTGAAGCAGCCTTCTTGGGACCATAAGCATACATACCTAAAGGCAATGGGCCAACAAAATTAAGATGGCAGAATAGCTAGCCAGTTAGAAACACCAGACCAATGCCAATAATTTTCTACCTCCAGATCTCGCATTATGTGGGACAGTAATTATTGTTTAAGCCACAGTGAATTCAATTCTCTGTTACTTATGGAAAAATCAATCCTAACTAATAAAAAACTTATCTGTATATATATATATATATATATATATATATATATATATATATATATATATATATATATATATATATATTTTAAAGCCAGCAACCAAGCTAAATTTACTAGACTTCTTTCCCTTAAGTCAGAACACAAGAATAAAATAAACAAACCCCAATAACGTAAGAAAACTGTAAATCTACCATCTACCATCATCATCATGGTATAAAATAAAGTGTACTTTATATACACAAGAAGGTAGAAAAAATTTGATTGGCTAAATCTAGCTTTTGGAAACATCTTTATTCCTTATTTAGATGAAAATAAATGAAAACTTCTCAGAGGTTTCCAGATATCTTTAGACCAACATTTGGTAGCTGCTAGTAGAGATTGGATACCTTACATTATCCCCTTAACAAGTTCTAGTTCAGGTAAAGATATTCATTTACTGAAGAGTCTCTGTTCAGCTTATATCAGTAATCAATAAATGAAATTTAACATTTCATAAGTATGTTTGAACTTGACTGTATCTTTCTGGCCCACACTAAGCCTCCAAGTTTAGTCAGCCCTTTCCTATCAAAGTTCTTTTGATCAATTCATAAATTACTCTTGTTGTGCCTGATACATGTATCTAAATAAGCACACATATGAGCATTTAACCATCAGCAATGAAAAACAATAAATAAAGGTAGATCACAGAAAAATTTTAAAAATGCCGTGTTTATCTTAAAATATCCTGTATATACAAATGTGTTCATTGCTGAGAAAGAGCTTTGCTCAAACCTAAATCCACCCTGATTTTTTTGTTGTTATTGTTACAAAGTAATTAGTTTCTGAATCAGCTTTTAATCTTATGTTAATGAGACCCCCTACAGTCTTGGCTCATACCTTCAAATTAGAGATTGATCTATAATTAATAAGGCTTATAATGGCAGTATCCGAGACAAAAGAGATCCTTGGGCAGGTGGAAAGAGAGCTGAGAAATGTAGAAAGTGCCTTGACAATTGCATTCCTACCAGATACTAAGTTGGCTCCTAGTGACAGGCAGGTGTCTTTGGGTAGAAAGTCTGCTGGCTCAAGCTCCTCTGACAAAGAAAGCAGCTAAATTGCCCCTCTGAAGCCTTAGGAAGGACTGTGGGAGCTGCATCAAGTATGTGCACTAGCAAACGCATTCGGGGTTGGTCCCCACATGAGGTTTCCTCATAGATTGAAAAACTTGCTTTAATTTCTGGGGGAAAAAAGTACCAGGCCAGAGAATCATTTGTTTTTCCAAACTATTTCTTGAGTCATATGACTTCTCTACATTGCAGTTTTACAGTCTCAGAATTCCCAGTGATTGGAGAAGAGTACATGCTGATTAATTAAAATCTAATTTTCTATTCTATCATAATTGCAGCAGTAGAGGGGGGAAAAAGAGTAAGACTTATTATTCCAAAAATGAAAATGATGCCTGGACTGTTTGGGCTTATTATGAGCTCCCTGTTACAATTTGTTTTAAATTGAGTCAATAGAATAAACATGGAAATGAGCTCTGTGAAATCATTTAGTTTTAAAGCATCTAAATGAAAGCCTGAATCATTTCATTTAAAATTTTTTGGACTCTGCCTGGGTAGACTTCTTAATAAAGACAAAGGAAAGAGGAGTTCAAGTGTTGTGATACCATCCTACTACCTGTCTGTCTGTATGTGGTTTTATGACCAAGATTTCTAACCCTGTTTAGGACATCACAGTGGATCCCCTGTTAGCTCAAAACACAATTAATTTCAGTTCACTTTGAATTTTTAGGCTCCATATAATACTGGGGAGTTGAGGTGGCTGAACTGAAACATATAGGAAAGCATTAGAGAGGCTGGCTGGGTTGGCTCTGTTCTCTGATTTAGTCCTGAGCATATGGGCTGGGATATGAAGGGCATCAGTTGTGAGAGGTGGTGACCCGGCACCTTGGAATCAGAACTGGCTCTCTCAATGTAATTACCTGGTTCACTGGTTCTAATGGGAAGGAAGAGTTGATTTTACTTCTTCACTTTCTGCTGAGTCTTCATCTAATCCACAAAGCTTAATAGCTTTTAGTTGTGTGTGGGACAAGAGGGCACTGGTCAGTGGTGGATACATGGGGAGCTTAAAATTCTCGCTTTGTAACTGTCCCATTTAAACAGGGTAAGTACAATATAGTGCTAAGTGTAAAAGAAGTAGGTTACAAAGTTGTATATGTATGTTTACATTTATAGAAAATGAACATATTTATATAATATATTTATACATTATATATTTATAGTATATGTTAATATTTGTGTGCATATGCATATATTTTATGTAAATACATATAATTTATATAAATATATACATATATTTATCTAAATAATGGTATATATGTATATGTACATATGAGTATTTATATTAAAAAATTATACATGTATGTATTACATATATGAGTGTCACATACATAGTGTCTGTATATGCATGTATAATATATACCATAAATGTGTATGCATATTTACATTTTTATATGTAACATATGTATAACATGTGTATATATGTATATTTATATTTACAAAAATATTTCTTATTTATATAGCTGTGTGTATGTGTGTGAATATCTAGATAGGATATAGAACATACACCAAAATATCAAATTGATAAGGTGGTCATATCTGGAAAGTGGGACTGTGGATGATTGTTATTTTCTTTGTATCTTTCTATTTTCTAAATATGAATATAAGGTATTGCTTTTGCAATAATAGAAAAGACATTAAAAGGAAAAAGAGAGACTTCCTGTAGATCTTGCATATCCTCAAGACAATTGTTTTCCTGCCATGATGAGTGAAGGTTTCTGGTTCCCCTGATCATGAGTCCCTGTCTTCATTTCAGATTATCATCTGGGTCCTCTGGGACCAAGGAGCAGAGCCTGGAGGCTACGTGGGTTTGGACGACTCTAGGATTGGTCCCTGTCCTCCTTTCCTTCCCCCTGGCATACATAAACTCACTCATCTAATTCAATCAGGGAGAATGGCAAGGATCCCTTGGGTGGGGAGGTAACTATTCTTTTTGTTTCCTGATGCTGATATGATTTATCACATAGATGTCTTCCTTCCCTCAATCTTTCCTGGGAGACAAGGAGGAAATTAAGCTGTATCTAATATACACATGTTAACCAAGTTCTTATGTGTAGGAGAACTGGGAGGGCTTGTTAAAATACAAATCCCTGGGTCCTCCCACCCCACTCTCAGAGATTCTTATTCAATAAATCTGGCTGGGGCTTGAGGCACTGCATTTCTAACAAGCTCCCAGGTCATGTCCAAGCTGCTGGTACCTGGAACACTTTTGAAGGGGCCAGGTCAAATGGTTTTCAAAGTATGGACCTCACTCCAGCAGCATCAGCAACACCAGTGATTGTTAAAATCACAAACTTTCGGATTCCATTCCAGAGGTACTGAGTCAGGATTTGCTTTTTAATAAGGTTCCCAGGATGTTCAAGTAAACATTACAGAAGATGGAGGAGCACTGAATTAGGCACAAACAAGAAAGACAGGGGTATTTGAAGGTAACTAAGATGTACTTTGAGCTGAGAGAGCCTTGCTCCTCCTCCCCAGGGTGTCTGGCCAAGGTCATCATATCCTAAGTCTGAGAATTAGAACTGGAAAGAAGGGATGCACCTCTCAGGTGGAGAACCAAGTTGCTAGATTAGAGGCATGCAATCAGAATGCCAATAAATTAATTTACAGAGAAAAATAAAAAGAGGTGAGAGATGTGAAAATCCTGGGTCGTCTTCCTGAGAAGGCAGGTGACATAGGGAATCCAGTCATTCAATAGGTACTCAGGTAAGCAAAAATCCAGCCTAGCAGTTCGGGACAAGTTTCTGGGGCTCAAAGGCTCCAGCAATGAGGACCTTCTGCATAAAGGGAAAATTCAGCTGCTCTGGAGGGCAACTCAGGGCATTCTTTTTACTGCACTCTGTTGGGGTGGAAACAGGCAGTCTTTGCTGTCTGACTCTGTTACTCCGGTTTCCAGGCCTGAACAATCCTACCTTCACTAGAACATTCTTTAGAGTGGTAAATACTTCAGTTAGGTCACCCATTATGCCTTCTAAAAGGTGATTTTGTATATTTCTGCTCTGACTCCTTGTTTGTTTCAAATCTCAACTATTAGTGGGCAGTCTATTTATCTTACTTCAAAGTTCCCTGGATTTACCACAGAGCAGGCTTCATATGATCCACAGATTGCTCAGTGATGTTTTTTGTAATTCAGATTATTTTATTTCCTCACTTCAAACAAACCTATGGGACATAAATTATTATCCCCATTTTTCAAACAGGAAATGGATGTCAGAGAGGATGTTGTGGGTTGCATTATATCCCCTAAAATGATATGCTGACATTCTAAAGCCCTAGTACCTGTGAATGTGACCTTATTTGGAAATAGGGTCTTTGAAGATGTAACCTAGTTAAGGTTGGGCCCTTACTCCATTATGACTGCTGTCCTTATAAGAAGAGAAAAACGCCCTGTAAGGACAGACACAGGGAGACTGCCAGGTGAGAACAGTCAGAAATCGGAGTGATGCCGCTGCAAGCCAAGGGGTGTTAGGGACTGATTGTCACCACCAGAATACAATAAACCAGGGAAGGCGTCGACCCAGAGTCCCAGAGGGAGCATGGCTCTGCTGACACCTTGATTTTGGACTTCCAGCCTCTAGAGCTGTGAAAGAATACATTTCTGTATTTTTGTTGTTGTTGTTTGGTTTGGTTTTTAAGCCACCTAGTTTGTGGTATTTTGCAGCCCTAGGAAACTAATACAGAGTTGCTTTTTTTTTTTTTTTTTTTATTATTGTGCAGAAAGTTATCCAAGACCTGGTGGGGCCCCTCCCACATCTTCTTGCCATTTCAGCCTATACTGATGATGTCAGTCTGCAGACACCTGCTCCTCTCCTAAGCACTTTCTCTTGGTTTGTGAAGCAGGCAGGTTGGAAATGCAGAGAACTTAACAGTTCCAGAAGATGCCTTCAGCCAACAATGGAGATGAACTGGAGGAAATAACTTCGACCCCAGGTAGGGCCACAGAGAGTGTTCTACACTCTCTTCTGGAGGTCCCCAGTGGAGCTGAGCCCGTTACCTGTGGTGGTGGGCTGCTCATCAACTCACCCTGTGTGGGCTTCTTCCTCTTGTCAGTTTCACTTCCTCAGTTCCTAATGGTGCTTCCTAGGGCCACCTGCAAATAAAAACCTGTCAAGGAAGGCTCTTCGGAAATCTAACCTAAAACAAAGGTAAGACTAACTCCTTCCTGTCTTAGCACTTTTAGGGAATAAGGAACGATATTTTCCTTCTTTGGTTTTCCCTAAACACTGAGCATAAAATTGGCAAAATACTCAACAGAGTTTAAAATGCATCGGTCTGTGCTCCCTTAGATTTTATTATAAATCTTGTAAGAGATGGGGGAGGAGAGGTGAGCATTGCTGATGTTGTGAATCGCAGGGTGAAGTTAGATTTGTGGTTTCAGGTAAACATCAGGCATGTGCTGAGTGCTTTTTATGTTATTAAATTTCCTACCTGGCTTTGTGTTAGGGTTATTTTTGTACAGACTGGCATTTGACACAGAGCAAAAGCTCTTTTTTCTACCATGAAAAAATTACTGAAATATTCCCGCTTGGAAGATATTCCTCAGGGAAGAAGTGAGGGGCAGGAGAATGGCAGTGCCTTCAAGATGCTGTCAATGTTCCTTGAACTCCCATGATACTTCGTGCTTCCTAAATGCTCAATGGATGTGTGATGAGAATGAATGATTGGCAAATGGAAAAATCCACTGTTGTGGGGCCTGACCTGAAATTGATAAATTTGGGGGACATTTTTTTTTATTGTGGTAAAATATACATATAAGATAAAATTTACCATTTTAACCATTTTAAATTGTACAGTTCATTTGCATTGAAAGCATTCACAATGTTGTAAAACCACAACTATCTGTGATGGTTCATTTTATGTATCTACTTGACTGCCTAAGGGATTACCAGATAACTGGTAAAACATTAATTCTGGGTGTGTCTGTGAAGGTACTTCTGGAAAAGATTAGCATTGATTGAGTAGACTGACTAAAGAGATCTGCCTTCACCAATGTAGTCCGGCATCATCCAGTTTTTTGAGGGCATGGGATAAATAGGAAAAGGAAAGGGAAATTGTCTCTCTTCTTGAGCTGGGACATTCATCTTCTCCTGCCTTTGGACATCAGAGTTCCCGTTTCTGGGAACTTCAGACTCTGGGAGACTTACACCAGTGGCCCCCTTGTTCTTAGGCCTTTGGACTTGGATTGAGGTATGCCACCAGCTTTCCTGTTCTTCAGTTTGCAGATGTCAGACTGTGGGACTTGGCATTCTTAACCATGTGTGCCAATTCCTATAATAAATCTCCTCTTATGCATATCCCTATATGTTCTTTTTGGTTTTGTTTCTCTGGAGAACTCTACTATGCTATCTATTTTCAGAAGTTTTCATCACCCCAAACAAAAACTCTGTAACTGGTAAGCAGTAACTCCTCATTTCCATCTCCCCCAGTAGTTGGTAACCTCTAATCTACTTTCCGTCTCTGAATTTGCCTATCTCATGTAAGTATCTCATGCAAGTATAATCATACAATATTTGTCCTTTTGTGTCTAGGTTGTTTAACTTAGTATAATGTTTTCAAGATTCCTCCATGTTGTAGCATGCATCAGAATTTCATTCTTATAAAGGAGAATAATAATACTCTTGGATATGTATATGTACCACACTTTGTTTATCCATCAATCTATTGCTGGACACTTGGATTGTTTTTACTTTTTTACTATTGTGAATAATGTGACTATGGACATTGCTGTACAAGTATCCATTTGAGTTCCTGTTTTCAGTTTTGTTGGGTATGTACCAAGGAATGGAATTTATAAATCTCATAGTAATTCTGTGTTTAACTTTTTAAGGAATTGTCAAACTATTTTCCATATCATTTTTCCTCATGGGGGACCTTTTAAAGTTAAGAATTTAAAAATCATGCCTTTATACATATTACCAAAAAAAAAAAAATTATCCTACCTTCTGTATTTGGTGATGTCTGCCCTTTGCCAAAGCTCCTTTCTCAGAAACTATGCAAGTGAGGGGTCTTGGAGCTTAAATTTTATTAGCTTGGTGATAAATCTATCTCTGTGTATTTATATCTAAGAACAACTGCTTTTTCTTTGCTGTAAATCACTGAAGTTCTGACCTTATAAATAAAGTGAAAAACAGAAGTTATTTTAGTTGTCCTGGGGACCAAAATATTGACCGGGCCTTTGCATTTCAGCCCATGTACCTGTCATGTTTGAGATAACATCATCCATTAATGGACTTTTCCTCAGTTTACCTTAGACCCAGTCAGGAGGGTCCCTTGCTCTAAGTCACATGCTCTCAAGGGCTCCATGCTTGCTTTGCTCCAGAGACCAAACCTTTTTGTCTAGATTATTCTTCAGGTACACAGAGACTTAAATTTTATTTCAAAAGGGCCATAGAAATTTTCTTTCAGGCCCGCATGTGCCTCTTTCCAAAGTGTGCACACCCTGAAGCCCAAGGGGTGCCCAAGGTGGCTCTTCCGAGTAGAGAGAATATAGGTAAAAGTTGTACTTGCAGGCTAAAGAGTCTAAAGATGTTCTTTCAAGACCCCTTACAGTAGGACAGAGCTGGAAAATGGGAAAGGAACAGGGCCAAGACGATGCTCCAAGAGAAGTCTAAACATGTTGAATTTCAATTTTGTTTTTCAGGTCATTATGGTGGATAATATTTTCCAAGGCTTGAGGATAAGACATATTTTATTAAGCAGTTTGTAACTTAATCTATAAGTACTTAGGCATATGGTATATGGGCCATTGGTACTATCCTGACTTAGGTCCCACAAGTAACAGGAATGGTCCAGCTAGTCTCTTCTCTCACCTTGTTTGCTGAATACAACCAAATATTTGGATAAATATGGATTAAACCCACGAAAAGTGTTACTGCTTATGTAATAAAAATCCTGTTGTCAGGCAGTCTCAGGGTTGGTTGGGCAACTTGACTCAGGCACTTTTTTTCCTTCTTATCTGTCATCTTAAGAATCAGAGATGTCTGTCCTCATGTTCACAAGATGGCTGCCTCAGCTCTAAACATCACATTGTCCTCTGATAGTGCCCTGAGCAAGAAGCAAGAAGGCATCAAGGAGGTTTTCTTTTCCTAATATCTCCTATTCAGGGTAGAAAGTCTTGCCCAAATGCCCCAGGAAAATTCTCCTTCCATCTTATTGGCAACAACTTATTACATTATCTACTTCTACACAAACCACAGGCAAGACAAATGTAAAGAGTTCTTTGATTGGCTTAGATCAATTAGGATTTGTCCTCTGGGCATTGGGCACATTGCTGCCCAGAAAAAAAAAAAAAAAAGAAAAAAAATCAAGTTACTTTCAGTGAAAAGGAAGAGAGAACTTGCTTTAGGCTGGGAAGCCATAGCAACAGATAAAGGAGTTACTTACCTTAGAATTGTAAAGGAGGATTAATAATTAGGAAGTAAAGAAGGAAAGGTGATTGTCACAGGATAGAAAAGGCAGCTATAGCTGAGCTTATAATAAGCAGATTGTTAGAATGTTCAAATGAAGTTCTACAGGCCTTCATTATAAATGGTGAATGATTAATGACATTGCATTTCATTAAATTTATGAATTGTATTTGTTACATAACACATCACTAATAAATAATGTCTGATGGATTAATATTGCTGTTCTCCATGAACATTTTTATGATGTCGTTTCACCAGAATTAACTGTTGCCAGGAGAAAAATCAACCCTAAACCCTTCATTACTCATGAAGTAAAATGACTTAATCAGCTCATCCTGGAATAGATGAAAAGGAATCTGGAGTCACCATTTAAAATCTTGACAAGGCATTCAGCTTCTGACATTCCAAGAAGGAGAGGCAGCTGGGTTTGACTTCTTTTTGTCTTATCCCAGGGAAGAGCATAGATATATTATAGGGAAGTACACAGATGCCAACACGTGCTTTTCTGGCCTCAAGGCATTTCTTGAGGTATTTCTTATGCTGACCCGTCACTTGTCTGCCACTCAAAGTTTATATTCCATGGTGGCAGGGTTATGTTGTCCTTTTCCTATACAATGAACAACACAATTTTATGGACTGTAAGTATTTTAACTGAATACCACATATATGTCAAGTGACCTGGAAGTCAGAATTACATCTCAGCAACATTTCTACTGTGTCTTGA
Organism: Rhinolophus hipposideros; assembly: GCF_964194185.1. Classification (NCBI taxonomy): domain Eukaryota; kingdom Metazoa; phylum Chordata; class Mammalia; order Chiroptera; family Rhinolophidae; genus Rhinolophus; species Rhinolophus hipposideros. Next base: position 32,586,678 of record NC_138068.1, read on the forward strand.
TAAGTGGCATTTTTGGCTAGGAAGGATCTATGGATCAAAGATAGAGGTGATCTCCATTTTTCTTGCAGGAGACCACAATGTGTGGCTGACCTCTACAAGGGAGAACATTCACTCTGTGCTGCTTCGGCTTTCTTTCAGCATGGTGGCCAAGTCCAAGAGCAAGCATCCTCCTAAACAACGGAAGTGACAGATGCTTGTTTCTTAAACACTGGTCCCAGGAATTGACATGGTTTATTCTGTTTATTAAACAGTCAGAGAGCCCAAATTCAAGGGACAGAGACATAGACTCCATTTCTTGATGGGAGGAGTATCAAAGAATTTGGGGGCCACATTTTGAAACATCCCACATCATCTTGAATGTCAGCTCCTCAGTGAGGCCCTGCCTTGGCACCTCCTGTTAAGCAGTGCTGTCCACTCCCCAGAATCACTTTCTATCACAATATATCTCTGATTTCATTCATAGCATCATTACCTGGACTTTCTGTGTAAAAGCATTTATTTAATTGCATAATTTTATTCTTACTCCATGTCCAGTATGAAATTTAATGGAGAGCAGGAATGTTAGGAATCTAACATTTTTTATAGCTATATCCTCACATAGCGTAATAGGTGCTCAATAAACACAGAGTTAGTATACAATAAATGTTTGTGGATGAAATTTTTATCACATAACTCCTCCAACAGCTCAAAACAGGAATGTATGTAATTCTTATCATTAATACTTGTCCTTCAGTTTTCTTTTATAACCTGGGGCTCTCATTACTTAGGACTACTCCTGGACCTGAGGATATAGCTAATTATCACAGGTTTACCTTGTGAAGCTATAACTCGAAGCTGTCTAGAATCAGCATGAATGTGGCTGATCTTTGCCTTATGGAAATGCACCAAATATAGTCTCTCACACAGATTCCTAGCTCTGACATGAAACAATTGGATTAGGAAATAGCTAAGGAAGAGACATTCATGAAGATTCAGCTTTCCAACGTGCAGAGAAAAAAATGTCTCTGCGTATTTGATATCGTCCATGGTTATAGAGTTACTGGGAAGCAAACAGTAACAGTGCAGCGGTAATTCAGAGCAAATGGGCTGAGTGACTTATTGCCTGTTGGTTCAGCGCCTGCAAATCTGTTTTCCAAAGCACAGACAGGATAGAGCTACAGAATAATGTGCAGCTTTTCACCTGCTCCCAAGTCCTTTATTGGGTCCCAGGACAAGGAAACTGAGTGAGGAGAGGAATAAGAGAAGCTCACACACCAGATTTTGTGTAAGTTGTAGGTTGGGTAGCTGCAAGATGGATATTTACCAGACTTCATGTTTTATCTTAAATTGGTGACACATCTCCACGAATGAGGGCCAACCTCATTCACCATGATTGTGCATCTGTATTTATTTTTGGAAGAAAAAAAGCCAGTTAAAATCATTATATTTTTTTGGGGGGGAAGCAATTCACACAGTGTTTCATTAGTACCACAATGGTGATGTTTTTCTTTGTTACTGAGACAGCAATTAACAGGTTTCTAATGGCACAAAACTGGGTGACAAGTAAAACAGACTGTTAGGAAGGTGGCTGTTTTCAGACTTCTAAACAGAGTAGGAGGCTTGAAGGATTTAAAAATAAAATAAAATATACGCTCTATGCCACTGATTTCTTCATGTGAATTTGTAGACCTGCTTTCTGTTGCTAGCCTTACATTGCCTGGCTGAAAGGTTTGGCTGGTGCAAAAGTAATTGAGGATTTTTCATAATTGCAAAAACCGCAATTGTTTTTGCACCAGCCTAATATTTTCCTGGTGCATCTCAAGCATTAAAATAAAAGAAAGCAAATATTTAAGTTATTTCTGGGAAGTAAAAAGTGATTTCAGAAGATTTATCTGCTGTAAGTTTCTAGTTGGGAGTTTTGGAGTTTATTTTTATTTGTTGTCTATTTTAATGTTTATTATTTTTATTTTTATTGTTTATGTATTATATATCTATTATTTTTCTGCTTTGTTTACAAAAGTAACAAACTTGGCTCCAAGATAGTATTAAAAGAAATACTTTGTTGGAAGCTGGTGACATTTTCCTCAAAAAATCCCCGTGAGATTGAAGAAAGTAGAAATCAAAGAGGTAACGTGTGACTAAGATCAATAAGAAAAATAAGAAAGGACCCCAGGGCTTCTGATGCATATAAAACTGAGCTGGAAAATATTCAGTACAGAAACTTCATACAATCAAAACAGAACTCTTCATCTTTTCTTTCATCTTAAAATTGTTTTTCCCTCAACTCTCCCACCCTTTCCAAAAATGTCACCATTCTTCCAGTTTACCAGGCTAGATAGTCTACCTTAGATTCTTTCTATTTCTTTGTCTTTCATCTTCTTATCTTTTCCTAAGTTTAGATCTTTGCAGGTGCTATTTATTTGTATTTTTTCTTATATCCAAGATATAAGAATTTTTTTTGTTATTTTTAATTTTTGCATTTCCAGTTTGTAACAAATTTTTGGCTTAGTTCAGGATACACTGCACTTGTATATAATATCCAGGATGGAATTTGTACCAGATGGTCATAATTATAGGATTGGAATTCAGGATAAATCTCTGGATTTCCAGAGAAATCCAAAATTGAAACGTACTTATAAAAAGGCCTCGTGGTGAGTTTCAAGACACTAGACTTGAAATAGTCAAGGATGGAAGTAGTCCAAGAGAGATTAGGTGCAAGAGCCCATTTTGGAGGATAATGGGAACAGGCAAAGAGCCACAGGAGGCGTCTCATACAGGGAGGGAAAAGACATGGGAAGTGCCTGTAGACTGTTTCCAGCGTCCCTGTATGCTGGAAAGAAAGAAGATGAAGCTTCCAGCGGTTATTAAGTCTTCACTGGCAAATGTTGTAAAGAAGCTCAAGAAGGTTGGAAAATGAGAGCATCTAGTTGAGTTTAACATTCAGGAGGGGACTTTCCACGTTACCAGAGTTTTAGGAAACTAAGTGGAATAGGAACAAAGAGTGATTTATGGTGAAGAAGTCTAAACGGGGACAAATGTCTTCAAAAATGGGTCTGAAAGCTTCAAGTCATACTTACCTCTACTGTTGTCCTGGTCTGGATTTCCAATCCTACTTGCCTCCCAAACCAAAGCCAAGGAAAGGCCTTGAGTGCAGGAAGTTTATTGTGTAAATTGATCCTAAGGAACAAGAGTGGGTTCTGGTGACAAGTGAAAGAGAAGATGAGGAAATAATACAAGGTTATAGTATAGAGCCCATCAAACCAAAGCTGTTTGTACCTCAGGGCTCAAAGGTGGAGTGAACATTTGTCTAGTTCCTTATTTCTTCTCCCTGTTTCTTCCAAAATCCAACGTTTTTGAAACTCTTGTTTCAATGTTGTTGAAGAAACATCTGGTTAGAATACCCTCTACTTATGCTGATAAACTCATAGGCACACCCCACCAAAATCTAATGAAGATCTCAGCTTGCAAATACTCCTGTACCCACCCACCTCTCTCTACCCTCCTCCAAAGTTTAGGGAGTCACTTTTATTTAGCTTATTTGGAAAGGAAGTCTCCCAGCATCTTCAAATCACTGTTTATTTCTTCTAATTATGTCCCCCTCATCGGATTTAGGTCGTTGGAGATAAAAGTCAGGACTTCTTTTAGAAAACATTTACGTATTTATAAGACAGCCCCCACCCACAAAACACACACACACACACACACACACACACACACACACACACACACACACACACCACAAAGCCAATGATGCTAGTGGATAAGTACTCGCCTCTTCCCTCCCCCTGAAGACAGTTAAGGTGCTTCTACACTGAACCTTATGAGGTCCCTGGCAGTATGGAGCCCATCAACTTGATAACAAGCTCCAGGACTGGTCTTCCCTCATTCTCCACCTTACTCTGGGAGTACTTGAGTGAGAGAAGGGGGAGGGGCGAATAAAACAGAGAAAACCATAAATGGATATCTCCAAGTATTATATTAAATTCTTAATATGCATATCTTCAACTGGATACCTGTATGGGAGAAAAAAAGGATAATAAAATGAGACAATATCATAAGTTAATAGTTTCAAATATCACTCTTCCACAGAAGTTTTAATAGGCTATAAATTCATTGAGATTAGGCACTGTAAGCTACCTATATTTTATCCCCTTACATTGCCTAATATGTTGCTGGGCATGTGGTCACCACTATAATGTTTGTACATTGGTTATATTGTTGAAACATGAGAGATATATAGGTCTTCTCATTTTAAATATCTGCTCAATCAGGTGAGTACCTTTGCTGTGGAGAGAGATGCTGCATAAGTAAGGGTTCTTTAGGTAATCACCAGCAATAGGAACAAGGAAGAGTAACCAATTGCCTGTGTGTGGAAAAATTATCTGACCTGCCACTGGGCTTAAACAATGTTCTCTTTAGGACCTCGGAGGGGAAAGTAAGCGTTATACCTCAGTATTTGGGCTTTGGGCTTGCTTTTGGTTTCCAGCCCCCTAAAGGGGTCTACCAACTTTAATGGCCTTAAATTCTCATCTCAACCTAATCTCCCTACTTCCCCACTAGAGTGAAACCCTTGATCTTTCTTTCATTTTAGTCCCCTTGGTAGGTATTCCTAGTATGATCAGTTCTAGCTGTTTATGTTGTAAATTCTTTCCTACTGTCCTCATCAGAAAGCTCCTGATTCATTTTGTGTGTAAGAAATGACAGGACACAGACACACAAGCACACACATACACACACATGCATGTGCACGCACCCACACATGCAATTCTCAATGCCTTTTGTTCTCCCAAAGTTAAGATCACTTTTAATATTCCCAGAATCTTTCTGATTTGTTGTTGTCCACCATTTCATAGATTTGTGTGAAGTGAATGAATCTCTCTGTTACTGGGATAGATGGATTACCCTTGGTTATTTCTATTTTTTTAATTAATTAATTAATTTTTTTTTTATTAAATTTATTGGAGTGACAATTGTTAGTAAATTTACATAGATTTCAGGTGTACAATTCTGTATTACATCATCTATAAATCCCATTGTGTGTTCACCACCCAGAGTCAGTTCTCCTTCCATCACCATATATTTGATCCCCCTTACCCTCATCACCCACCCGCCACCCTCTTACCCTCTGGTAACCACTAAATTATTGTCTGTGTCTATGAGTTTTTCTTTCTCATTTGTTTGTCTTATTCTTTTGTTGTTTTTGGTTTATATACCACATATCAGTGAAATCATAGGGTTCTCTGCTTTTTCTGTCCGACTTATTTCGCTTAGAATTATACTCTCATGATCCATCCATGTTGTCACAAATGCTCCTATATCATCTTTCCTTAACGCTGAATAGTATTCCATTGTGTATATATACCACAACTTCTTTATCCATTCATCTATCGAAGGACATTTTGGTTGTTTCCATGTCTTGGCCACCCTTGGTTATTTCTATTTTATCTAATTTCCACAGATTAATGTCACTGGAATGGATCTTGAGTGATGGTTTGGTTTAACCCTCTGTTTCCATTTGGACAGCAAGTAAAGCACCCACACTAAACAATATTCATTTTTAGTATTAAGGAAATATTTCAGAGATTTTTAAAAATATGTAGTGTGGCAAAATAAAATGTTCCAAACTAACCTAAAATCTGGACAGACGTTGAAAGAAGGTTCTATATGAAGGGGATCTTTCATACCATGTCTTTTATAGGACCTATTAATGGCACCAGATAAAATTTCTACAGGCCGTTCTTCTGAATAGAAAAGGGAGGAAGAGAAGCTCCCTCAGTTTCTTCTGTGTCTGCTGTAGATACAGCTGAGCAGTAGGAGCAACCGGACATTTTACTTCCTAAGAAAGGGGCACTGCTACTTCTTGCTACTTCTCATTGCATTACCTAGGAACTTTGTATCAAATTGTGATATTAATGAGAAGTTGTTAAACTGTTTTTCTCTTGATTTTGCTATTAACAAATTCCCTGGCTTAAGTTCTCAGAGAGACTTACCTTTGGTCCAATTTTTTACAAGTGCAAAAGGGTCTTGTTTCTAGTATAACTTTTGGGTATCTTACTGGGAAAAAGTTTCTGGTAGGATGATAATCAGTCTCACTGAGGTGACAGGAATAGTCTTGGCAAAAATATCTTTCCTTTGAAAATCTCTAGTGCTCCCAAAGAGTATTCTCACATTATATATATATATATATGATATAAAATCTTCTAATACAACCATAGAAATGGTCCCCATAGCTGTAAACAAACACGAATAATGCATCTTTAGGGGATGGCTATATATTTCCTTCTTGGACTCATAAGAATAGGCTAATTATATTGTGAAAGTTAGGTGAAAGGAGGCACAGAGTTGTTGGGGTACACCATCTCATCCGCTGAGAGAAATTTGTCCTGGTTAATGATACCAACAGTTTCTAGAATCCCTTGAGGAAAAATAATAACTTTAAAAATTTGTACTCCTTTATAGTTCCTAGAATGGTATTTTTCCAACTAGATACTTTCCAACAACTGTGCCCTTGGAATGACAGGGTGAGTACAGAGAAATAAATTATACAAGGGATGCTGGCTATATTAATTAGAAACTTCTCATTTTAGTCAAGACTTCTTTGTCTGGAAATCACAGAAACCACAGAACTAAAGTTAGGAATGTATTAGTTCAATCAATTGGAAAACTGAGCGGGAGAGGCTGGCCTTAAGAACTTCTGGGTCGATCAAAATGAACTCTCATTCATTGCTGGTAGAAATAAAAAGTGGTGCAGCCACTTTGGAAAAACGTTTTGCAGTTTTGTATACAGTTAAGCATATGAGGTCTGATAATTAAGTTCACAAACTTGCCACCATGTGCTTACACTGGCAGCACTGAACAAGGAGCTCAGTAAGGTTTGATAACCTTGGTATATCAGTGTCTCACAGCTGTGTTCGTGTCGATGTGTGGAGGTATCTTGCTGAGTGGCATTCATTACTGTTGTGTATTTTTGTGTTCTGTCGCAAGAATGTCCGAGTTTGAATTAGAGCAATAAACACACGTTAAATTTCTTGTTAAACTTGGAAAGAGTGGAAGCGACATCAGGGAAATTTTAGTCCAAATTTATGGGGATAATGCCATGAAGAAAACAGCAGTGTACAAAATGGACTAAACATTTTTCTGAGGGGAAAGAATGTGTCACTGATGAAGAGAGTAATGAGCAGAACTGATGAAACATCACAAAAATTTGTTGAGTTGTGAATTAAAATTGTCAGCTAACTGTGAGAAGCATAGCAGACCAAGTAAACATCAATAGAGAAACAGGAAAATCTTAACCGAAAATCTTGGCATGAGAAATGTGTGTGCAAAAATGGTCCCGAAGGGGCTCATCAGTGAACAAAAACAAATGAGAGTTGAAGTTTTCCAGGACCTTTTGGAGAGACAAGATGATGTTTTGGGCCATGTTATCACTGGTGATGAAACATGGGTGTACCAATATGACCCTGAAACAAAGCGTCAAAATGCACAATGGAAGTCAGCCAATTCTCCACTACCAAAAAAGTTGTCAGTCCAAATCAAGAGTCAAAACGATGTTGCTAACCTTTTTAGATATCAGAGGGATTATTCATTATGAATTTGTACCAACTGGACAAACAGTTAATCAAGTTTACTATTTGGGAGTGCTGAAAAGGCTGTGTGAAAAAAATTAGACGACTTGAGATTTCGCTAACAATTAATGGCTCTTGCATCACGACAATGCATCAGCTCACAGGGTGCTGTCTGTGAGGGAGTTTTTAGCCAGTAAACAAATAACTGTATTGGAACACCCTCCCTATTTATCTGATCTGGCCCCCAATGACTTTTTTCTTTACCCAAAGATAAAGGAAATATTAAAAGGAAGACATTTTGAAGGCATTCAGGACATCAAGGGTAATACGATGACAGCTCTGAAGACCATTCCATAAAAGGAGTTCTAAAATTACTTTGAAGGGTGGACTAGGTGCTGGCATTGGTGCATAACTTCCCAAGGAGAGTACTTGGAAGATGACTGTAGGGATATTCAGCAATGAGGTATGTAGCACTTTTTCTAGGATGAGTTCGCCAACTTAATTGTCAGACCTCATAATTTTACCATATAACCCAACAATCTTATCACTAGATATTTACTCAAATGAGATGAAAACCTATGTATGCTACTATTAATAGTAGACAAATCATATCTTTCTCAACAGGGGAAGGGTACATTAATGCAATGGAATATTACTCAGCAATAGAAAGGAATGGTCTACTGATACACATAGCATGACAACAATGGGTGAATTTTAAATGTGTTGTACTAAGTGAAAGAAATAATACTCAAAATACCACATACTATATGATTCCATTTATATGACATTTTTTTAAAGGGCAAAATATAGGGACAGAAAACATCCATGGGCTCTAGGATCTAGGAGGAGGGTTGATTGCTGATGAACATGTAGGAAGTTTTTGGATGATGGAACTATCCTATATCCTTATTGTAATGGTGGATACAGAACTGCATGCACTTGCCAACTCACATATCGCTGCACTCAAATTAAAAAAAAAAAAAAGAAAGAAAAACACATACACACACATAGATGCATGTGCACACACACCCTCTCTCTCTTAACAGATGAGAATGAGTCCACTAGCTCTCTGCTTCTTTTTCTTGTGATTATTTTGTGGGCTCATTCTCTTAATATATATGGTTTCCTCCATGTGCTGGAGAAATAGCAGATGCATTACACATAGGTACAGGTTCATATCAACTCATTATAGGGACTTCAGAGAAAAAGGGACCCTCCTTGTCTCTAAGTATACACATATAAAATGCCAGGAAAGGACTCTTTTGGCCCATTCTGAATCAAGAGAACATCCCTTGGCCAATCATTTTGACCAAACTGAAGGAGTGCTGTTTTTGGAAACTATATGCTCATTCCTGTGGCCAGGGAAATAGGATCCAGTGATGAACAGCTCCTCTAATATCACATGGAATTGAGGGTGGATCTATCCCCCAAATTGGGAGGTAGTATCATTAAAAGGGAGAGCGAATACTGGACAGACCAAGAGAACAGAGACCAATCTAGTATAGGTCCTCCGTTTACAAGGTCCAGGGAGTCCATTAATTTGAGACATTAATACAATCAATTGCCTCTGCAGTGACAGTCAGGCATCCAAATCTGTCATTCCAACCACATAGAATAATGGGGAACCTGGAGACAGAGAGGTTCCTTATAGTTATTGATATTCTAGTGTGGTTATGTCCTTCTTGTTGTTCTTATTGCTATTGTTCTATCAGTGGGGTTTCTTTTCTTTTTGTGGATAACAAACTTTTCTAAGAATCTAATGAAAGCTTTAGACTAAGTCCCTTGAAAAATGTAGGAAGCAGGAGGTCACATACCCAGCCCCTCCCCAAACCCTAGTTCATGAATTTCGGAGACGGACCATTGATCTAGAGCAGTGATTTTCAACTGGTAGCCCATGTTATAATCCCCGGAGGGCTTGTATAACACAGACTTCTGTGTCCTACCCCAGAGTTTCTGATTCAGTAGAGCTGGGATGGGGCCCGAGATTGTGCGTTTTTAACAAGTTAACAAGTTCCCAGGTGATATCGATACTGCTAGTCCAGAAACAGATTTAAATACCAGTGCTCTAAACCATAAACTAATGGTTCCAATATTAGATGTCCTACATCAAACTTGTCCAATTCTGCAGCTTTTTCCAGAGTGTGGCTTAGCTACTAGAGTCTCAATCTGTGCAGCACTCCTGATGTCTCCGTTTGGGGCACAGTTAGGAACAAAACAACAAAATGAAATAGTTCTTCATGTGTTGATTCATATTTTACAATAGAGCTTTTTAAAATATGGACAATGTTCTTCCATGGGATTGAACGATATGAGAAATTGGCCCTTAAAAATTACTTAAAAATATTAATATTTATTGTGAAAAGAGACTGTCTTTTAAAATGAATCATTTGCATGATTTTAATTCTTCCACTTAAAAAACTAATAATGCATATTCATATTTTTTTACATAGTAACAACTAGACTGTGTAAGTAATTTTGTTACCTGTTTTTGTTTTACATCCTTTATGTTTCCTGACACTAGGCCAAGCCCTTTAAAAATAGAATTTCTTATTAGAGGTGCAAGATTCTGTCATATGGGTGTGACAGAATTTGCTGAAACTTCCCATATTTTGTTTCAGTCATTGAAGTTTCTGATTTCCAAAGTTAAGAATCATAATTAATGGTTTGATCACGCGTTCAAAAATAAAGTGATTATTTCTCTCAAGTATGTTCCTGGTATTACAACTACTGGATCAAAGAGTCTGAACTTTTCTTAAGGCTCTTATTTTTCTTTGTAAATAGTGTACCAATTTAGACTCTAATTATCCAGACAATCTGGCCAATTCTTAAGACATTTGTGTTGAGTTTTAAGTTTTGAAGGAGTAGAGATATCATAGGCAAATTGCTGGTATGTGGTCAACCCCCAACCTCTTTAATCACATTTAGTGCTGCCTTCCAGTTTCTAGCCATTTTGCTTTTTAATTAAAACCTAAAAGGTAATTTATTAGGCAGACACACAGAAATGTAAAGGCCCTGCAAATGATTGTGTGATGTAAGGATGAAGATTGGCTGAATCCTTTATGTTCTTTCCTCTGCAGCCTGGCTGGGTCCTGGTAGACATACTGATTTTAGGCATTTTGGGCTCCTGGTGACAATCTCGAAGATATTCTGACCTTCAAGAATCTAATTCACTGCAATTCCACAGTCTCTGGCAAACCAAACCTCTCCCTTATTGAGGACCATTCCTCCCCTCACACACATTTTCTTCAAATTCTGACCCTTGAGGTCACTTTTGTGTCTGTTTTCACTCCTATTGCAGATCAGTTTCCAAAGGAAGATGACTCTGAGATTTCCATGCAGAAATTTTTGGTGGGAATTCTTTTGGGATCCCATGTGGGGGAGTGAAAGAGGCAGGGTGGAGCCAGGGGAGAATTTGGGCTTTGATGTGGTTGCCACAGAAGCCACAGCTGACCCTAAAGTGTGCTCTGAAACTGGGATGTCCCTATATCTCAAATTGGGGCATACAATTGGATCTTTGTATGCTGATATAGCGTTCATTGCACGCATGCTGTCCTTGGGATGAGCATGACTTTGGCAAGGACATTTCCCAGGGAGCAACTCTGCTCTACACCATCAGCAGCTGACAGTCCTGAAAGCTAGAAGGATTAGAGTCTCCCTCCTGACTTCCTGGGGAAGGTTCAGGTGATGCACTGCAGCATCCATTGTAACCCATGTTCCTTACCTAGTTTCCATTAGAAATCTACCCAAAGTATTTTGTGAGTATAATTTAACTATCTGGGAGATAGTAGGAAGCAGTCTTTCCACCATTTTCTTGGCTCAGTTCCTCCTTCCCTACCTCCTAAGTCCTGTTCTCACCTCTCCCTCTCAAATCTCCCTTTCTCAGTCTCCTTCTATTATGCAAAGCAGAATATGGCCTTTTGTCTGATGGTGGGACAAAGGTGTAATGGCCACCATAACTAGAAGATAGCTTGAGACCAAAAAGCGATACAGGAAACTCCACTGATTATAATAGAATTTATTATAGGGTAAGTTATTCATGATGGATAGGGTTGGGATGGAAGGCATCAGTTCTATGAAGATTATTCTCTGCTAACAGTCTTCTGTTGCAGTAGTTTTTTAAAAGCATAACTCAGATACACATGATTGACAAGACAAGGGACAAAGAATGTAGTATGTACCAGGGGCCATACTTCCTGCTGGTCTTGTGATGGACAACTTTTTGTAATTGATACTATCACCAGTTTGACATTTACCTTGGTTGTCATGCCATTCCAGCTGTTGTTAACAAAAATATTTATGGCTATATTGTGTAAGCTTAAGGAACGCAGATTATCATCAGCTAGAAGGTTTGGTGTGCTTGCTAACGTCAGTAATGTTGGTCAAAGGTCACAACTGAAAGATGAGACAAATGTAGGACACAAATATGGAGTTGTTTTTTTGTTCACAGCCACATCTATGTACCTTTTCTAACCCAGAAGCCAAACACTAGACCTGAAAGGGGACAGGACGTGAGGGCTTGTCCTTTTCCAACAAACTGGTCCACTTAATTACTCCAAGTTGCCTGGCAGAACGGGGCCTTCCCTTCACCATGGCCAGGTAAGGCTTTCTTCTTTCCCTGCAGTGTTCTCCTGTTACATCGCAACAGTACCTACCTCCTTTAGACTCGGGCCCCTTAGCTCATTTCTAGCCACACTAGGCTAATCTCCTTAGTTTAAAATCAATTGATCAGCAGTCTTAATTCCATCTGCAACCCGAATTCTACCTAGTCAGGTAACAACATATTCACAAATTCTGGGTATTTGGGCGTGGTCATCTTTGGGAGGCCATTAGTCTGACCACCACAGCAGGATTCCAGGATCCTCTACCTGAACAGACCCAAGCCCATTTGGTCCAACCTCTAAATGCAGACCCACAGTCAGGAAGAGCACCCTAGAGCTCAGACGAGGCCAAGGGGCAGCTGTTGGGAATTGGTCGGGAAGCAGTTTGGACACGTAGTCTTAGGTTGCACACACATGCACACAAGGCTCCTCACAGTGCTGCATGGACACATGGGAAGGTAGTGAATGGCGACTGTGCCAGCCTGGGCTTGGAACCCTCTATTTGCACTTTTCCCCTGGGCCTCACAGCATTAAAGACAGTCTGTACTCCTAAAAGCAAAACGGGGATGTTATGTTTTAATTTTATGGTTAAAAGAAGGTTAATTGAAATTTCAACCCAAATGCTTTAAGTTCTTTGATATTTTTGAGAAATTAAATCATAGATATTTCTGAACTCATGCTATATTTTATATTGCTTTATACATCAGCTTTAATTATTTCTGGGACAAAATGGGGAATAAATAAAATAAACTTATCAACTGTACAGAAAGTTTTCTTTTTTATATGCAAAGGGTGCCAAAAAATGTGTACTCATTTTAAAAAAGGAAAATTGTATTAAAATTGTAATACTCAATATATACCAGTAACAAAAGATGAATACAAGTCACATATGACTTCTGCAATTATAAGAGATGCTCAAAGGGGTTACCATCAGTGTTCAGACATTTTTGATTTTGGCGAACTAATGCTTGAACAATGTTGACCAAAGTGTCCACTTACATACATTTTTGGCATCCCCAGTATATATACTCAGAAATATAGTATTAGTTTATAAATTTTTTTTAAATTAGATACAAAATGATCTATGTTCTGGGAGAAAGAGAGATCACATTGTGGTTACCTAGAGGTCCTGAAAATTTGAGTCCTTATGAACAACAAAATCTCTTAGGCTTATTTTGATGTTCCTGGGACTTTCCTCAGGGTACTAAGTACATATGAATAGTAAGCCAGGATATTTGTTCTTCTGAGCTACAAAGCCTAATACTCAACTTCTGATTCTCAATCTTGCCCACCTGAAGAGTAACGTAGTGAGTTTCTCTAAAGTGACAAGTGTCCAGGTAGCCAAAGCATAAAATACATTATTTTGGTGTTAAATGACCAGAAGACAGAACTCCAGGCAGTCTCTGGAGTTTAAACTTCTGCATTTTATGTCTTTAAGAATTTGCCGCCTTTCTTTTTCTGAAAATTAGTTAAAGTTTGTCAGTCCTTCCTTTTTTTATACTTGAAGCTACAGTGCTGTGCCCCTTGTAACTGCAACTTGAATATTCACCTTCTTGTCTTCACTTTGTTAGTTTTTCTCTCCTTTTATACGTTGTGATTGGGCTGACACTTCTCAGAGTAAAATCATAACATTTTTGGTCCTTAATCCCAATTTTTGAGCTGCCAAGGAATTGCTTGTTCCTTGTGCTTCAATTTCCCTGGGACACTTAAAATAAAACATTCCTAGAAGCTGACTTTGTATCAGGAGTCAAGTAATAGTCTCAGAGCATTTTTCTGAGAGTGGAATTGAGGCACCTCTCATGCAACAGATGCAAGGCTAGCAGTTGGTTGATTAATTGAAAAGAAAACTCATTGAAAGCAAGGGGTCATAAAAATGATTCATACATGTCTTAAACATTTTTATTTTAACTTAAAACATATAAATTGACATTCATTTGTCAGTCTTTGATGTAAAGCTAAGATTTTTTTCTCTTAATTGGCATTATGTGTTGTTGCTCAATAAATCATACTCTTAATGATTCCCCTAAGATTTTCAACTTCAGTTTCTTTACATTGGAGCAAGAATTAAAGTGACTTGCACAGCGATTTGATTAAATAATCTTCCTTGATTGTTAAAACTTCTCCCAAGCCCTTCACAATGTTCTTAGCTACATTTAATTCAATGGTTTGTATAATTTTTTATTGGCTCATTTTCATTAAACCATTCTGAAGAATTCTACTTATTTTTCATTGACACATCTCTCCTTGTGCACTCATATTTCATCGATTACATACATTTAAGTTATATAAGATTAATTTGCTTACATCATAACAATACCCATTACAACTCGAACACATTTGGTAATAAACCCAGCTGATGTTTCGTAAGCTTTGCTAACTTACGTAGAGTAGAGATGCAGTGGTTTACTAGAGAGAGGCCTTTGCATGAGGGGTGTGGATGTTTGGGATACAGTGGCAGATGGTGACTGTGCCCGTCCTTGGCTCCTTGGGTCACTTTAGATGTCACCTGCAACTTTGGTGTCTTCCTCCCTCTAGTGCCATGTTTCTATATTAAGGACAGTCTGAAGTGCCAGGGAGTTAGCGCCCCCAGGAGCCACCTATAATGAATGAGATTTGTAAGGGAGGAGAGTTGATGGATTAACACTCCAGTTTTCTTGTGCTTCAGTGTGATAGTTCCAAGACAGATTTGGTTTAGTTCCCCAGGTATGCCTGGAGGTCACCTGCTCATTAATAGACACTTTCTTGGCTCCTTCTCCTTCAGACTTCCCTTCCCCATTCTCTCACAGGTCTTCCTAGTTTACCTCCCAAATTAACAAACTGCACCCAAATTCTTGACTCTAGTCTTCTTTTGAGGGAACCTAAACTAAGACAAGCACCTCACAATATGCCATATAGAGAGACTTGATCACATGAGTGGATAAAATGGGAGCTACTAAGAAATCCGCTACTACTCTATTTTCTCCCTCCTCAGCAATTTCCATCTCTATTTTCTGTACAAATGATGCTTCCTTGCAAGCAACTTTTTGCTTACCTTATTGCAAGCTCTGAAAGGACATGTCTTGGGGAATATGAGGCCAGACAATTTTCGTGAACTCATCCTAGAAAAAATGCTCCATACCTCATTGCTGAATATCATTATGGTCACCTTCCAGGTACTCCCCTTGGGAAGCTATGCACTGACACCAGTGCCTAGTCCACCCTTCAAAGCAATTTTGAAACTCTTTTTCTGGATCGGCCATCAGAGCTGTCATCGTACTACCCTTGATGTCCTGAATGTCATCAAAATGTCTTCCTTTCAATATTTCCTTTATCTTTGGGTAAAAAAAGAAGTCATTGGGGGCCAGATGAGGTGAGGGAGGGTGTTCCAATACAATTATTTATTTACTGGCTAAAATTTCCCTCACAG
>NC_138068.1:32602425-32665774 GCF_964194185.1 Rhinolophus hipposideros
CGGAGCCATAGGTAGGGAAGTCAAACCACTATAGTCTCACTGGCGGCATCCACCTCTCTGCAATCCGCTCTTGCTAGTCCCCATTTTCTGCTAGCGTAGCCACAGCAGTTATATTAGTGGCCAATGGCTCACTGGTTACAGCTGACAGCCAACTGGTTACAACACTAGCCACAGCTGATGGCCATCCAATCACAGTTGATGGCCATTTACTACCTGAGCCAGCACCTTTCCACGTGAGGCTGAGAGCCTGGAGACTGCACTCCTGGCTCTGTCCCCACATATAATAATTTTTTACTTTATTTTTTTAATTAAATTTTATTGTGGTGAAAATTATTAGTAAAGTTACATAGATTTCAGGTGTACAGTTCTGTATTACATCATCTATAAATCCCATTGTGTGTTCACCACCAGAGTCAGTTCTCTTTCCCTCTCCATATGTTTGATCCCATTTACCCTCATCTACAATCCTCCTCCCCCCTTACAAATAAGCGGGGAAGGGGGTTTCTATTTTCTTATGGTATAGTGGATGTTGCTGCAAACTTCAAGAAGCCAGCCATTAAACATTTTCTTACTTTTTATTTAAAAATCTAAAATGCATATATGCTTTGTAAGCACTCTGTATTTAATGCACATGATTCATAATAACACCTTATTATAATTGTTGAAAGCGTATTGCATTTTACCAAGCATCTTCACCCATAAATTATCTATTTTAATCCTTAACGATCCCATGAAATATATATTAGCATTCCCATTTTGTAGATAAAGAAGATGTTCAGATAGATTTATTGATGTGCTCAAGGACACAATACATTAAAAAAGACACTTGAACTTACATCTTCTGATACCATATCTAGCATCCCAGTGGATATCCATCATTTGTCTCCCCCCAAATCTTCTTTTCTCCTGGGACCAGCCAGCCCTTCATTTGGGAAAGGATTTCTTCCCTGATTACAAATAAATGTCACGGAGTGGCCACCAAACATTGTGCCCTACTGACATCTCTTTCACAGGGTTTGCAATCCATGCAATAAAAAGGGAGTCTTAGTCAGCATTTTTTTCCTAGTAATAACCAAGGGAAGACGGTTCCTCCCTCTCAGGTGATAAACTTGAAAGCTCTTTACTATCATATTTCCAGTCTCAAAAGAAAGGCAGTCTAGTTCCTGGGAATGAAATTGACACTGGGACACAGATGAGAGATGATGATGGGTAGTCCTCATGGTTTGCAAGTGGCTGGTGCCGGCCCATGTGGCCAGCTGATCTTTGGCTCTACACAGATTTCTTATGGTGTCACTCTTTCCTGTAGGCCTGTGGACTTGGGGGTCTGTCACTTGCATTCAAAAGACACAGGTTTCCTTTCTAGAGCATTAACCCATCTGAGCTTCACAGAAGACCATGAGTTGAGGATCACAGTTAATACAATTTCCATTTTAGAGTTGAATTGACTGAGATTCTGTTAATTTGAGAGTAATCTACAGAGATACAAATTAGTAGGTGACCAACCTGAGATGACAACTGCCCTCTTTTTATATGCCAAGTCCAATACTTGTCTTCCTTATCACACAATTTATCTACTGCTGACGGAAGAGAGGCAAAACAAGACAGAATCCTAACACTTGATGAGGTATGTTTCCTTTTTTCTTGAAAGAAAAAATTCCATGTTTTATTAACTCAGATGTCCCCACTCTATTACTCCATTCTAAATAAACTGAGATTTAGTTTAATCATTGATTAACTATTATTGAGTATCTATTTTACCAAAGGACCGATATTAGTGATGGAGATTTTAACACGTGTATAAGACATAATCTCCGAATTTAAGGATTCTATATCTTTTTTTAAATTGCTCTGATATTTCTATTATTTTTGCCACCAGGGTTGGTGCCCACACAGATCATCTTTACTCAGATGGAGACCCTTCTTTCAGGGGCTGTGAGTGTTGGCTGTTATTGGCTTACAACTATCTACTTCTGCCAAGAGAATTGCCTTAGGCTTACAGGAGCTGCACCATCTAGAAATGTCTATAGGTTGTACCCTTTTCTTGAGGCAGCCTTCATCCAATGACAGACTGATTCACATCTTAGACTTCCCTGTGGGGTCAAGCTGAGACTAGACTTCACATGGAACTATGTATTTGTTTTTCGTCTTTCCCTGTTCTATGCTGCTTTTCTCACTCTCAGACAAGTTCCTCATGAAAACACTCCATTCTTTGCCAAATATCCCCATCTCATGCTCTGATTCTAGGGACCCCAGCGCAAGACATCATCTTTCTGGGATTATTACTCTTTCATGTATATCTTCACATCCAGACCATGTTTGGCCTTCCTCCTGGCTCTTAACTCACCTAATCACACTCTTGTTAACTGTGTTGATAAACTGGAGTAGAAAGAGCAGCCTGGTGACTTTAGGGTTTGGTTCTGAGCCTACATATTCCATATTGCATAATGCTTCTCAGCTGGTTAAGCTGATAGTTCTGAAGCTGAGGAATGCCCTGCATTTCCTAAAATAGCATAACAGCAACTGTACTAACTTTAGATAAGGACACAATATGCCTGGGGATATAAAGATGTGATTATGTTTTCCCCTTACAAGATCAAATTATACAAAAAAAAATTTGCAGGAAGTACTGGATAAGTTAAGAATGTCGTGATTTTAGAGATGAAGTCTGAAGTCCAGAGTTGTGACTTAGTCCAAGGTCACACAATTACATGGTAGAAAAGCTGTGACCAAAATCCATCATCATCATCAATGTTTCTTTCCACAACTCCACTGCCATTCAAAAACACCAAAATAATTCACCATATGCCATGACATACTTTCACTCATTCGTGTTGGTGTGGAGAATGTATTAGGGCTACTTCCCCAGAAGCAGATCCTACAATGAGGATTTGAGTGAAGGTGATTCATTTAAATGTGCTCTGAGGAGAAATCAGTGAAGGTCAGTCAAAAAAGCAGTTAAGGAAGAGGAGTGAACAAAGCAAGGATATGATTTCAAGCAAAGTTTCAGTTTTAGCTTGAACCCATGGGAATCTCAACAATGCAAATTACACTACTGAGACTTCCCCCCTTAGAACCATAGGGCTGGGCATTTATGCCTCTGTATCAGTCAGTCACTGTTTTTGGCTCCTCTCAGGAGAAATAAACTTCTGATTGTGTGTCTAGAGTGGCTCTAGTACCCCAAGAGAACACTTCTGAAGGCAGCTGTAGGTATATGATGTCAGAAGTAAAGAATGCAGAAAGCCGGTGTTGGGCATCTGGGTAGGTGCCCACTGTGCCCACTGCAGAAAATAAGTTCACAGAAGCTGTATAATTTCTCAAACCTGCAGCCATGTGAGTCTTCCATGTCTTTGTGTCAGTATCTCCCCATAGCTGCCTCTTTCATCCTTCATGTCTCAGGACCCCCTCAAAAAGGCCTTCCATAACCACCATGAACACCCTATCTATCTCTACCCATCACTCTCTATCCCATTGTCTTATTATATTTTCTTGGGAACACTTATTACTCCCTGAATTTATTTCTTCACATGTTTAATATCTCTCTGGCCAATATAAGTTCCACGAGGCCTGATATTTTACCTTTGCTTTCACCATTTTATCTTCAGTCCTAGAAGAATGTTTGGCACACAGTAGGTTTTTTAATGCATGAGGTGTGATCAAACAATACAATGAATATTTAAATAAAAAATATTAATATAAAAGACACATTTCCATTAATCTCCCTCAAATTACTCCCCCTTGCTTCAAACACACTTGTCCCATCATTCTTGCCATTTTCTGAAGCAGTTCTGGAAGTCCTTTTTTGAGTGTCTTTAATTGCACTGTCATGGCTGCTTCGATGTCCTGAATCATTTTGACTTTGGGGAAGAGCCAGAAGTCTCATGGTGCCAGAGTCGATGAATAAGGTGGATGAGGACACACCATAATGCTTTTATTTGACAGAAATTGCCATACCAGAAGCAATGTGTGACAACCATTGTTACGATGGAGGATGAAACCGTTTGCCCATTTCTCAGGCAATGTTCTATGCACATTTTTTCTTAAACGCTCTATAATATGCATAGTTCACACTAGTGTTCCTGGGTACAAACTCAGCTTAGACAATTCCCTCAAGGTCAAAAATCACAATTAACATCACCTTGATGTTAGATTTTGATTGATGCAGTTTTTTCGCACAAGGAAAACTGGGTGATTTCCACTGAGAACTCTGCATTTTGGTCTTATGATCATAACCATAGACTCCAGTTTCATCTCCCGTGATGGCATGTCTTAAAAAGCTGGGATCTGAAGCAGGATGATCACACAACTCCAATTAAATTGACAAACACTGTTGCTTTTGTTCAACAGTAAAAACGCAAGGAACAAATTTTGCACTCATTCATCTCATGTTCACATCTGTTGTTTAAATGCTTTGAACAGAACCATAAGGGATGTTCAGATTCTCAGAAATTTCCCTAATAGTCAATGACCTGTTTGATAGAAACATTTCGCTTACACTTTCAACATTCTCTTGGGTTTTTGATGTGGAAGGACATCCTGATCTCCCCTCATCTTCAATCAATTCACAACCATTATGAAATCACTCGAACCACTTGTAAATTGTCTTCATAGTTGCAACATCACTGCAACATCACCACAAACTAATTTTAACATTTCATGTGTTTCTTTAGCATGTTTTTGCAGTTTGAAACAAAATTTCATATTAATGTGTTGTTTGTAATCCATGATTTATGGCACACTTTAAAACACACCTTCTCTCAACCGTAGCTCACACCAGACTGACTGCAGCCAACAAGGTGAAGGTTGTTACACATTGTTACTAAGGTTCGATGTGTCAGTGTTGCTCCCTGTATTGAAGATGCCTGACTTTCTGTTGGCTGGCACTCAGCAGCAGCATTCACTGTGTTGTTTGAGCACACCTCATTGTTGAATAGTAATGAAAGAGTAGATTATTTTTAAAAAAAAAGAATCATGAAGAATCTGTAGAGAAATTTGGAACTATGTATGTATCGTGGCACACAGAATTCGTTGTCATTTTCTCCTTATCAGTATGCAAGGGAATATATATGAAGGATTGTACTCAAGTTCACTCTATAGTCTTCCAAATTATTATAGATAATATTACTCTTAATGGGTATATTTTACAGTGGTGAAATTCTTCCAGAAAATTTTTAAATAAAATTATGGCATTAAAGGGAGCCTCTCAGTTATTTGATACATTATGTCTTTCTGAATGTAATAGTTTCTCCTTTACTGCAGAAGATGTGTGCATTTCATTATATATCATTATCTCATATATGTTTGCATAAAAGGCACTTTTCCTTTTTTTTTTTGTCCATGAGACACATATAGTAGAAAACTTCCATGAGTTGGTACCCTATGCTGCTCTGCAGTACATCTCATTTGGGATTAGCCATAGCCCCTTTTCTGTTGCAGTGTGGGGAATATATTGATTTATTACATAATTTATATTCTATTTGTTCAGGTCAGAAGTTGGCCTAGGCATTCAGACTTCACAAATATATCCCCCTGCACCAATATTTTTTTTTCCCTTTAGCCAAATACCATTTCCCTGAGTAGCAATTTAGTCATTACCCCATGATATAAAAGAAATGTGAAATCTGTCACAAGGAAGATGATGTTGTGACACAGTGAGGGAACCTCTGGGAGATTTAACCAAGTTTTCCACAAGATTAAAATGAGTGTGACACTATGTTCAGATTCATAATTAAATTTCTTCTTCTTTTTTTTTTTTTTTTTAAAGAATGTGTGTGTTCTTCTTTACTGTGTAAAGAATGAGAAGGAGATAATGTGGCTTTGGCTGTAGACTAAGGACAGGAATCAATCTAAAATATATGGGTTGTGTTTTAAGTTCCAAGGTGCTTAAGGTAAAACATGAAACTATAGCTGTGACTTCAGGTGTGGGCTAAGGATAGATAGCTAGTGTAATTGCCAGGAGAATTGTAATTACCTATTAAATGTATTTCTTCTGTCCTAGGCAAGAGAATAGCAACTATGGCCAGTCTCTTTACTGCAGTATTGGCACATGTAGGCACCTAATAAATTTTTGCTGAAATTGGAAGAGAAATGGATGTGATTGAGAGGAGAGAGGGAAGAGGAGAGAGGGACATACTTCTGAAACAGACACTTCAGAGGCTCAGTATCACAAGGACAATCCTAAACTCAGTACATAGTGAAGAAGCACCAAAAACAAGTGAAGCAACTTGGAGATGCAAAATTTCAAAGATATTGGGAATATATAAGATGAGGAAGATTACAATAATTATCCCCCTTCTTTGTTTCTTTCTATGTCTATTCCCTTTGCCATATGACTTTGCAGTATTCACTAGACAATGGGGTGAGTGACTTGTTTTACTCCTTGACATGGGCCTAACCATGTGCTTTTCTTTGGTTAATACAAGGGTGTTTCAGGGTTGTGCCAAGGGTGTGTGAGACTACCAGCATTTTTCTTTCTTTCTTTCTTTCTTTCTTTCTTTCTTTCTTTCTTTCTTTCTTTCTTTCTTTCTTTCTTTCTTTCTTTCTTTCTTTCTTTCTTTCTTTCTTTCTTTCTTTCTTTTGTGAGGTCCCTATCTATAAAGACAATGTGATTTTAAAATATGTTACAAAATTCATGGGCCCATTTTATAAATATAGTGATATATTGATGAAGATTTAGAATACAGAGTGGAGAAGAGATACTTATATATTTGTTGTCCAATCAGTACTTGGGAAGATTCTACAGTGTCCCTTATTTTTTCTACATTGTATCTTATCTTCTCTTTCTCTTCATGTTCTTTATTGTTAGATGTGCCATTCTGGGCTTATTTTGTATTTCTCACTGAAAAAAAAATGTAGCAACCCTCTTATTCCTCAGAGTACCTGTATAGAGGTTTTTTGACTCTGCAGCTCCCTAATGTATTTATTTACTGGTGGCTACTTCATCACTCATGATGTTACACCATCCATTGTGTTTCCAATGACTCCCTCAAAGGTTGTTGTGCTTCACTGAACACAACCACCATTGTAAATCTTACCCAGAGCAGGGAGATATGCATGATAATTATTTTCTGGTCTTGTTAAATTTACAATTTGAAATATTATGCAATAAAAATAGAGGGGGGAGGGAGATGAGGATAAGGGGGATCAAACATATGGTGATGGAAAGAGAACTGACTCTGGGTGGTGAACACACAATGGGATTTATAGATGATGTCATACAGAACTGTACACCTGAAATCTATGTAATTTCACTAACAATTGGCACCCCAATAAATTAAAAAAAAATGGAGCAACACATCTTCCAAACACTTCTTCTCTTGCACTCTTTAGGTCATCATCACCGTATTTCTAGAATGTGATCTTCTACTTTCCACTCAGAACCAGCAGGAAGGGTAGGTGAGGGTCTCACAGGTAGAGCAAGTAAAGTGGGCCCATAAGAGCAAGGAATATGCATCCTTTGTGAGGCATGGCTTAAGACTGATTCAGGAAATCAACAGTTCACCACTTGAATTGTAAGGTCCATTGGCATTGTAGATCAATGGTCACCAAACCTTTGCAGAAGATAGGCATGGCCAACTTCCAGAGAACTTCTTCATACAGGGCATAAAGACTGAGGAGAGGGTGGTGTGACTCTGCTGAGGACTAGCTGCAGGGAGCTCACTGGGTGAGGGATGGCAGTGACACACCAATTGTCTTCCACTGCTATAGATCTCCAGAGGCCCTGTGATCAAAATGCAAATACTGCATGAGCACCGATAAAGCCCAAGGGTAGCTGTTGTTGTTGGCAGCCAGGAGTCCTGATCTTGTCCTATGTCTGATGTGAGATTCACCCAAATTTAGCAAGTCGGCACTGCTATGATGGCCCAAATCTATGCAAACTCACAAAAGAAATGCTCTGATAGCAGTCAGAGCAATTTTCTCACTGTACCACGCTCTGAAACCCCCAAGATAACCCCATGGGCAAGAGTCCAGGAGATCTTAGGAACATCTGGTCAACTCCATGCATGGAGTAGAGGGTTCAAATGTGCTCTGAAGGAAGAAACAGTGACTAGAATCCACACAGGTCCTGCTCATTGTGAACCTGGCAATTTTCTTAATACCTCTGTGGCTCCACTCCCCTGTTTATAAAATGGAGATAGTAGCAGTTTCTATTTTGATTATATTGATGAGGATTAAATAAGATACATCATGCAAAGCTTTTAGAAAAATGCCTACCACAAAATTTAAGAGTTTGCTATTTGTCTTGAGCTTCTTACCATGACCTGGTTCACGCTATACCTCTTGACATTTCCCAATTATCTTTGGTATCAACTAAGCAATGTTTGCCTGATTAATATGCACAACCTCTCCATTTCATAACAAGTTTCCTAAACCTTTAACTAGCAATGGGGTCGGAGATGTGAAGACTTCAGAGCAGTGAATAGAGGTCATAACACATGCATGTCATTCTACCAGAAAGACGGAGACATACCAAAGCCCTTTTGCAGAAAATGTAGGTGATAGAAAATAGAAGTGAGAGCTATTATAGGGGTGGAAATGTTGTAAAATGAGATTACAAGTGCTGTTATTTTTCTCGTATTCCCCTTCTGGCACAACTACTTCTAATACTATTAGTACTATTATTGCCATTTTTTTTTTTTACCATCAAATAAATGTTCAGGCATGGCACAAGATGTGTGCCATAGAAAGAAAATAAATGAACACTGTTTTATGTTTCCAGTAAAGGAACAAAATGTCTAAATACTTTCAGAGTCTCTGAAGAAATATCAGTGTAATTTTCATTGAGAAAGGGCCTTTGGGTTATCTGGAAAATACTTTTCTAAAAAAAATTGTATAACCATAAAAGCAATAATGGATATAAAAGTTAAAAATATTCCCTTTAATGTAGTAAATGTGAAACAGAAAGTGTTAATGTCTAAATGGGTGACCATTGTGTCTGGATAATCTTCTTTATGGAACTGTTACAAATTGGTCTATTAAGGAGCAGATGAAGGTAACCCTTCACATTCAGTGAAAAGCCTCTAGTCCTTAAGACAGAAGATTCAGTTATTTTGTACATTAACTGGACATATTACTTCAATTCTTGTGATTGCAAAATAAGAATACTGAGATAAGTGGAATCAACCTGAGATTGTCTGCTTCAGGTAAACACTAATAATGTTATTGTTGACATTGTTTGTCACAAATCCTACAATGTTACCCCATACTTAAAATTAGATAGCATAGTGGCATCTGTCTTACACACACCCCCACCCACACATACACATACACACAATTCCTGTTACTATTTGTCAGAGTAATTGATGATGATCCAATAGGTCTTTGGGAGAATGATTACCATTGATCATATTCCCATTCTTTTACCAGAAAGTCTCATTTTTAGAAATTTTAGAAGAGTTTCAACTCTTGTTAATCCATACTGAGGCAAAGAAAATTATAGAATACAAAAAAATGGATGGCCAAAAGGCATGTGACAATATGTTCATACTCACTAGTAATTACAGAGATGAAATAAAACTATAGTAAGGTATAGTTTAACAACGATATTATTGGAAAGACATTTAAATCTGATAATATCAAGTGTAGGGAGATGTGGGAAATCATTGCTGGTGGGAGTATAAATTGGTTCAACCATTTTGAGGAAATATTTAGCAATATTAAGTGTATCAGTTATCTTTTACTATAATAGCACTGTGTAACAAGCCACCCTAAAACTTAATGTCTTAGAACAAGAACCACCTATTGCTTCTGATGGGCTCATTCAGGCATCTGTGGTCAATTGTAGGTTAGCTAGACAAGTCTAAGAAGCCTAAAATAGTTACAAAGTTGATTTTTGGCTGGTTCAGGCCTGGTCTAGGATGGCTGATGAGATGTCTGGGCTCTCCTTCACATGTGCCTTATATATGTTTGTTATACCCCACATCCCCAGCAGGGTAGGTACATTTTCCTGGAAGTCTCAGAGACACATGAATGAACAAATTTAGTCATGAGACTATGCTAGCAGAAATGCACAATCATTTTCAAGCCTATATTTGCCTCATATTTGCTACTGTACAATCAGCTAAAGTAAATCATATGGCCAAGCTCAGGGTTACACTATTATAGGAAAAAAAGTGTGAATAAAGAGAGGCCATTAATTAGGTCCATTCACTCAATCCATGTGACTTATTAAGTAGCATGGAAGAGTTAAAAATTTAACTTTTAGGGTCATATTACAGATACTATATGGAATAAAAATGAGTAAACAAGATTTATTGCAAACACAAGATGTGACTCTTCAAAACCATGTATTAAGTAAAAGAAAGCAAACTGAGGAAGGATATAAAGAACATTATGTTATTTATGAAAATTAAAACAACGAAACACACACACACACACACTCACGTGATTCTTTGTTTATGGAAACACATGCAGTAAAATGCCCCCTACTAACTCAAATGGTTACCTCTGGGAAGTTGCAGGAAAGAGAGGAAGGGAAGAAGCGATAGAGGGAAGGAAATGGAAGAGTGCTGAATTTAGTTGTCTGAATAATGTCATTAAGAAATTGATGGTAGAAATATAGGTCTGGTATACTTTTCTCAATTTTAAAATAATTCATAATAGTAAAAACATTTTAATGAGAAATATTCTATACACATGAAACATCCAGCATGTTCTATCTAGAGAGGCATGGAAAAAGTATTCCTTTAACGATACAAGAAAGAAGTGTATATGTGTGAGTTACTAAATTGACCGATGCAAATAAACTGACGTTTTCTTGGTATTACAGGAAAGCAGCATTGGTAAAGTCAGCAAGTATCCAATGAACTTGACCAAGGTGGCTTCTGTTCATTACTGAAGCAAACTATCAAAGCAGGCTAGGCTCTTGTAATCCAAACTAACAGATAAAATGAATGCAAGAAAATATCTCCATGGAAGTATTATCACTCATGCAACAATGACAATAAATACTCTTCATGTGCAATTAGGTGCATATCCATAACACAGCCTCGTTATGATGGCTCCACTTTATGATGTAGTTCTGAAACGGACTAGGGATAGCACAAGGAAATAGCACTTCAGAACTCAACTGACCAGTGTTACTCCAAGGATGGTCCATGAACTGGGAGGTTGAGAGAAATGCAAATTCTCAGACCCTGCCCCACACCTTCTGAACCAAGATACCTGGGGGCGGAGCCCAGCAATCTGTGTTTTAACCAGTCCTTCAATTGATTCTAGTGCACACACAGCTTTGAAAAACACTGCCACAACCTGTTTTTAGATAATTAACAGTTAATTGCATCTCAGCAATGACTTTATCCACAGAATAGTAGTGACATGTGATTATTCCTGTCTCGATGAGAAACGCTTACAGGACGTTTCCAGGAGACTATGATGAGAAATGGGGCATCTAAGGCAGGAATTTCCGTTCTTATTGCACCAACATATATTTATTATTACATCAGTCAGCTTTGTACAATACCAAACAAAGTTGGACGCTGAAGAACTGAAAAATGGAACTGAAAAATTGATTTATTCACACTTTTTATTTCCCACACTTTGAACACCTTTATATCTTGTAATTGCTTTTTGATTTTAAACATTACATAACTTTTTCTGGATATATAACAAATACATCACTGTCTATTCAACAGAGATTTCTAACCAAAGGATGGGAACTATTCAACTTCAATCCATATTTTTATTTGACTTGATGAAATAAAATGCCTGTGGAATTTAATGGAATATACTACATAAAACTAATTTAATTCTTATTCTAGTGGCCACATCTATAAAAGAGTAATTTTCAATGAAGGTGGAAATTCTGTAAAATTTAATCACCAACTGTCCAGATAATAGCTATGAAACATGTTATAGTTTTCATTGACGTGTCCATTTGTAACTTAGAATCTTATTTTTTTCAGAAAAGTATATTCTTTGTTAAAACACTTTCTTTGTTATTTTACATTACCATTGATATTCATATATTAACTTAATAAGTATATAGTGAGCACTAAATACATACCAGCCACCATTCTAGGTCTTAAGAATAAATTAGCAACCAAATCAGATACAGCTGCTGATCTCATGGGACTTACAAGCTGGGTCAGGTTTGGGGAGACAGACAAAAAAATAAGCAAGTTTCTAATAAGTCACAGGGTGATAAATGTTGTAAATAACATTAAAGGAAGGTGAGGTATAGAGTATCATAGGAGTGCTGTTAATTGGGTGGTCAAGGAGACTCTGATAAGGTGACTTTGATGGAAGTGAGGAAGTAAATGGTGGGCATATGTGAGAAAGAGATCTCAGGGAAAGGGAATAGAGAGTGCAAAGTCCCTGAGGCACAAGCCGGCTGGGGGTTTAGATAAA
The DNA here is from genome assembly GCF_964194185.1 of Rhinolophus hipposideros. Lineage (NCBI taxonomy): Eukaryota > Metazoa > Chordata > Mammalia > Chiroptera > Rhinolophidae > Rhinolophus > Rhinolophus hipposideros. Next base: position 32,614,771 of record NC_138068.1, read on the forward strand.
TAGAAATTTGCCTGAAGCTGAGTAAGAGAGGAGAGTGACTGAAGAAAGTTACATAAACCTGTCTGATTTGGCAATTTGAGAGTAATCAGCTCTTTTCATGCAAAAAGAGATTTTTGGAGCCATTATCCAAAATCAATCAACTTTATTTCCTATGCTATATGCAAATTACGCAGCTGATACCAAAATGCCATTAAGAGAACGATTTGCACTCCTGTCAGTAATGGTGAACTCTTTATATGCTGTCTGGAATGTAACATTGACTGCACAGTTGGACAAGCCATAGAGAAAATGTACATGCACTTTAAATGATGTTTTCTTCCCTTCTTTTAGGAGAGCTCTCTTGCTCCTCTCCTATCATTATATTAGAATTTAGAAATATCTTTCTTTCTGGGCCAAGGCTCAGGGCAGGGTGGGAGTAGGGGGTTGTAAAAATGAGATGTAAACTCCTTATTTTTAATCTGAGATGATCCTTTGAATTTTGGTGAAATGTCTCTTTATATATATTGAATTCCTAGAGAACACTTTTCAACACAAGGTAAGATACTTTAGATGATACTATTCCCAGCGCATCTATAATGTGTCTATGGCTATGGAAAATCTTGGGAGGGCATGACTTCCTCCAGCCCAGCCTTCTTTCAGCTCTGAGAATCTGTCAAGTCCTTCATACCACAGGGCCTCCGCACATGCTCTTTTCTTCTTGGATCTACATTCAGATGATCTGGGGATGCCCAGACCAAACCCCATACATATTAAATCAGGATCTTGGGCGTGGGATCCAGGTATCAGTACTTTCTAAAGTTTCCCCAGGGGATTCCAATGGCAACCAAGCTCGAGAAGCACTCTTCAAGCATCTGTTTCTTAACCCACGTCCCAATCCCACTTTATGCCTACTTCTCTTTGGATTTTTTGCTTAATCATCCTTCCTCAGAGACATAGTCCCTGCCATTCCCTTGTCCCAGCTGTAAGTCAAATTCCCCTGTTAAACATATAGCTGCCCCTTGGAAATCTCTTAGCACACTAGTTACTTTACATTTGTCTGTTACATTATTTATTTAATATTATTCTTCTCCAAACTCTTTTAAAAGTGATCTTTAAAACATTTGTTTACTATGACACCCAACACTTGCAATCCTGGTATCTTAATGCCAAGAGTGATGACTGAGTCTGTGTTAAATTCTCCTACTTTTCTTTTTCCCCTGAATTAATCAAAGGATCTCTGAAAGCATACCAAAGCAGGGCTGATCAAGGTCGTTCCAGGCAAATTTATCTTTCCCAAACAGGACTTTGTGGTTCAAATTAACTATTGATAGTGCACCCTGAAATATGAGATGCAGGATGAGCATTAAGCAGGTGCTTGTTTTTTGCCCGACGATTTTTGTGAAAATCAACCTCACCTTGTGTATGCCAGAAAACACGTGGTGTTTAAAATGTGTTATCTCCTACTGTGGACTGTGAGCTCTATGAGAGAAGTGACTATGTCTGACTTTGTTTACCATAAAATACATCTCCAGGGTCTAGCTCTGGGCACCCAGTAAACGTTCAATAACTATTTGTTGAATGGGTTAACTGGAAAGAAGTAAACTACTCTAGGGTGGTTTTATTTTTTTCTTCAGCGGCTTCCAATTCAGTTGAAGAGCTAAAGGCAGTGGTTCTCATTCCTGACTGAATATTAACATCATCTAGGCGAGGAGGTGTAAAATATTCATGCCTGGAACCAAAAACCAGAATCTTGGAGTGAGGGCAGCCCTATGTAAGTTTCCTGTTACACTTAACACATTTAGCAGCTTAAAACAACACACACATTTATTATCTTGCAGTTTCCACAGGTCAGAAGTTGGGGAATATAGTGGCTCTATTCTCTGTTCAGGTTCTCATCAAGCTCAAATCCATTTCTTTGCTGGGGCTGTGTTCTCTCCAGGGCTCTTGATTTTCTTCTAAGCTCACTGGTTGTTGGCAGAATTCATTTCCTTGTGGTTATAGGACTGGGGTTTCTGATGTCTTCCTAGCTTTTGGTGCGGGATCACTCTCAGCTTTGTTAGGCCACCACGTCCTTGTCACCAGGACCCCTGTAGGGAAAAGGCTCACAGTCAGATGAGCTAGCAGGCAGTCAAGGTCTCCAGCTTCTGGTGATGCTGTGTGCGTGAGAGTAGGCCTGCAGGGCCTTCCAGGTGAGTTCTCCCACGGCACGTTCTTTGTTTTGCTGGACCTATATAACCTTGTTTCTTCTCCGCCTGGGTGTGGATCACTACCCCTCTGGCCGGCACCTCCAGAGACTCCCTGGTTGGTAAGTCTCAATAAACCTATGTCTCGCATTCAGCCACCTGGTGAGTTCTTTCGACTTGCGGCTTCTCAAGCACAAATCTGGAACAACTCAGACTCAATATGAATAGCCTCTCCATCTCAGCAACAGAGAACTTCCTTGGTGTGGGGACAGAGCCAGGAGCAGTTTCCAGGCTCTCGGCCTCATGTGGAAAAGCGCTCACTCGGGTAGTAAATGGCCATCAACTGTGATCGGATGGCCATCAGCTGTGGCTAGTTGGCCGTCAGCTGTGACCAGTGAGCCATTGGCCACTAATATAACTGCTGTGACTATGCTAGCAGAAAAATGGGGGCTACCAAGAAGATGATGGTTGGGCTGGCAAGTGCAGATTGCAGTTAGCACTGCAGAGTGCAAGTTGCAGATTGCAGAGAAGTGGACAGCAGGTTGCAGACAGTGTGGCTCCTGCTTCCTGTGTCTCCAACCAAGCTGCCAGCGAGCCAATAGTGGTATGACTCCCCTATCTATGGCTCCGTGGGTGTTCCTTTTTGGCCTCACCATGTCCTGCGTTCTTATGTGGGGAGCGGGACCAGAGACCTCACAGGACACCCCGCATGACACCGCCCCCCATGACACTTGGTGTCAAAACCCTTTCATGCTTCAGATTTCTCTGACTTCTGTGACCAGCTAGACAATTTTTTTTTAATTGCATAAATGCTTAGGTCAGGCCTACCCAGATAATCTCCCTTTCTTCCTTTCCTCTTTTTCCCTTCTTCTCATTTTTTAATTGAGATATAAATGACATATAACATTGTGTAAGTTTCAGATGTACAACATATTGATTTGATACATTTATATTGCAGTATGATTGGCATTGTAGCCTTAATGAACAGATAATCTGCCTTTCTTAAAATTGACTGCTGTTTTTACATGACGTAATCGCGGAAATGAAAGCCATCCAACTCATGGTGCTAGAGATTATGTAGTGTGTGTAAACTGGGGATAGGGGTACAAGAAATGTGGTGCCATCTTAGAATTCTGCCTACCACAACCGGTATTAAATAACTCTCTAACCAAGCGGGAGAACCACTGGACTAAATCTATTACATCTTTCAAAGGGTAATGTATAAAGTAACCTTTAAACACAGTAATTTTTTAAAAAAATATACATCTTCTACTCATCAAAACATCTTGCCAATCAGGGAACATCAATAATTAGAATTTCTAACTATGGCATACCAGAGATTTACTGAGGGCCTATGTGACTCTCAGTAGATATAACATCTGAGAGAAGCACTGCCCATGGGATTTAAAGAACACCATTTCTGAAATCTACTTTATCTGTCAGGGTTCCACCTGGTAACAGGACTCACCTAGATAGTTCTACTGAAGAGACACTGGTGGAAAGATTAATTACAGAGATGTGGGTGGGGCTAAGGGAACAATCAAGGGATGGAGATGCAATAGTGGCAGGTCACTACCACCTGTGGGAGGAATTGGTGTCTCTGGATTTCATGGAGAGCTAGAGGTGTAGAGGAAGCTGTGGATGGGAGGGGCACAGCTACTGTCAGATATCAGGTACAGAAGCAAGAAGGGACATCTCTTGCCTATTGACCTGACCCAAGTAGAAGCCGGCTGGGAAGAAGGTCTAGGAAAGTTTATTCAGAGTAGAGAGACCTCCAGGGGTACAAAGCAGGGCAGAGAATGGGAGAAGGGAACTGACATAGGCAAATGGAGAGTAACCATCACATGTTGGAAATGTTATATATTTTTTTCATATTGAGGAAATATGTTTTAAAATTAAAAAGTGGCATGATATGGATTCCTAATGCCCTATAAAATAATGCATCAAAGTGGCTTCCTGTATAGGTGGGAATTGCCAGTTAAACCACTTATCAGTAATCCTGAGCCCAGGGTAGCCCCCTTGTTTTATTTTTAACTTTTCCAGTTCCATGTAGATTAGCTGTAAGGAAATGAGGTCAGAACTGGGGTAGAAGTCAGAGAAAGGGAAGTTAAAGATGTGTGTTTTTAATTTCAAGACCAATAATATATGTGTCTTTAAAATAGTACAACCACAAAGATAGCATGTTAATGGAATAAGAATTTTATTGATAAGTTAGGACATTCCTTGGTGATATAGCTCACACAAAATATGTATAATTTATTTGATATGTATGAGTAAAATGAAGATGAAATAGTATTTTTCGCAAACATAGACGTTGAAAAATGTTTGTTAATTTCTGACTTATGTGAAGATTTATAACATAGGCACACTTTAAATCTTCGTCCAGTATATTTCTGATTCTATTGTCTTAAATTTTATACTTTCTTGTTTCACTCTCTCTTCTCCCTATCTACATGTGTGTTTGTATCTCTCAGGTATTGTAAAAATAATCTTGAACATACTCTACTATCGCTTTATTTTTTATTTTTATTTCTTTAACATTTTTTAAAAATCCACTATCACTTTAAATTCCCTACTTGCAGACTGTTGATAATAACATTAATAAGTAATAAATAATATTCAAATTTAAACATTTTTAATATTTAAATTCAAGAATCCTACCTGACTACACCTTTTAATACTGTTTTTTTTTAAAAAAAAAAAACAAAAACCTCATAAAATAAAATTACAAAACAAAGCTGAACAAAAAGTAAACGTGAAAATGACAGGAAAGAATTATAATAGGAGAAGGGAACATCAACAGAATGAGGATTCTGACAAATTTCTAAACGATGGAAGGTATTTGTAATTATGCCAACAGGTGATTTGAATGAGCTCAGAAGTTGGTAACCTAGTGTGGAGTTCTTCATGCTGTGGCTCGTTGGTAAAATTGGCTGATAGGGAGAGCAGAACTGAGAGAAGGGACAGAAAGTAAGGGGTTGGCTGATTTCTTTATTAAATGGCTTATAGGATAGCTTCTCCTATCCTCCTTCATCATCCTTTGATCAGAGCTGCAGAACTCATACTCGGGATAAAGCCAGAGAGATTCTCTCTAAGGAGACAGAAGTTCTGGGCAGAGCTTGGGTATCCGGAACAGGGCTTAGCTTTCTAGATTAGGACCCATTCGATATGCCATTTGGAGGAGGAGCACAGCTTCCTGCATGGTCTCTTACCAGGGAGTGAAAGAGAAGCTTGCCCATTGACATCCTCTCATAACATACAAATTTTACAGTGAGTCCTCTCCTTTAGTGTAGATGTTGGTAAGGGCTGAGCACACCCAAGACAACTGCTGATGTTATTAACCTAGTCCTTCAATAATAAATCACTGAATAACCAAAATTTCCTGGTACTTGCAGAAAATTGACAATGCAAAGGAGAAAGAACAAGATAAGCAAAAAGACAATAGGCTCCAGGGGATACATAAATAAACTACAGAAAGGAATGCAAACAAATTTCAGATCCTCAGAGGCATTTGAGAAGCAACTGCACCCATAAACATCCTTAAATTGAATACATAATTGAATGAATTAATTCTGTTAGTAAAATATATAAAGAAGAAGAAGAAAAGAAAAAACCTTAACGGAAAGATATCTTCTCCAGAAAATTCCTCCTGATATATAAGACAGAAATAGTACAAATTTTACACAAACTCTTCTAGAATAGTAAAAGAGTAAATATTTTGCAACTCATTTATTAGGCTGGCATAACTTTGATAACAAAACTTGGCAGTTCAAGAAAAGAAAAATAATAATTCACTATATTACATGGGAATAGATGAAAAATCCTTTAAAAATTAGCAAATAATGTATATCAGTATATGAAAAGGATCGTTACCAAGTCAAGTTTATTCCACAAATGCAAGGTTGGTTAAATACTAAACAACAACAATAACAAAATATCATTTTGTCTCATTAACACAATTTAGGAGAAAAATTAAAGAATCACCTCAGATACAGAAAAAACAATTTATAAAATCACTCATTTTATCATGTATGATAAATAAAAGTCCTTAGCAAACTAGGAACGAAAGGAAGCCTTTATGGTCTAGACCTGGATGTCTAGGAAATAAAACACAAGATCATGATTGAGACAAGAATATCTGATATCACCTTATATTTTCAGTTTTGTACAAGAGGTTCTACCCACTGCAATAGAGCAAAAATGAATAAATATTGTTAAAATTGAAAAAGGAGAAATTAAACTGTTATTATTTGGAAACAACATGATTTGATTGTTTTAAGTAGAAAATCTAAAGGAATCTTCAGAAATAACATAGAGTTTGGTCAATGGACATAAGGTGATCATTAATAATCATTATGTCATGTGTCAGCAGCAAATATTTAGAAAGTGAAATTAAAATACATGATACTATTTACAACAACATCAAAAATGTCAACTGCATAGAATAAACATAGTGAAAAATATGTAGGACCTCTGCATATTGTTGCTAGAAAATAAGAAAATCAAAATACATAATCATACATACCATTTTAATGAACAGAAATAATTAATATTTTTAGTGTCAATTTTCCCTAAATGTGTCTGTATATTCAATAAAATTTCAATCAAAATCATAGGATATTTTGTAGAAATTGGAAAAGTTATTCTAAAATTTATTTGAAAATGTGAAGGATCAATAATCAAAAATATCTTTAAAAATATTGAGTTTGAAGACCAATACCAAATCTGTGTACACTATCAGTATAAAGCTACTGTAAATTAAAAATAGATGGCATGTTATAGGATTGACTGACAGAACAATGAGACATAATCAAGTCCAGAAACAGACCCATGTATTAATGGTATTGCAACCCAGAGGCAAAGGACTTTTTCCACCTTTAATAAATGGTATTGGGTGAAATGGATATCAGTATGGAAAATTTGAATCTTGACTCCTACCTCTCACCATACACAAAAATAAATTCCAGGTGATTATAGATCAAAATGTGAATGGTAGAATAACAAAACTTATAGGAGATAACAAAGTAGAATATCTTCATCACTTAACTATAAGGAACTTAAAGAGGACACAAAAAGTATTAACCATAAAGGAAAAGATTGATGAAAAAAGATATTTCAGTTTATTAAAATGTATCATTAAAAAAACATAAAAGGCAAGCCTAAGAATGCGAGAAGATAATTGACACTTACATAACCAACGAAAGGCTCCTATCCAGAATATGCAAAGAGCCACTACAAATTAATTAAAAAATGCAATCTGCCCAATGAGAAAATTACAAAAGACTTGACCTGCCATATAACAAATGACCAACACAGATATCAAAAAGATAATTAAAAACAAAATGCCACTATACATCAGTCAGAATAGCTATAATAAATAGACTGACAATACCAACTGACAAATAGACTGACAATAGCAGCTCATACATTGTGGTAAGAGTGAGATTGGTATTACTGCTTTTGAAAAGGTTTGGTAATACCTTCTAAAACTTAATATAACCACACTAGATGGAGTAAAATAAAACACATTAGAAATGTGAATATATGTGCACCAAACAAATATGTTCTTAACAAATTTATAATAGCTAAAGACTGGAAAAAGCTCTAAATATGTACAGACATTAGAAAGAATAAGTGTATATTCATAAAGTGGAATACCATTCAGAAATTAAAATGAATAGATCACTTGTATAAGCGACAACATAGATGAATCTTATAAACTTAATGTTGAGTGACAGGTGCCAGTCCCAGAAGAATATATACGATAATATCTTTTTCTGTTTGCATAAGTTTCAAAAACAGGCAAAACTATTAAGTTATTAAGAATCAGGATAATGATACCTATGGGAAGAAGGCAATTTTAATTGAAAATGGGACAAAAGAGGGCTTCTGAGGTTCAGAGAGTATTTTATTTCATGACTACTGTGTGATTATACTTATGTGATCATTTTGAAATAATTCATCAAGATACAATTTGTCCACTTTTTTTGTGTGCATATTATACTTAACTAAAAATTTTTAAATAAACACACCTGCACTACATACTAAAGATTAAGAATTGGGTTGGCATTAAATTTCTCAAATCAGCAACCTTGGGTCTTAAAAGATAGTATAATTATACCTTCGAAATTCTGAAGGAAAAAAAAAGCAAAAAACCAGGAGCCTAGAAGTCTAGGAAATAAGAGATATATTTATTCATGTATGGACTCACCTCTTATATACCATTTCTAAGAAAATCCAGAAATTCAAAGGCCTTAGGAAACAATAGAACTAACCCAGGAGAACAATAAAAAGAAACAAGAAGACAGCTATGCTTATAGCCAAGAAGCATGTTATATCATCCAGCAAGTAGCATACAGAAAGTGGATGCTTTAAAGAATGTGAAAAAATACTTTTTTTATGACAACAAGAAAAAAAAAAAGGAACACAATAAAATTCTCTAAGAGATTTATAAAATAAGAAAATCGTGTTATGAATTTGAAGCAAACTGAAATGTATCATCATACCAAACAAGTGATGGAATGTGATTGAATACATTTGACCTTAATGTTTGTAATAATCTCCTTCAGTTTAAGAGACATAGAAGTATCTCTTTGTGGGTTCAATTACATCACTGATTTCTGTATAATCACCATATTTTAAATGTTGTTTATTGGTTCGTTATTTTCAGAACTAGATTACGGATGCAAAACTTTATTGTACATATTAGTTAGACTATAACTGCTATACAACATTTTCAAAACAATGCAATGCTTGGCAGATTCTGACAAGTGGTAGAGATGGGGGCTGTGACAGCCAAGTGGAAAGATGTCAGAACATTAAATACTTCATATTATATGGTAAGGAATTGAGATCTACAGCTTAAAGCTGATGGGTCTAAAATAGAGATCTTCATATATAATTTAAAACTTTTAAAAATGTAATCAACAAACAGAGAAGGAGGAAGGTAAAGTAAACATGAGAGATATAGAGAAAATAAACAAAATATTTCTTGTTTCAACATAGAACCTGAACAGACACTACTTAGTGTTGATAAATCTGTACATAAAGACACAAACATTTTACTTAGTGTTACTTCCAAAGGCCTAGTGAGAACTACACAGAAATTGTTGTCTATGAGGAGAGGTGAAAGAGTGTGGGAATGAGAAAGATATGAGGGAAACTCTTTCTTTTCCTTTTGTACCTTTTTTTTCTTTATGTTTTCTTTCTATGTACTTGCATTACATCTATTAAAATTATAACTAATGAAAGTTCTCAATGAAGACTGAAATAATTGTTGACAGAAGTATCCAGAAGTAGCAGAAAAGTTTAAGTAGTAGTACATACGCAGAACTCATGATTGGAAGTCTCATGCCAGGGCCCTTATTTTGGTACCACTATGAAATAAGTGGCCCTTGTTTTGCTTTCTGTGGTAGATTGCAAAATTAGCCACATGGTTTGCCGCTCTTTCCATCTAGACTTGAATTTTTCCCATCCCCTGGAACCTGGCTGGCCCTGTGATTTGCTTTGGCTAATTTAATAGTAGCAATTGTATGCAAGAAGCTTGAAAAGTACTTGTAAATTGAGACTGACCCTCTCTGACTACTCTTGGATCCTGAGATGTCTGTGTCGTGAGGTCTGGGTAGGCTTCTGAATGATGAGAAGCATGTGGTCCTCAATAGCTGGCCAAGCTCCAGAATGTGGGTAAGGCTATGCTAGATGATCCAGCTGCTTGCTTGCCATCGAATACTAAAAGACCAGTTGAACAATCCCAGGTGAGATGCACTATCCAGTGGACCCAGAATTGTGAGCTAAGCAAGTGGTCATTGTTTCACGTTTTGGAGTATTTGTTATATAGTAAAAACTAACAAGCACTTCCTAAAAAGAGAGGCATTTTGACTACTGCTATCTCATGGGAACTTTGCTAATACTAACAAGATTGTAATGGATGATTGTGATATGTCTAGAAGAGCACATTTAGTATATCTTTTGATTAATAGTGTACATTTAATATATGTTTAAATAAATGGATGGTGTGTTTTTCAGTACATAAAATTTTATGTGACTTTCTTCATTGCTCCATGTCTTGTGATAAAAATATTATTGCTAAAAATATTCACACTTATTTACATTCATATAAATCTGTCCAGGTAATACTTTACAATGCTTTGTACATCAAACCTGCCCTGAGATACACTAGAACAAAAAATGACTGAGTAGTTGAACTGGGATTAAAGAGTGAAATGGGATAAAGATTAGATTTTGTCAACTGTAAAATTCACAAGAGCATTAGTTAGGACAACTAACAGAGACAAGGACTTGCTGAGCAATATTCAAGAAAGTCAATGAATATTACCAAGAGCTTTCACATTTTCCAAGATAGTAAAAAGTACTATCTTTTTACTAGTAAAAAGTAGGTCATTATCTTTTTCTTTAGGAAATAATCCAAAGGCTCCTTTAAAGTTAGGATTAGGGCATTATCTTTTTTTTTTTTTTTAATGGACTATCAAATTAAAGAAAACTCTAAAGGAAAAATTTAACAATCTGGATTCACTACAGTTAAAAACATATAGATTAAGTTATTTAGACTTCACAACTGGTTCAAGCATCAAAAATTATAACAACATGCCAAAACCATTCAATGGGGTATAGAATAGTCTTTTCAATAAATGGAGCATGGACAATTGATAATACCACATTGCAAATGAATGAGTTTGGACCCCTTCTTTATGTCATACACAAAAAGTTAATTCAAAATGGATTATAGAGCTAAATGTAAGAGCTAAAACTATTAAAATCTTAGAAGAAAGTATAGGAGTAAATCTTTGTGACCTTGGATTAGGCAAAGTCTTCTCAGATATGAGGTACCAAAGCACAAGTGCCAAAAGAATAAAGAGAAAAATTAGACTTCATCAAAATTAAAAATGTTTGTGCTTCAAAGGATGACATCAAGAAAGTGAAAAGACAACCTACCAGATGGGAAAGAAATATTTGCAGAATCATATATCTGATAAGGTTGTAGTATCCAGAATATATAAACAATTCTTACATCTCAACAACAATAAGACAAATAACCCAATTACAAAAATGGGCAAAGGATCTCAACAGATATTTCTCCAATGAAGACACAAATGATTGATAAGCACATGAAAAGATGGTCAACACATCAGCCATCAGGGAAATGCAAATTAAAACCATAATGAGATAATACTTTATGTACACTAGAATGACTATAATCCAAAGAAAGATTATGACAAGTGTCGGTGAGGATGTGGAGAAATTGGAAGCATCATATGTTGCTGTTAGGAATGTAAAATTGCATGCTGCTTTGGAAAACAATCTGGCAGCTTTCAAATGGTTCAAATAAAGACTTACTACATGACCCGGCAATTCCCCTCTTAGATATATGAGTATGTTAGGTGTAGAATTGAAAAGAAATGAAAACATACGTCTAAATAAAAGCTTGTACACAAATATTTATAACAGCAAAAAGTAGAAACAACCTAAATGTCCATCAACTGAGGAATGGATAAATGAAAATGTCATATATACATATAATATCATTTGGGCATGAAAAGGAATGAAGTACTGACACATGATATAAAATGAATGAACTTTAAAAACATACTAAGTGAAAGAAACCAGCCATAAAAGGCCACGTATTGTATGATTTCATTTATATGCAATTTCTGAAAGAGAAATCCATAAAAGCAGGAAAAAAAAATAGTGGTTTGCCAGGAGCTTTGTGGCAAGAGAAAATGGGGAAAGATTGCTAAAGGGTATGAGGTTTCTTTCTGGGCGATAAAAATGTTCTAACACTAAACTGTAGTGATGGTTGCACAACTCTGTAAATATACTGAATCCACTGAATTGGGTACTTTAAGTGTGTGAATTCTATGTTATGTGAATTATATCTCAATGAAACTATTCTTTCTTAAATTATATCAGATGACTTACTTGACCTCATGTGAATGATGTGCCTAAATTGTAAGGTCCTTTACCAAATAAAAATGGATTCTAGGAATTTTGAAATTTAAGAGACATTAAAGGAATCTTTAATTTTGAACCTGTGGTTTTTATTCTTTTTTTATTTTATTTATCTATTTAATTGTTTGTTTGTTTGTTTGTTTTTAAGCTAGACATATTAAATTCAAATCTGTTAACTCAGGCCAAACTTCCTGAATTCTAAGAAAAGAAATATTTGGTATTCTTTCCTTGGTCAAACTATTATTATGTTGTTCTAAGTCTGACTTTAGACTTAGAGAATATTAAATATTCTCTATCTGGGTTGCCTAAGCTATTATTTAGGAGAGGCATCAAAAAAAAATTGAGGGTTTAAAAAGTATCCGATTAAGTAAAAAAAAATAAAAAATACATATTTTTTGAAGTTCTTTTTCCCCCCAACATGTTCACGTGAAAAACACATGCTAATATTTCATCTTTGTTTTTTCATTCAGCTTGCCAAAGAAACAGGCAAGGTGTGATATTTTAATCATCTCTGTTGCTTTAATATTCTAGTGACATTTTTTTTTTTGCTCTAAGTGCTGCACAGAATCATTTTTCAAACAGACGCTATAAGAAGAAATGACAGAAACTTTTATCTTGTTTTGCATGAAAAACTCATCAGATGAATTGATAAATACTTAATAAAAATAGTTTGTGGAAAGGGGATAGGGAGGTGGGTGGGGAGGAGAGAGAATTGAAATTAAATTACTTATTATTTTTAGAGTATAATAAGATTGATTTAAAAATATGATCAGCTACCAGATTGGGCTCAAATTACTATTATGTATTTAGGTTAACTCCTAATTTATGTTTGTTAACTTTCTCCCTCCTACATTGTAAACTTCTTGAAGTCAAGTAAGAATTGATTAACTTCTTACCCAAATTATCAGCAAATACATAGAGTGCTTAATAATAGTTAATGACCATTTAACTCCTGCATTCGATGAAGTAGCCTAATTTGGTCTTCAAAGGTAGAGATGTATTATTATTTCTTGTTACAGATAAAGACGTGGAGTCGCACATAGATCAAATTATTCAATAGATTATTTATGTAAAACTAAATATGTAGTGAGGACTCACATCAAAGACATTTGCCGAATGACTTATTTAACAATTATATAATAGGTCTATACTATTCATTGACCTGTACAATGATTGACTGATGTTTTCATGGACATGCTTTCAAACTCACTCAAAACCCTGGAAATGAGTATATGAACAGGTACAGGTAAGTTTCCTGGGATAACTAAATGTCTCCAGTGCTTTCTAAACACATACAGTCAGGTGTACAAGTGCCAACTGTACCCTCTTTATAAGCCCAGAGCTTTTGCCTCATGATACAACTGAGGCATGTTGTATGTTTTCTTCTTTCATTGAGGTATGTTTTCTTCTTTCATTCTCCTAAATTCTGCTCCATCTATACTCTCTAACTTATGGTCAGCCTGCCCCCCCTTTTTTTCTTTTTTCTTTTTTTTTTTTTAAAGAAAACACCTTCCTCTTTATAAACCAAAATCTATCTCTCTGTTACTTCACTCATCAACCCTATGCACAACCTCCAGAATTACAAAGACCAAGTCCATTCCCTTTTTCCAATGAGAAAATGTTCAAAGATAGCTTTTATAGGTTCTCCTTTAGATAGCTACTTTTCTACACTAAATAGAATGTTTTTTCAACAAGTTCTGATAAATTGTGCAATAGATGAGTGTTGTCCATGTGCGCCTTTCATTCATTTCTCTTCCCAATAGGAGATTATATTGAGGTCACTATCCTTGTCCAAGTTTCATTCTTCATATTTGGGTTGTATTGACTCTACCACCAGATCCATGCTCAGCTTGGCTAAGCAGTGTATTCCTTTCCCTGAGGTGTAGGGATGGAATTGCAATCCAAGCCAGGCTAATAGAAATTAATTTTAGGATTTCCTGTTCAACTAACTATTAGGGAAAAAGAAATTTACATACTACTGGTGTTGCCAAGCAAAGGTGGTGAATTGTAATCCCAGAATTTCTAGGAATTAATATCTGCAGAGAGATTGCTTGAGAATGAAGCCCATACAGAGAAAGGCTGTACCACGAAATGAAGAGAGGGAGATTGGGGACATCATATGAATCCCTAGACCACGCCCTACAGAAAGCCAGATACACCTCAACTTTTCATGTACATAAGCCAATAATGTCCTTTTTAAAGAATAAGATCATTTGATTTGCATTCTGTGAATTTCCTCCAAAATAATCCTTTCTAAAACTCAGAATTTCTAGGTGCTTCACCATCTATCTTTGTGACTCTTAATAAAAACCTTTAGCTAAGATAACGTGAATGAATGATATATCCAACTAATACTCACATTATTAACATAGCGAATGATATTATGTAAATTGAAGGTGGAGATTTTAACAGAGAATGAGATTGAATAACTATTTTAGAGGTAGCCTCTGAAGACCTTGATTGCCATACTAAAGATTATTTAGACTTTATTCTTTACACAAAGGATCCCATTAAAGTTTTTTGAAGAGAGAAGTGACATGGCACAACCTGTGTCCTTGTGCTTAAAGTTAAAGCTTCTGGAAGAAGAGGGAGCGCTATTTTGAAAACTAAGAGACTTGAAGTCAAGAAAGAAGTTATTCAGATAATGAAGGAGAGGAACAAAGAAAAGATGACTCTGGTCTGTAGCACTTTAAAGAAAGAAATAACGGAAATATTGGTAAAAAGCTGCATAATGTCGCAACTCGTTGGTCATGGGAATGACCAAATAAAATCTGTGGTTCTGAGTCATAGTCTTTTTCAATTTTCTTTTCTCTGTATTACATTATTCCGCTCATTCTCTAAAACTTCAACTTATTTTTATTTAAGAAAACTATAGAGCCTAGTGTTATGTTCTTCATTGAATTACTTTTCAGGGCACTATTGTTAAAGTAAATTTAGATTTTGTATTAATTTGTGTTTTCATTTCTAGTTATATTTATATTTATGAATAATCTGAAATTCTTTGATTTAATTGAATTATACTGGAGTTTGATTTTTGGCCTGCTATTATAAGTAATTATTTTCTAAGAACTAATGCTAGATTAAAAAAAAAAAAAACACACACCAAATGAGGGGTCGTTCAACAAGTACCATTTTACTATGTTCATGGATTTATTATGTTCATGGAATTCAGACAAAACACAGCAAGATTGACTTCTCTGCTTCATGATGTCTGCAGCCTCAGCCAGGAAGACTATGGCTGGGATAACTTGAATGAAAGGGGCTGCCATTTTCTGGGGGCTTCTGGAGCTTAGGCAGAAATGACTTGAAGCTAGGCTCAAAATGACCTGAAGACTGGGCTCAGCTTGGATCGTCACCTTGAACACTTGCATATATATAACCTCTCTATATGGCTTAGGTTTCTTCACAACTTGTCAGCTGGGTTCTGAGATGTACTATCCAAAAAGAAGCATTTAGACAGTGAAAATTCCAGGACACTCAAGCGGCAGCTGCATGGTTTTAATGGCCTAGTCTCAGAAATCACGTGGCATCACTTCTGCTTTCTCTATTAGTTAAAGTAGTCACAAGGCCACCCAGATTCAAACTGAGTGGACATAGACACTACCTCAATGCAAAGAATGAAAAAGAATGTTCATGCATTTTTAAAAACTGACCCAACATTCATATACATTCTTTGTAACAAAGAAGTTGTGCTTTCCAATTTTAGTATGCAGAATCACATACGTCTACAACCTCTATTGTATAATTTTTTGCATTGATATGCTCTATATTTTCATCTGTAAGATTAATAATGATAAAATAAGTCTATTATTATTGATATGATTTTATAGATTATTTCATTTCAATAAATTATTTCATTTCAATCATTCTTAATGTTATTTGTTACTCATTTTTGTTATTAAATATTCAGTTGTAACTATTGACTCTATCTTCACATTCATTCATTCAATAAATATTTGCTTTATACCTATTATATTGAGAACAGTGGTCTGTAAATTATGACCCATGGGCCAAATCTGGCTTGCTGCCAGATTCTGTATGGCTTGTAAACTGAAAATGGTTTTTACATTTTTAAGTGCTTAAAAAAGAAATCAAAAGAAAAACAATATTCATGACACTTGCAAATTATATGAAATTTCAACTTCAGTGTCCATAAATATTTATTAGAATACAATCATGCTCATTTATCGTCCATAACTATTTTACACCTCAATGGCAGAATTGACTAGTTATAACAGAGAGCATATGACCCACAATGTCTAAAATATTTACCATTTGGCCCATCACAGGAAAAACTCAGCAACACTTCTAAGGTATATAGCATTGCTAAGACATACAGAAATACTTTCTGAAGCTTATATTTTGGTGACGAAATTGGACAATACACACACCATAAACAAATAAAATATATTCTGTGCTAAAAAAATGCTAAGGAAGAAAAGAAAGCAGGGAAGGAGGATATGCTAGCTCAAGACAGGGTACTGAAATTTGGGGCAGTACGGTCAGGCACAGTCTCATTGTGAGGGTGAGTTTTCCATGAAGAACTGACGGAGATAATGGGAAAGAGCCTTCCAGGCAGATGGAACAACCGTGCGATGGATTCAAATGTGGCTGGAAGCGAAAGGAGGGTAAATCATAGTGAGATGAGTCAGATGGGTGAAGTCAGGTAAAGATGGGTCAGGGTATGTAGGCTCCTGTAGGTCACAGAAAACAAGCATGCTTTCATTTGTGAGGTCCAGCATTTTGCACACAGAAAAGATCTCATCTGAATCACGTTTTAATGAGATTACTCTGAACAAATATATTTCCTTTTCATGTGATCTGCTATGACCATGTCTTCTTTTTTTTCACTTAAGGTTAATTGATTCACATTTGCTTACGTCTTTATTTTTAGCATTACTTTATCTTCTTGCTGTAAGTATATCTCTTGTAAACTGCATATTATTGTTTTTTAAATAATTTTGAGGCATGTTAGAGATTTATCTAAACGTTTTACAAGTATTGTTAAAATTGTTGCACTAAGTCTAACTGTTCATCGTATATATTTTCTTTAAAAACAATTGTTTTATTTGTGATTTTTTTTTCTAAGTTATATTTACCCAATTAGTGAAACAAGCAAACAAACATAAAACCTTTGGCTTGTAAGAATAATTTTTCTCTTGGAGTTTCAAGTACCCCTTACTTTTTTCTGTCCCTTCATAGAAGATTTCACTATTGTTACCAATTATTTACCACTCCTTCCAGAGACAGTGTTGTTCCATCTCACATTAATATAAAGTCAACCAGGTGATGTTCACCAGCATTGAGTGAAAAATCTCAGAGCTATTTCATAGGCCCACCATTTATCTTCTCCCTCTGTCATAGATCTGGACATTCCAGAATAGAGGCTATCTTTCACCTTGGATCCCAGAGTAAAGAATCAAAGTTTGACCCACAATGCTGTGCAAAAAAGAAAAGCTTTATTGTGTACGCCACTGAGATGTTTGGGTTGTTATTTACTGCAGCATAACTAGCCTAAGCTAATACAGAAATTGGTGCTAGAATCCGATTAGGCTAGTTGTGCTAATTTCCCATAATAATAAACACTGTGTATTTATAATTGCCTTTTCTTCTATGGCTCCTCTTCAATCATTTCTTCAAAATTCTGAGTCTGTTTTGCATTTATATTACATTTCACTATTTAATTATTGTCCTTTAATTACCTGTTTTCCATTTCTATTATTTCACATAAGGTTTATTTACGCTACATTATCTTTTCTTTCTAACTTGCTCTAGGATAGATTTTAAAATTTCTCAAAACTGCCTTTTAAATAAAAGTTTTAAAATAAAAATATGTATATGTATATATTAAACAATGAGTTTATATTTTTATTTTCATATAAAATTTTTGATTTGCGGGTAGTTTTAAAAGTCTGTTGATATTTCTTTTAGATTAACCAGTGATTTTTCTGGTTCCTTCCTGGATTATTCTACCCTATCTACAATCCATTTATCTCTGCAATAAATACTCTAATAAACTTGGAGACTATTTTTCTTTATATAAGGCAAGACAACTTATATAAAAGTTTCTTCCTTTATATAAAAGGGGGAAACCACGTGTAGGTCAGTGAAATCATTCCCTAAGTGGAAGTACCTCCTTAGTCTCATACAGTTCAACAGATTTCTCAGGTTCCTCTTAGAAATACTGTAGAAAACAATTCCACCATTTCCCTTTTCAAAATGGCTGATATGCTGTAGATTCCTGATTCTGGGCAGCTTTAACAATTGCTATTATGCAGGTCTTAATCCTCCTCTTCTACTTGCGCCTACAAATTTTCTAAGGTGTGTATGCTGTGTGCCCCATCAGAAATCATCTCAGGTGATAGTGTACCAGCCCTGAACCCCGAGAGCTCAGAGAAGGAGACTGGTAGAGGTCACAATAGTAAACGGAGTCTGGAAGTGCAGGCAGGTGGGTAGTCAGTGGTAGAAATATTATGTGGTAGAGAAGGGAAAAATAACAGTGGCAAAGAAGCAGCATTCTAGTTTTTTGAGGGATGTGGCATTTGGGCTGTCACTTTAATTAGGGTGTCAGGCCTAGAATTAAAAGAAAACATAATATAGTGTAGCAAAATAAACAAAAACAAATTTTTTTTGCGGGTATTCAGTGATGAGGCAAGAAAGTGAAAAATATAATACAATTCTTGCAAATAAGGTACAGTATAGGTACATGTTCGTACATGAATAAGGACAAAACTGAATTATACCTAAGTGTATTAGTATCCTATAACAAAGAAAATAAACTAAGGCCTTAAAACAACAAAAAATTATAATCTCACTTCTGGAGTCTAGAAGTTGTAAATCAGGGTACCGGCAAGGTTGATTCCTTTTTGGAAGCTCTGAGGGAGATCTGGTCAATATCTCTTTCCTAGCTTCTGGTGGTTGCTGGCAATCGATGACATTCCTTGGCTTGTAGATGATGTAGCATTCCAATCTCTGCCTCTGTCTTCACACAACATTCTCCTCTCTGTGAATGTCTGTGTCCAAATCTTCCTCTTATAAGGATTCCAGTTATGGGGTTAGGTCTTGAACAAATGTTCTGAGAGGATACAATTAAAATCACAATACCAAAGTACAAATATGTAGCAAAAAATGTAGCTAGTTTTCTCAATTTTTTTCAAATCTCATATGTAGAATCATGACCTACCACAATATGCACGGCCCCAAAAGAAACCTCACCTGGGGTCGAGCTCTAAGAGTTAGTGGGGGAAGAATAGAAAGAAAGACCAGCAAATGGTGAGAAATCCCTCAGAGAGTACCAGAAACTCTTGGAATGAATAGGATATACAAGAATAGAAAAATTGAAACAAACAACATACTGTGGTAACTTCTGTGGTTTAGTGGTAGGCTGCATGGCTGTCCTCAATTCTGTACCCTTCCCTGCATCCACAGCTTGCAGAGTATATTTCTATAAGCAGAGTATATTTCCCAGCTTCTTGACTTTGAGCTGTCTCATGTGTCTTCTTCAGCCAATGGAATAGGGATGAAGGGACCACATGTCAATTCCAAATCATATAAGGCTTTGAGTGTTTCTGTTCCCTCTTTAACCTCTGTCATTGCCATGAAATGAAAAAGTCTGCAGGTACAAGGCAAATAAAAAAGATTTTGTAGGGTGTCAGATGGGCTCTTGTCTTATTAGGGAGAACACTGCATGGACAGTGTAGATGACTGACCACTGCACTGTACACTTGAAACTGAAGCTGAATATTATTGAATGTCAACTATAATTTAATATATATATATAGTCACGATATATGGATTACATGGAGAATAGAGGCAATGGAATTGTAACAGCTATATACAATGTCAGAGGGGCAATAGATTGGAGGAGGCTGGTTATCATTTTCTGATGGGTGAAATGTCTAACTATTACATCATTCTGTATACCTGAAACTAATTAAAAAACAAAAACAAACAAACAAACAAACAAACAAACAAACAGAGATGCATCATTGTCTCCACTGAACTATAGGGAAAGGCAGAGCCACCCTGAAGCAGAGTTGTATATAAGCTAAAGATTCTCCATAAATATCTGGGAATTAAAAAAAAAAAAAAGTATTGTTTTAAGGCGCTGAGTTTTGGGATGGTTTCTTATGTAACATTATCATGGCAACAACTAAATGATACAACAGCCTTGGCATGAAACCTCAGAAGTATTTTCAGTTTATGCTTACAATTATTTTTAAAGAATTAACATAAATAAAATAGTCTAATATTTATACAAGAATATACTGATGTGGAGACCCAACGGTTAATATTTCACACAGCTACAGTAGAATGTCAATATTAATGTATGAAATTCTGGGAAAGAAGGACAATTAGTAGGACACGTCCAGTGAGAAAAAGTGCTGAACCTTAAAACTAAGAAAAAAAAGGCTGAAGGGTTTTTTTCCCTAAAGATATCTGTCTTAGTCATCTTGAGCTATTATAAAAAAAAAATACCATAGACTAGGTGGTTTAAACAACAGAAATTTATTTCTCACAGTTCTGGAGACTTGAAAGGAGGATCAACATTTAGGGAGAGTTTGGTTTCTGGTGAGGGGTCTCTCCCTGGCTTGCTCATGGTAGCCGTCTTGCTGTGTCCTCACATGGAAGAGAAAGATACATTTCTAGTATCTCTAGCCCTTATTTAGCCTCAGTCACTTCCTTAAAAGCCCTACCTTCAATACTGTCAAAGGTGAATTAGGGCTTCAACATATGAATTTCAAGGGGACACAATTCAGTTCATAGCAATACCTTAACTGAAGTGCAGTGGTTCTGATTTTTTCTTGAATAATAGAGTGTAGAAGATAAATAACTAACAGTAATAATAATAGTTCCTTACATTCACATGATACTTCATATTTGTCACTACTTCATTTTCACAGTAAGTAGTGTTTTATATCATTGTGGCAAATAGTTACTGATCTTATTGAATAAATGAGGAAGCCAAAATATTTTACAAATGAGGGAAATAAATGATTTGCTTAAAGTACAGGAATTATGATGACTCAAGCGCAGAAAGCCTGAGTACTCATCCCCAATATTTTTTTTATAATGATAATCTTTAAGACCAAAGAAAGGAAAATTGGGACTTAAAATTACATAAACCACATGAGATTTGAGAAGTCCCTCTTTTCCAAATCATCTAAAAAATCCATTATTTTAGATACAAAAATACTGAGGGTTAAAAAGTTGAGTAGGGACTTTCTAAGTTACATGTACATGGAATTTGACTCGACCTTCTCCAACACAGAGCCTCTAGCTCAGACATCTTGAGCAGATATAAATGTAGTGATAACTATCCCTAAACTATCAATTTCACTTGTAAATTAGAGATGATGAAATAGCATCAGCTGAAGGTTAGTAATAAGCTCACATTTTAATGGAGATTGGCAGGTTAACAAATGTTGAAATAAATATATAAAGACATACTGTAGACATACAGAAGTCAGAATAACAAAAGTTATGACTAATTAAAATCTCATATCCATATTTCTTCTGAAATTTATTAATTATAATGTAGTCAAAGTATATTGTCCATTCACTTCTTTGGGCTTAGGAAATGACTTCTGCCAGAGAAAAACCAAAATGTGAAAAAATAGGGAAAAAAATCTGGAAGAAACAAATTTCAACTATAAAAAATTATTCACATGGGCTATACTCTCCTAATTTATAATCTTAGAGAAATTAATTATTTTTATACATCTAAATCCATATAATTTTCACTGATGCAATCATACTTGGAAATCATTGCATAATGCTCTTCTCTAAAAGAGAGAATGACACAGAGACAAGAGACATAAGATCCAACGAGAAGGATTCATGACATATAAGAGTAGTGAATGGAAGCCCCAGAATGAAGTAAAGATAAGTCCCAGGATGATAGGCCTAGAGAAGGACATCTGGATTGGAACAAGAAGACAGTGGCTCCAGAACAAAGGTCACTATTGGGGAAAAGTAATTGTTACATGATCTATTATGACATGCCACTCAGAGTAAAGAAAACTTCTGAAAGCTATATGATAGATCTGATGAAATGTTTGGAAGAGTAATGAGGACAGATACATAGATAACTATGTCTGGCAGAATAATGGCAATTGCTAATTCCAGGAAAAACAAAAAAATTATAAAAGTTTGTAGTTATAATACAAAAATTTTCTTAGTGAATAATATTTACATAGGTATAATGAAATAAACAGAGATCATTGATTAATTATAAATGTAAAGTAATATATTAGGAGTATGAGGAAAATGGTTTTATTAGTTATCTATTGCTGTATAACGAATTACCCCAAAACTTTGCAGGTTAAAATAATAACATTTATTCTCATCACACTTTGTGTGGATCAAGAATTAGAAAATAGCTTAGATAGATGGTTCTTGCTCAGGGTCTCTCATGAAATTATAGTGGAGATGCTGTCTGGGTCTGCAGTAATATGAAGACTTGGCTGGGGCTGGAGGAACCATTTCCAAGCTTACTCAAGTAACAGCTGGCAAGAAACCTCAGTTCCTAAATGGACGAATGGGTGCCTCAGTTCCTCATCATGTGGAGCTCTTCTCATAACATAGCTTCACCTAGTGCAAGTGATCTCTGAGAAACAGAGGAAGACAGAGGGAGAGTGAGAGAGAGAGAGAGAGAGAGAGAGAGAGAGAGAGAGAGAGAGAGAGAGAGAGAGAAGAAGGACGAGGAGGAGGAGGAGGAGGAGGAGGAGGAGGAGGAGGAGGAGGAGGAGACGAAGGAGAAGAGGAAGAAGAGGAGAGACCATACTGGAAGCCAAATGCTATTTTATGGCCTGATCTCCAAAGTCAAACACTGTCACTTCTACTTTATTCCATTTGTCAGAAATGAGATACAAATTCCAGCCCACACTCAAGAAGAGGAGGATTAAGTCAAGAAAAGAAAAATCAGATAATTTGTTGACATATTTTTAAATCCATATAAGAATTTTTATGAGTTACAAACAGTGTGAAAAGATAAACTAAATTTGATTAATCAAAAAAGTATAAGCATTTTATTTTAAAGTATGAAAGCAAGTACTACTAAAAACAACTAAAAGAGGTAAAAGCAGTTATATCTGGGGAGGAAAATTGAGGAGATAAGGAAGGGAGAGGTAGGACACTATTTTGTTGAATTATTATTTTTAAAGCCCTTTCATATATATTTAATTAAAACATTTTTTTAATTAAAGGAAAACAAAAAAAGAGAGAATAATTGGAAAATAGAAAAACTTCTCACTATGTAGTTCAGTGTTATTTAACGTCATGTCTATTAAACCAACTAAAACTTCCTGTAATAACAGGAAAACACTAGTGTTATTTGTTCCATGCTTTGAGAATCACAGATCTAAGGAAAAAAAATGTTAATGAGATTCTTCTCCCCAGATTATTTTCCTGAAAGGAAAGGGAGGAGCTGGAAGGGGGGGAGGAAGTAAGAGAAGAGAGGGGAGGAGAAGGAAGTGAAAAGGAAAGGAGGTAGTCATAGTCTCCTTCAAAGTCATGGTATCTGACAAGCCCTTTAGTATCTTGTGAAGTAAGGAAGTATTAAATTTTAAAAGAATCATTATAAATCAATTATCAAAGAGCTTGATCAATATTTGTTGAATGAGTTAACGCATTTCCAAAGATGTTAACACATAAATGCTGTCAGTTCTCCAATATTATTGATTTTCCCACAAGGATAGCACAGTAGTCCCGACTTTGCTTTCTGTGGTTTTAGTTACCGTAGTCAATCAGGGTCCAACAATATTAAAGGGAAAATTCCAGAAATAAACAATTCATAAGTTTTCGATTGCACATCTTTCTGAGTATCGTGATGAAATCTCCCGAATCCCACTCTGTCCTGCCTGGGATGTGAATGATCCGTTTGTCCAGGGTGTGCTCCCTGCCTGTTAGTCATTTAGTAGTCATCTTGGTTATTAAATGGATGTCACAATAACATAGTGTTTGTGTTCAAATAATCCTTATTTTACTTAATAATGGCTGCAAATTGCAAGAGTAGTGATGCTGGAAATTCAACTATGCCAAAGAGAATCTGTAAATAATTTCCTGTAAGTGAAAGGTGAAGGTTCTGGATTTTAAGAAAAGAAGGAAAAAATGTATGCAGAGGTTCCTTAGATCTATGGTAAGAATGAAACTTCTATCTGTTGAAGAAAAAAAAAAAATCTGTTAGTTTCACTGTCACACCTCAAACTGCAAAAGTTACGGCCACAGTATGTGAGAAGTGCTTAGTTAAGATGGAAAAGGCATTAAATTTGTGGGTGGAAGGCATGAACAGAAAATGTGTTCCAAGTGATGGCAAAGTGATGTACCAGAAAGTATTATTGAATCTATATAATGATATAGCAAGGGATCCCTTGAAACAAGTGACACTAAGCCATTTACTGCAAGTAAGGAATGGTTGCACAAATTGTAGAAAGGCTTGGCATTTTATCATCTCACACCATCACAAGAAAAAGAAAGGTGAATGCCACATTCACATATCTTTTATTACAGTATATTACTATAACTGTTTCTATTTTATTATTTCTTACTTTCTTAATTTCTTAATTTCTTACTGTGCCTAATTTATAAATTAAACTTTAGCATAGGAATGTATGATATAGGTAAAAACATAGTATACAAGGTCAGACAATTATGTTTGTGATCTCATCTTAGAAAACGTGCTACATGTACTTTATTGCTGAATATCACCACGGTCACCTTCAAAGTACTCCCTTTGGGAAGCTATGTACTGACACCAGCACCTAGTCCACCCTTCAAAGCAATTTTGGAATTTTACTGGAATGGCCATCGTATTACCGCGATGTCCTAAATGTCATCAAAATGTCTTCCTTTCAATATTTCCTTTATTTTGGGGTAAAGAAAGAAGTCATTGAGGGCCAGATCATGTGAGTAGAGAGGGTGTTCCAATATAGTTATTTGTTTACTGACTAAAAACTCCCTCACAGACAGTGTTGTGTGAGCTGGTGCATTGTCATGATGCAACAGCCATCAATTGTTGGTGGAAAGTTCAGGTCATCTAACTTTTTCACACAGCCTTTTCAGCACTTCCAAATAGTAAACTTGGTTACTGTTTGTCCAGTTGGTACAAATTTGTAATGAATACTACCTCTGATATCAAAAAAGGTTAGCAACATTGTTGCAACAAGTTCACAAACTTAATTGTCTGACCTCATATGTCTTTTTTAATTGATTTTTTCAAAAATTTAATAGATGTGACAATTATTAACTATTATTTAAAAATAAAACCTGAAAGGGTGGATGGGTGGCTTAGTTGGTTAGAGTGCGAGCTCTGGGCAACGGGGCTGCCAGTTTGATTCCCACACGCACCAGCGAGCACTGCCCTCCACAACTAGAATGAAGTCGATGAGCTTTCGCTCAACTCCCAGGTGTCCAGATGGCTCAGTTGGTTGGAGCACCGGCTCTCAACCACAAGGTTGATGGTTTGACTTCTCTACTCCCACAAGGGATGGTAGGCTGCAACTAACAATGGCAACTGGACCTGGAACTGAGCTGCGCCCTCTACAACTAAGATTGAAAGGACAACAACTTGACTTGGAAAAGTGCTAGAAGTACACACTATTCCCCAATAAAATCCTGTTCCCTTTCTCCAATAAAATCTTAAAAAATAAATAAATAAAACTGAGAGATTCAGGATGCCCATCAATTGTGCATGTAATACAGTTAGTAGAAAGCAGGTGAACATGCCAGGGCCCTGTGCGTCCCTGAGATTCTTACTTAGAGGAAGACCACCAGCCATCATAGTGGTTTGGGACATCAGCAGGTCTAAGTGTTTTATTTTTACTAATATATCTTTTAATTCATGCCCAGATGTGACTGATGGTTCGATGGGAAGACAAAGAAATGCTGATTTGGGAAACAAGAGACACAAAAAAATCCCATTAAAGTTGTCTTCACCAGATCTGTGGATTACAATTACCGTATATTATCTAGTTCTCATACAGCATGATAACTTTCCTTGATACTGCAGGAGCCAATGCTAAAAAGGAAAAAAATATAACAATGATTACTATATCCAAGCTGGCATATTATTTATTAATGATAATAATTAGCTGTACTTCAACAGTATATTCTGGAAAGAAATAATTCTAAATACCAGTCAGAAAGCTCTTACATTTACTCATTTTGAAATATAACAGGAAAATTGTAAAAACAAACCATTTAATTTTTTTTATACAAAATGCAAGAATTCAAAATATCAGGTCATAAAAATTAGTTTTTGTGGTGTCTACATCGAACACTATGATATGAAGTTATAGTTCAAACTAGTTTTATGAATACATTCATTACCAAAACTAATCATGCCATATCTTTAATAATTAACATCACTGTGTCTCTTAGTAAATGAGGTAATTAAAAATGTTTTACATATGAGATATAATCATTAAGTACTTCAAATGCAATATACGTGTATATGTACATGTAGATTAAGTAAATGCATGTTAAGTAACTGAGATTATCTATTGACATCTCATAGTTACTTAATTTATGTTTCACTTAGTGCTGCTTCTTTAACACAATGGGACAGCAAAGATGCAACAAAAATGAAAACAATCCTGCCTGGGAGACATGTTGCTTCAGGGTGTGGGTGTTTTCTCAGACTTTGCACTGTTTGCCTATTCATCAGCCTGATTCTTCATCAGCCCGTTGCCATTGGTAGGGCCTGAGGTATTTGCCCAGTCAACCATTATGTCAGCAGGATCCAAATTGGCTGCCCCTCACATGCCTCAGTTTCCTCAGTCTGGGAATCACACTTGTTCCCCATGTTTCACAGTCGTGTGTTTCTTTGATTCCAATACGAACTTTCCTTAGCAAATCCTTTTCATATTGTTGACTCTTTGGAAATTGAGGGCAAAATTACTTTGGCAGGCATGGTTCTTATTAGAATCCATTTCCAACAATCCAGCATTGGATAAACAGGGATCAATTCAATGGAGAAGTGTTGAAATTTTCAAAGGTTAAACAGGACGAAAAGTAACGAAAGCCATCTATTTTATTTTTACCAGAGGGCTGGTGGAAGTCTGGAGTGTCATCTACTTTGATGTTCTCAGCCAAAGGGCCATTTAAAATTAATTAACATAAAATGATGTTCTGTACAGATGCAGAAGAGCCCTCAAATAAAGACCTCCACATGCTTCAGAACTCAGTGCTGTTCTCATTCATGATGGCTCAGCTATGTGAATGTCCCCGTCTGTAGCAGGCCTGGTTTCCTTTTCCAGTACCAAGCACGGCAGTGGAGTCACATGGCTTCCAACCTCCCACAAAGTTGTAAAGAATAACTAAGCAAAAGCCAACACTGAAATGTATTTTCAACTCACTTGACATCACTGTGTTTTCTGGATTCACAGCTGAGATTTTCCAAATAACATTAAATGTACATTCTTTGAGTCCTTATTTTGATCTAGTGAACTGCCAGGAGTGAATACAGGTTAAGATTCTTTTCAGGGAGGCCAGACTTTAACATATGAAAATAACATTGTACAGTTTCTATGTTTTTATACAGTTCTTACTTCTTAATTGGACATGATGGGTTGACTTGGTACTTTTTTTCTATGTCATCCTCATTCAGGGACCCAGAATGACCGAGTAGCTGCCATCGTGAAACTTCCTGGTTGTCTTGGCAGAGGGAAAAGAGAGCGTGGCAAACCATGTGTAGGTTCATATATCTCCTGCCTGAAAATACTGCACAACACTTTTGCTCATATCTTGAGGGCCCCACCTAACTGCAAGAATGCAAGGAAAAGCACTGCTAATTCTACTTTAAGAAATTATAAGTAATATATTAGTGAACACTAATACATTTCTTACACATCCTACAAATTTTCTTCATATCTAAATCATGTAACATGCATATTGCCTATAATATTACCAGTTTTAAATATTATGTGTTTATATGTAAATATCCTGGGTACAGAAAGTGATTTGCAAGCAACTGACATTTTAGTGCCAGGATTAATAAAATATTTGATTAAGTCTTTCCAGGTGGAATTTTCTTTGGGCTCTGAACAACTTCTATTAGTTTGTATAGAAAGTATTCTTTTGGAAAGAAGACACTATGGCCTTTATCTTCTGGAATACTTAATTATCAGGGCCCCTTTTGAAAATATTAAGTTTCAGTTTCCCTTTTCTTTAGATTTAAGGGCACTTGAAGGGACATCACCGCAACTTTTCTGTCATTCTGGTTTATCCAAGAAACACTCATGTTGGTTATGTTATAATGCAAGACATAATCATTTTGTATATCGCCTACCATGCATACCTCATTATCATTCTGAAAAGGAATGACTGTACAAATTATTAAATATACAAGATTAACTTAATTGGAGTTTTGCTTGATTTCAAATCTAAACCTTATTTCTGTATACTCAAACTTATTAGTTTTTATACAGGTCACATTGGCTATTAATTTGATTTTAGAAATATAGAATAAGAAAAATAGAGGGAATAGTGTCTCTGATATCGTTACTATAATTTTTTCTGAACTTGATGATGAATCCATCTAATGTTAGAAAGAGTTCCCATATGTACCCATTCGTGGCAACTTTTAATAATGCGACCATGATGCCTATGCAGAACTCTAAAGCAGCTGAAGACCAACCAGCTTGCCTGCATAGAAAATTGAATTCTGCCCCTTAGAAAACAGCAGGGAGAAGCAGAATGTGAGGATCAACAGAGGATCAATGAAGATTAATGACATATTGCTTGATACAAATTAAAACAGACAGAGAAAATGTAGTCTCTTGGGGTTAATCAGAAGCTTATCAGGGTCCAGATTTGTATTCGAAAATGCAGCTCCAGTATGTTTGCTCTCAGATGCAGATGTCGCTTATGCAGTCCCTGCTGGCTGTCAGTGAGGGAGGCATTGTATCATTGAGCTTTGTGGTTTTGCAGTTAAAAGGGAGCAGTGTGTCATACCAGTATTTGTCAAGGTCTCATCCTATTTATTGGACATTAGTGATAGGAAGACCTGTGCATATCTAAAAACATCTTGTGGCCAGATTTCACAAAAGTGCTCATGTGTCCTGTCACTGAAAGTGTTTCCTTCTTGACTTTGCTGCTGGGAAGTTCAAAATTGAATCTGTGACATAGTTTAAACATTTTTGCATAGTTTAGAACATTTTGGGGTACTATTCAGCCTTTGCGTTGCTTTATCTAACTCATACAGTGTCTTTTTTTTGTTGTTAATTATTTTGACATTTTATGGAACAACACAAGAAAAATAAATGAATTATTTAACTTATTGACATTCTTCTGGCTAAATATCAATCCTTAAAGTTACAATGATGAGACAAAGACCTACCAGAGGACAAAATATTTCATAAGCTAGAGGACACATAAAACTACAGCTGTTGTTGAGTTTGTTGAAATAGAATCTCATTGGACTGACTGGTAGTCAATCTTAGGGCTATTTTGAGGCAGAAATGCATTACTTTCTCAAGGAAATAGTAGGAACTTTGGTCAAACTTCAGAGAGAAAAGAAAGGGCCAATTGATTTAGGAACAAAAACCAGGCTGGGATATAAGTGGGGAAATTTCTTGAATATCAGCTTTGAAATTCGAAGTCAATGATTGATTGTGAGAAGAATCAAGAATGAAGAGTTGTTATCCATATTAATAAACTTCTTGAATGTCTTGGAAAGCCCACAACTGCTGGGGCTAGTGCAGTATGACTAACTCTGTTAATGAATTTGTTGGAGTGGAAGACAGGGGTTGTGCTTTGGGTGGTGGGGTCTATGATGCGTCCTATCTAAACTCAGCTGTGGAGAGGCAAGGAAAACAGGTTGCTGTCTGTAGCTCATAGGCAGTGGACATTAGTCTCCTGGTGGAGGACAGTAAATTCATAGGGGGTCTAAAGGCACTTTGGAGAGTGCTCCTTAGAGATAGGAAATAGGCCAGAGACTCTGACCGGGGACCAGTAGCTCTGTGGTCTATAGATAAAGAAGATATTTGTAATGTACTAAGTGGTCATAATTGAAACAAAGTATGTGTGTGTGTGTGTGTGTGTGTGTGTGTGTGTGTGTTGATGGAGCTCCATACCAAAGTGAAGTTGTGATTATGGAAACTAGGCAGGGTTGTGACAGAATCTCTGTGACATCCATGCATGTTTGGGAGATGCCAACTCTTGGTCCAACCACTTATTAAATTACTTCATACATATTGACTCACTTAACTTTTATTTTTTAACCTCCCTGTTTACATGATGTTATTGTGCTCATTTCACAGAAGAGGAAATTGAGATACTAAACACATAGGTATCGTTCCCAGCGTCACTCAACTTCTAAGCTCAGTAAGTGCAATTCAAACCTAGACAATGGGAAGTCAGACTTAGCGACCACACCTTTGCTGCTCTGAACCCCTGCTTAGGATGACATTGGTGTCCCTTGCAGCAGTGATCAGGATATGCTTAGGAGCAGCGGGGTCAGGAAGATCCACCAGCAGCAACTGAGGACTGAGCTTTCATCAGCCACTCTTCCCCTCTTCATCATCACCTAACACCCTGGCCCTGTTTTTGAGCCTGACTCTCAAAAACATAATTGATTTCCTTTCCTGAAAAATAAATTAATTGGTGGAGACATTGCCTTAATTTTTCAACTAATGATTTATGAAGAACAAGTTCCTCCTCCTTATGAAGAACAAGTATGAAGAACTTGTGTATCAAGGAGCAGCGGTCGTGGTCTTTTTACATTTACAATCTCTATTTACATTGGCCCATTTCCTCTGCAGTGACCATCTTGGCAACAAGTGTGACATCTTTTGCCAAGCTTGTAAATAATTGTAAGTTCCCTTTTATCATTTTCCCAGGAAGACAGTTCTTGTCCAGACTCTAGAAATGTATAATGCAGGAAGGGACTCAAGTGATCCTCTGCAGAACAAAATAAGACCATCTTTCTCAGTTAAAACAAAATTCAACAAAATGCTGTACCCACTTGATAGCTAAGTTCTAAAAAACTAGACTGATTAAAGACCCTAAGTACTGACACTGTCACCAACTACCTCATGACTTTTAGAGCCTTGCTTTTGACACAGGAAATCACGACCAGACAACTCCCTCCTTGGCAGGGAAACATCTCTCTTCAATAACTGGCCATAAAGACCATTAGGGGATGACAATCCTTCAGCCTCTGATCTGCAATATGCTTTAATTACTATTGACAAAGTATCAGAAGATAATCTACTACCAGGAAGCAATACTGAATGCTTCAGCTCTGCTGTTTGACATTAGGTAGAGGATAGGATATATTAATTTTACCTATTATGATATTTTACTCTAAAATAAACAATTGAGATGTAAGTGTGGGAAGAAAGTGAAAAAGAAAAAAACCAGATGGCAGTGCCCCTCATTGTTTCCTAGGTTCTTTCTCATATTCTCTCTTTTGTTTTTTAAACCACTCAAGATCTCTTTCCCTATGTTTACTTTAAATTGTCTTTATCTTCCCCATGATTCAAGATAGCAATTAACACCTACAGCAGAAATTTAAGGGATGTCAGTTACCTAGAAATTCTAATAGCAATTAAAATGTTATCAAGAAAAATTTAAATTCCAACTGAAGAAAAAGAAAAACAATATCATTAAAATTTTTTCAATGACATTTTAATACTAGAAGCAAAGCTTCCCAGATTTCAGGGATAATGCTATTTGTGTAGAGACCCTTTAAAATAAATGTCACATACTACAGAGAGGGCCCACCTGTATAGAGCAGACAGGACAGCTTTTCAGAGGCTCCAGGCCAACAGTGCTGGGCTCTCAGAAGAATGAGGATTTGCATATGGTCCATGCCTAGAGAACTGTCAGTCAGGGTTTGGCTAGGAAAACAGAGCTACTATGAGTAATACAAAAATGAGGACTTTATTATGACAATTAGACCTGACACAAATGTGGTAAGAACTGAGGAACTACAGACCTGGAAGAGGAATTGGAGAATCAACCACTAGCTAGTCTGACAGCAGCTCTGGTCAGGATGACATCAAAACTTGCAGGAATGTTCTGTAGCCAATGTTGAGGCCAATGTTGAGTAGGATCCTAAAAGGAGGAGCCCAAGTAAGGTATATGGGAAGCCATTGCTTCTATGTAGGTCTCACCTCTCTGGATCCACAGCCAATACCTGGTGACAGTACAAGCGGTGGAGGAGATGGGGCAAGCGAGACCTGCCAGATGCATCTGATCTAGCCACTGTCCCATCTCACCATCATGACATTTGGAAAGCAATGGCTTCTGTTCCACTACCTCTTTCTAAGTCTCTTGGAAAGTTCTTCTTTTGGCCAGCTCTAACAGGGATCAGAGAAAGGGTTCCCAGTAACATAGTTCTCAGCATTAGTTAAGTTGACACAATACAATCCAGTGCTCTCGCTATACACTAGCTCATTTACCTCAAGCTATCTGGTTATTTATTATTTCAATAAATATTTGCTAACTATTCATCCTTGTTCTAACCATTAACATCTCATAAAAAGCATGTTTTTGATCTTTAAAGAGCTCATGGTCTAGGTAGGAGAAAGAGAGAGAGAGAGAGAGAGAGAGAGAGAGAGAGAGAGAGAGAGAGAGAGGAGTAAAAACAAAAATTCAATAAATTCAATGTGACAAATGCATTATTTTAGATATGAACAAAATTATTTAGGAATACCAAGGAAGAGACTCTTTCTGAGGGAGTTAGGGAAAGCTTTTGTTCGGTATAAAATTGTGGCTTATACAACCCAGCAATTCATCTCTTAAGCATCTACCCAAGAGAAATGAAAACATGTCCAAGCCAAGGTGAATATATAGCAGCATAAAAATAATATTCCAAGCTGAAAACAATTCAATGTCTATTGACTGATGAACCGATAAACACAGTTTAGTACATTTATACAATGGAATACTATGCAGTATTTATGAGCAAGATCACACTACTGATATATGTAACTACATGGGTGAACCTCAAAAAAGTGAAAAATGCCAGAGATACTAGTAGATTGGTACTTGCCTTGGACTGGGAGCATGCATTGACTGCATGTAGGAATAAGGGAATTTGGGGGTTGATGCAATTGTTTACATAATTGTATCAATATACTAAAAATCATTGAACAATACACTTTCAATGAGTGAATTATGTGATATGTAAGGTAAACCTCAATAAAGCTATTAAAAATGTTACTGTTTTCTCATTTGGTAGCCATGACAGTAACCCTAGGGTGACAAATACATCCTAAACACACGTTTGTGTGTGAATTCCTTCAAAGTCTGGTTTTGTTAGTTGGACAGTCACCGTGTTAGGTTAATGCTAAGGATATAACAGATAAATTCCAATATCTCAGCAATTTAAAATGATAGAAATTTATTTCTGGTTGCTGTAAGTCTGTCGTGGATGCTCTCCATTCAGATGCTTTTTCAGGGACCTGGCTGCCTCCCATCTTGTGATTCTTCTACTTCTAATGGAGGTTCTACGATGGTGCTGTTCATGGGCATGAAGCCAAGGGAAGATAACAGAGCTTGGAGGACCACGTGTGGTGGTGGTTGTGGTGTGGGGTTTACAGACCAGGCCTGGAATTGACAGGCTTCTTTCCCACTCATATTCATTGCCATTGGCCAAGAGTCCATCATTTGGCCACACCTAAAGGTAAGGGAGGTTGGAAAGGTGATCTAACAGCGTGACCAGGACACAGAGGAAACAGGTTGAAATTCTAGCTGTGTTCAACCACATCAGTCAGCCATGCTTCCTCATAAAACAGTCCTAGTGTGGTGGGAAGAGGATATTGATGAATTGTCCATTATCAGCTGTACGTGGATCTTGAACAAGAGCAGGCTGCTTGTTGCAGCTTCATGACGGAAGAGCATAGTCTTAATTACACTGAA
The DNA here is from genome assembly GCF_964194185.1 of Rhinolophus hipposideros. NCBI lineage: Eukaryota > Metazoa > Chordata > Mammalia > Chiroptera > Rhinolophidae > Rhinolophus > Rhinolophus hipposideros. Next base: position 32,648,766 of record NC_138068.1, read on the forward strand.
ACACTATTATCCCAGCAGCACTTCTGTTATCACTATAAACGTTTAAAATATTTAGGATGAGCTGCTCTGACTTGATAGTGGTAATTGACTGGAAAGGAACAATTAAAGCCGGCTCTGCTTGAGCATTTGCACTTAGTACCTAAAACATTCCTGCCTAAAACCTTCTGATGCTGTCCCTTCACAGTAGAAATATTAATAACTACCAGTCTCAGTCCTATGAGATCTGGTTCCACCTACCTCCCCAGCCTCACCCCCACCTTCCTCTCTCTCACCACATTCCCATAACCCAGGCCTTTTCTGGGTTTCCCAAACAAAACCAACGGTACTCTGCCCTGTGCATTTTGCTTTCTGTTGCTTCAACCTGGAGTCTCTTCCCCCAGCAATCCACAAGCCTGGCTCTTTGTCACCTCTTAGGTATTAGCTGAAATGTCACCTCCTCAAAGACGCCTTTCTTCACTATGCAGTATAACATTATTTCCACCACCACCACCTCAATTAAATCATCCTGTATTATTTCCTTCAAAAAGGCTTATCATAACCTTTTCAACATCTACCCTCTTTTATTCCTTCTCCATTTTATACCACCCCCTCTGCCAAATTCTTACATACCTACCATGGATGGAATTTCTTCACTTTCTTTCTTTGTTGGAACTACATCCCAGTTTGACTATTTTCTGTAATGTTCAGACCACACCATTGCATTTAGTCTCCTCTATAATGCAATCTCTTTATTTCATCTCTTGCTTCCATCTCAGCAATTATTACTGAAAATCTCCAGACCACGGATAACTCCAAGGGTCAAATTGTTTTCTACCCTGGTCTTCTTTACCACCAAAAATAAAACTGTCTTATAAGGAACACAAATGGAAGTCAGCCTGCTTCTCACTAAGGTCCTTTTAATTCTTGAGATTCAATGATTCTCCATTACATGTTAACACAGCAAGGGGGCTTCTCTTTCTCATCAAAGACTTCCTTACTCAGAGATCTTGCCTTTCACAGCTGAGCTGAAGCACAACTGAGCAAAAGACTCTCTACACTATTAGAAGGTAAAAGCTTTTCTTAAAAAAGAAAAAAAATAAAAAGGAAGAATGAAAACCCTGTGCACTGAGGGCTGAGGGTTCCTCATAGCACTCCTTACCTCCCAGGTTTAAATGGTTTATTGCCATGGTTGGCCGATTAGCTAAGCATCACTTAGTCATAATTATCTTGATGAAAATTGTGCATGTGGTCTCCCTTTTCTTTCAAGTATGAGAACTTGGAGGACAGGAATGAAATCTGACATAGTTTATTTATAAAGCCAAGTGAGGGCTGGCTCACTGTGGGCACTTAAATGCTATTGATAAATAATGCACACAGTGGGGCTCTGGTTTGGAATTGAATTAAACCTTGAGTTCAAACATATTCTCCCTCTGGTTATATCTGTTTCATATCCTAGCAAAACACATCAGTGAAGTTCGATATAAGTGACTAGAGGAGTGAGAAACAAGCCCCAGAGAAATAAAGTTTGTTGTTCTGAGCTATTGTGAATCTTTGCCCTAGAAACATAAAATTTCGGCTTGACACAAAGTTTTATTGCAGACACAACCTTTGCCTTCTGCCAGCTGATTTGGAAATGCAAAGATGGTTTCATAAAAGAGGCTGATTATTGCATGGTAGTGAATGTATGTGCAATTTTATAGCTGGAAATTCAGATTGAGTGACGTGTTAGATTATGAAGATGATGCAGAAATCTCTACCCTCAATGAGCTTCTGGTTTACTCCATATTGAGTAACAAGAACCTTAATAAAGAACCGCCATGGCCTGCCTTTACTTACCTTTTACTGTCTTATCCCTCACCACTCTGTAGCTTACTATTTATGATCTAGCAATGTTCATCCCATGAAATGCTACTGCTTTCCTCCCTGCCTTTGTTTAGATTGTCAGTTTTACCAGGTATGCTCTGTCTCTTTTCTCTCTTTCTCTGAGTGACTCCTACTCAACCCTTAAGATGCAGCTTAGGTGCAGCATCCTCCAGGAAGACTTAGACGGAGTCAAGTGCATCTGTTTATGTTTCTGTATCATTCCGTGAGTAGGACCAACGTAATCCATAGCTCACTGTCCTGCCAGCATTATTTTCTTGCTTGTCTTCTCTGGTCTGTGAGATCCTCAGGGGCAAGAACTTTGTCTTATTCATCCTTTGGCAACCAGAACCTAGTGCAGTACCTATAGTCATTGGAGATCTGACAAAATGTTAAGAATGAATTAATTACTGGCTCTGTGGTTGTTTCTATAGGGGCACATATACTCACAGATGTTTTTCTTTAATGTCAGAATTGCCTGGGATAAAACTATATGCTTTCTCAATTTGGTTAATTTGGGGAGTCTTTAGTCATTGATGATATTTGAGAAGACAATCAGAATTTTGCTTTTAGATAATATCCTAAAATATAACATTGACTTAGGTAAGACTGGAATTGGAATAATTAATGAGAGATGATAGGGTTTTTAAGTATCATTGTGACATAGAAGTAGAAAAATATGACAGTAAAATAAAAAGTAAATAGATATGGACTATATATAACACATTATGTATGGAACAAATAATGTAAACATAAAAAGAATATTAAAAGATAAATTATTTTTATCTTCTGTATTATTTATGTATTTTACTGACTTTTCTATAGGTATTTTGTTTTTTCTAATTGATATATAAGTACTTTTAATATATTAAGAATACTCTGTCTTTCACACGTGTTTGCAAATATTTTCTAGATTGCTTTTTAATTTTGTTTATGATTTTTAAACATACATTCAGGTGTATAAAGTGGAGTTCTTTGTGCTTAATACCCATCTTGCATGAAATTTCAGGATAAATTCTTCAATATCAATGACCTTATGAGTTAAGGAATTTGCTTTGACTTGAGAAAGGTGAAACTTAAGAAACCAGGGTGAGCGAGAGAGGTGAAGGCTTATGAAATGCTTATGACTGTTGGTTATAAGGTAATGTTTTCCCACAGTAGGAAAATCTTTTTCTACCAATAATTCATAAAAGTACATCTTGAAGGAGGATTACATTTTATTGATTTTCCCCAGTATATATTAAACTGATGATATATATATATATACATATATATGATATATATGTATATATATGATATATATATATATATATACATATATGTATATATATATATATAACTTCTTTGACCTATTGATGTATTTTATCAATAGATTTCCCAATAACAAATCATCTTTGTATTCTTGGGATAAACTCTACATTATCAAGGAGAAAGATTTTAAAAATGTAACATTGAGTTTAATTGGCTAATATTTTATTTGGATTTTTTGCATCAATATTTATAAGTAAAATTAGTTAATAAGTGTTTCCTAAATTGGTAGGATGTGGAAACAAATATTAAGATAATCTTTTTTGAAAAAATGTTTCTGTGGTCCGGTAACTATAAGAAATGTATACTGTCTGTTAGAGATTCAAACTGAACTATATTGTAGGAAAATATTTTGTAGGAAAATATTTGTAGGAAAACATTGTTGGAAAATATTTTTTCTGTAACAGTTTCATTTAAACAACAATATTAATAGAGCTAGGGCTACAAGGACACAAAGATAGACATAGTCCTTGCTCCAAATAATGTGGAATCATTGGGTAGGGGATATGGACAAGAAAATAGGCAATTGTGACACATTTTGATAAATGTTACAATAAAAGACACCAGGATGCTGTGGGAGCACAGAATTTCCTACCCAAATTTTGTGTGTATGATGTGTATGTGAGTGTGTGTGTGTGTGTGTGTGTGTGTGTACGTGTGTGTGTGTAGGGATGTTTTGGGGAAGTTTATGTAGGAGTCTCAAAAACATTAAAGCTAAAACTTATGAATATTCCATGGTTCTAGTACAACTAGGAAACATGATTTTGAAAGGTGTTGGTCCATATGTTGTCTATGTCAGGTTGTGATATCAAAGTTATTTACACTTCTTCATTATTTTTATGCCAACACAGATTACATAAAAAATAATTATCTGTTTTCTTAAAGTATAAATATATTTGACCAGTTTTTTGGTCAATTTTAGCTATTTATATTTCTTTCCAGAAAATTGTTGATTTTTGAAAAAAAAATTTCTTACTCTTCGCATACACATTACACAATGTTATCTTGTAGGTTTTAATATCACTTTGTTGTTACAATCCTCTTTTATATCAAATTCTATTTACTTGTATTGTTCTTGCATTTTTAAGGATTATAGTAAATAGAGTAGCTACTGTATATTGAGTATTTACAATAACATTATCAGGCATGGGTTGCTAAGTGGATTTCACACAATTTATCTCCCTATGAAAGAGGTACTATCATTATTGCCATTTTTGAGAAAAATAATCTGAGGATCAAGGAGGTTAATCATCTTGTCTGAAGTCATTGCAGCTTTGTAAGTGATAGAGCCAGGTGTCACACCTAGAAATGTGTGAATTTCAGGATGTTTCTACTAAATCTTAGATTTGTAAGGTTTCCCTTCTGTGGGGACAGAGCCCCAGAGAGCAGTTTCCAGGCTCTCGGCCTCACGTGGAGGGGTGCTGGCTCGGGTAGCGGATGGCCATCAGCTGTGGCTGGTTGGCTGTCAGCTGTAACCATTGAGCCATTGGCCACTAATATAACTACCACAGCTGTGCTGGGGAGTGGAGTCGAGGAGAGTTAAGTCGGTCTGTTGGCAGAAAAGCAGACAGCAGGTCACACATCGTGTGAATCCAGCCTCCAGTGAGACTATAGTGGTATGACTCCCCTACCTATGGCTCCGTGGGTGTTCCTTTTTGGCCTCACCATATCCTGTGTTCTTGTGTGGAGAGTGGGAGCTGAGACCCAGCAGGCTGCCCTGTGTGACACCTTCTTTTTCCATTGTTGGAGAAGATCATCGAGAAGATGTGACCGCCAGCTGACTCAGAGCTGGATCTGGGCAATCAGAGGCTCCTCACCCCCTCTCCTGTCCTTGGATGTAAGGTCTGTCCACTGTTCCCACAGCTGGAACCATTTTCAAGGATACAGCCTTGAGAGAATACGGTGTTGTTGAGACCATCTGGACAATATATGTGACGGAACCCCATTAAGCATTCTGTATAAATCCTAAGATTTGGCCCAGCAAGTGCAGAGACCTGCTCCTCTGTGGCAGCCCAACACAAGCCTCAAAGTAAATTCCTTTACTTTTTAAGCTGCCACCTACAAATTTAGAGGGGTGTTCCTCTTTCATCAGTCTCTCCCTGCCCCTTGTGTACAGGCCTTGTTGTGAACCAATATCCATACACCCACACACACAAATAATCTCCCTCTAGAATGTATCCATTAATTTTCTCTTTTCAAATCCATTAATTATTCTTTGTAGTTCTGTTATTTTATTTCTACTTTTCATCATACTTTTATCTTTTATTAATCACTTCACTTATTTTTCTCTTTTACATCAAAACCAGCAAAGGGTTTGACTATATAACTGAGTGCAAGTTTGCAATGTTCCATATATTTGTATATAAAATATCCTCACGTTTGTTATAATCTGAATATTGTCTACTTGAAATTTTTATTTTCTCTGTGCCCCAATAATTATTTAGAAGCATACAGAGCATTATTAATTTTCAAGTAATTGGGTTTTTTCTTCTTAATTTCTTTAACAATTCTTAGTTTTATTAAATAATGTTAAAAAAATGTGGTTTATACTTTTTCTGTTCTTTTGAATCTGTTGAGATTGATTACCTGTTGTTTCTCGCTTGTTTACTAAAATATTTGTTTTGGTCTTGAATATGGTCTGGTATTGGTTTTGGATATGGTATTGGGTATGATCAAATTTTTCAGTTGATCTAAAAATATTTCCCTTCTTCTAAAAAGAGAAATGAAGATATATAGACTCTAAATTGTATTGTGGATTGTAGAAAAAATTTTTTTCATATATATAATTTTCTGAAATTTTATAATTTCATAATTTTATACCCTATATGTTAAAAAATAAAAGCTTATATTGGGTTTTTTTTTAGATTAATTGCCCTCAAATGAAGAGTTCAAGTGCTTACTAACTAAAATGTGATTGACTGGGTTTATGGCCTACCCTCTGCTTCCCATGAAGTATAGCCAGAGATTGATTTTGATACTGTTACCCTCTCCCAGTATTACTTTTCTCTACCCCTATGCCCAAACTGGCTTATCCTGAAGGTCTACCTGTTTCTACCCTGTCTTACAAGGCTCATACTTATGTAACAATACATTTTGGGACACAACGGTCTCTAATTCTCCCATGTCACCTTCTGTCATAGTGCGTTCCAGGAGCTGTAATCTCCCAAGGACACAAAAAAAAAAAAAAAAAAAAAAAAAAACAAAGCTGACAGGACCAACGGTGGAGGGAGGAACTTCTGGGTGGCTCATGAAATGATTTCTTAGCTTTGGGGATATGGCTACCCACTCTTTTGAGTAGTGCAACTCCCTCATCCAGGATGTAGTGCTACAAGTAAGGAGAAATTAGTCTTTTTCTGTCTTCTCAGGGTCTGTTCAGGCCCTGTTTTGAATTTGTTCTGAGTATAAAGTAAATATTGTGTAATCTAAGAATAAAGTCCCTAACCCAACCCCCAGTCATTATAGTTAGCAGAAATTCCTCTCCCATCTAGCGTTGTCTTCTTTTATCTTTTGTTTGCATTGTTATTGTCAATTTTTGTCTTTAACTTGTTGCTATCCTTGGATATATTTATAAAGGTGGAGAGAATGTGTGGTAGATTCAGTTAATTTGCTACCATTTAACCTAGAAATCAGATGTATAAAGTCTAAGGAAAAACTTCCTAGTGAAAAAAACTTTAATTAAATGCAAACAATAACATTTGAATGGGCTCCTCTTTGAGTGAATTTCAACTGTCACTAAACACTGAGGAGCCAAATGACCAGTCTACCTGTCAAAGAACTATTCCTCCAATGTTCTCTTTTGGGCAAGGTATCATTCTGTGCATTTATATTTGTGTGCATCTGGAGATTTTGGTGTCAATCTTCTGGGAAAGAAATTGTTTCTTGGCCTCAAGGAGAGACAGTGCAGTGTGATACTTAAGGACGCGAACTCCAGAGCCAGAGAATGTGGGTTCAAATCCTGGCTGATTCACATACTGAATGTATTCTTACTGTAGTTTTCTAATCATTCTGTGTCTTATTTCCTCAACTGGAAATTAGGGCAATAAATAAAGTACCTTCAATATGAATATTGTGAAGATTTAATATAATTAATCACTACAGTAATTAATATAGTAAAATACTGAGAAGTGTACCTGACATATTATAAACACTCAACATATGTTCCTTCCTCTCATGAAGAGAACCAGGCCTTTTGTTTGAATATTTTAAAAATTTATATACAACTTAAAAACTTAAAATCCCAATTAAATGATTTTTGTCTGGAGTAACTTCTTTAGTTGTTATTCTAACTTCTTTGCACACAGGCAGTAAAGTTGTTGCTAAAGGAACTTTCTAGTCTCTCTTACATTTGATATTTTTTGGGACTACATTTCCCTCAAACTCAAGGGACAGTGAGGGGCTATTCAGCTTTTCCTTCTGTCCTTCCCCTCCATGTCTTGGGAATAATGCTACTGACGCTAAAATTTTCATAAAATTGCTCACTCTTTCCTGAGACACCCACGCCAATGATTAACACAGCATGAGTGTTGCATTGCCAAACACCTGATGAGATGTATGTGAAACTTTTAAATAGCTCCCTTCCTCTTCTCCAAACAAGGCTCCCATTAGACAAAGAAGAGCCTACAAGTTGCTGAAGAATGGGTGGTACTGTGTTTCCCCCTAAATAAGACCTAACCGGAAAATAAGCCCTAGCATGATTTTCAGAATGACATCCTCTGAACATAAGCCCTAATGCATCTTTTGGAGCAAAAATTAATAGAAGAGCTGGTCTTATTTTCAGGGAATCATGGTATAAGAGTCCTTGGAACCTTCTCTGATATTTTAAAGAGTTTGTTGTTCTCTTCTTAAGTTTGTATTTCAAAGCATGGTCATCCAATGGTGTACCACTATAATATAATATACACAGCTGCTGGAGAGTGGTGACTCATTAAAGATCTCTAGGACACAGGTCAATGAGAATGTCATGCCTTAGGGCCCCGAGAAAGAACAAACTCGAGTCCTGCTCTGTCATTTGGTGACAAGTTCACTAGACATTATATTAGTAGACCTTGAATTAGGGTTAACCAAACAACTTGGTTTGATTGGAACTGTCCTGGTTTTAGCACCTGAGAGTTCCACTCTTTGGGAACCCCCTCAGTCTGGAGCAAACCAAGCAAACCAATACAGTTAGTCACCATACCAGGAATTAAGCTACAATTTTGCCACTTAGACCAAGCTATGTCTTGGACAGGTCATTTGTCTCCCTAAGACTTAATCCTCTTTTATAAGGTGGAAATAACAATATCTACTTAGCAGAATTGCAAGAATCAAATGCAATATTGTCCGTTAACATGTTTTGTATCTTGTGAGGTACTATTCCAATGCCAGCAAATGCAGTCATTGATAGTATTGTTTCCTGGGCCACAAAAGTTTACCTGGAGAATTCTAGAATGGAGGTGGTTGTACAAAGCTAAAAGCCTGTATCCTAAAGACTTCTCCAAAGCACCATTGCACATGACTCTAAAAACAATTGTCTGATTTGGCAGAAAGATTTCAAAGACATTTGAGTGTGGAGGAAGGAAGTGAGTTGTCACAAAAATCCATAGGGTGGGATTCTCATGACTCCTATTTCTACTTAATATGTGCATTGGTTCTAGCACCAGGTGCCCACCAAAACATTTTCATATGGCCTAGACTAGTTTGGTTTTTCTATCATTAAAAAAACTGCTATTTTTATATGTAAAATAAAGAATTGTTTTATGTAGACTTAATGATCTCTCAACTACCTTTCAGTTGTAAAGCCACATCATGACAATACATTTCAGGCCTTAGTCACCAAGGGAAATGCAGGTGGTCCCCTGACCTCAATGCCTTTTGCAGTTACCTTTTTTACCTCATCACCTATGTATTTCATCTATTTACCACACTGTTTAATTATGTCTTTTGTATATTTACTTGCTCTTGTTTTTCTGTTTGCCCTAGGATATTCAGTTTTATGAGGGATGTAAAATTTGCCTCTCTGTTGAACTTGTTTCCATCTCTCACATTCAGCATGGGAGGTGCCTGGCCAATATATTAAATGAATGAGTGGACTGAACATTCATGGTTATCTTCTATTGATCATAAGTCACCCCAGTTTTATATTTGGAATGTATAAATAAACGATGGAAAAATTAAATGACCTAAGTGTGAATATAAATAACACAAACTTTATGTAAGCAATATTTAAATTTCTTTAAAAATCAATCATTTTAAGAGTTAAATATGAGTAGTACAAAAGAGCCAAACTGTAGAGTCCTCAGATACTTTTAATGTAAGGACATTGAGACTTTTAGATATGAGCTAATGGATTACACTTCAAACAAGAGATTGTTTATTGGAAATGTAAGGTAATCTGAAATACTTATTGAACATTTACTTCAATTATTACAGAGCACTCACCGCCAAATGCTTCTTTCTCTTTGTATTCCAGGTGGTTAATATAGCCTATAGTAAAATATGGTAATTAATTCAGTGTATGAATGTGGTGTATTCTAGCTCTTTAATGGCAGGACATTGCCCATTATGCCTCTCCTCTTTTTTTCCCGATTCAACCATGGGATTGACATTAAAATTGGAGGAGTAACAGGGCAGCCACCAGTAGGGTAAGAAAGAGAAGGGAGGGTGTATATAACTCCCGAAGTCGGTCTGCTTGCTCTCTATGATTTGCAGCAGATGTTATCTGTTAAACAGCTGATCCTTGATTTAAAGATAATTTGTTTATTATTATACTAAACAGAGACTGTAAATCTCTATTATAAGCTGATGAGCACTGAAGAAAAGAGTGTGTGCTGAATGCACCAACAGATCACATTTTCCTAGCTTCATTCTCCTCCATAATCTGAAACAATGATAAGAAATATTGACATTTTCAGAGAAGCTCATAAGCAATAAACAATCCAAGTCTTGTTGTATATTAAATGTGTCTTGAGTTCACAGTTCCAAGTGAAAATCAGACATAACTTTGGTAATCTACCAAGCAGTCTGCTTTGGTGCCGGCTGAGCCTTGTCCTGAAGGTCTGTGTTCTTTCAAGCTTCCTGTGTGCATTCAATTTTGCTCAGTTCACATTCTCAGAGAAGAAATTAGATGCACAAAGAACAGAAGTTGCAAAGGCCCTTGTGCACCCCATGATGGCTACTTACACAGCTGTAATCATTATAAATAAATGACTTCATAAATTTCAACAAATGAAATCATGTTATTTTATTTTGTCTGCTGTGTTTCTTCTTTGTGCCGCCAAGTCGCCAGTGTGTCATTTATTTTGGCTTATTTTTGTTGAGATAAGATTTAAAGAAGAACCCTACTGCAGCATCTGAGAGCACTCTTCTCCACTACCCGGACCTTTTCTTTTTCTGTCAGAGGAAAAAAATCGCCAAAAATAAGAAGAGTTAACGACTGATGATATAAGAATAACTATGTATTAAGTTCCTAGAGGACATTTCTGTTGCTTTTCTTTTCTTTTTCTTTTTTTTGGGGGGGTCAGATATATTGAGGTATAATTTACATGTAATAAAATTCACACTTTATGGGAGCACAGTTCTTGAACTTTTACAAATAAGTGATCATATGACTATCTTTAATCACCATATAGACTATTTCTATCACCCTAGAGTCCTGGCCTTCTTTGTGATCAACCCCCCTTCCTATAGTTTTACCTTTTCCAGAATGTCATATAAATGGACTCACACAGTTATATACTGCCTTTTGATTCTGACTTCTTTTACTCAGATTGATGTTTTTGAGATTCATCCATGTTGTGACATGTATCAGTAGCTGATTCCTTCTTACTGCTTAGTATTCCATTGCATGGAAGTGTCACAGTTTCACATCCATTCCTGAGTGAGGAGCATGGGGTTAATTTCAATTTGGTATTATGAATACATTCTTGTATATGTCTTTGTGTGGATATGTTTTCATTGCTCTTGGATAAATACCTAGGAGTGGGATTGCTGCCTTATAAGGCAAGCCTATGTTTAACTTTTATAAGAAATGCCTAACTGTTCCCAAGGTGTGTATTTCATTTTACATACCCGCCAGCAATGCATGAGAAATCCAGTCCCCTCTGCCTTCTTCCCAGAATTTCATGTTATCAGATTTATTTTTTTAAAGCCATTCTAATTGGTATATAGTGGCATTCCACTGTGGTATTAATTTGCATTTTTCTAATGACTAATGTTGCTGAGCATATTCTTTTATGTATTTATTAGCAATTTGTATATCTTCTTTGGAGAAATGTCATTAAAACCCTTTGCTCAGGTTCCTCAAAAAGTTAAACATGGAATTACTCTATAATTCAGCAATTCCATTCCTATGTATAGTCATATACACAAAAAAAATGAAAGCAAGGACTCAGATATTTGTACACCAATGTTCATAGTAACATTATTCACCACAGCCAAAAAAAAGTGAAAACAACCCACATATACACCGACAGATGAATGGGGAAACAAAATGTTCATAACAAATAAACACAATGAAATATTATTCAGCCTTTAAAAAGGAGTGCACTTCTGATACATGCTATATTATAGATGAAACTTGAAAACATTATGCTAAATGAAATAAGCCAGACACATACAGACAAAGTGTATGATTCCCCTTAAATGAGGTACTAGACAAGGCAAATTCATAGAGATGGAAATTATAATAGAAGTTACCAGCGGCTAAGGAGGAGAGAGAATGGGAAGTTATTGTTTAATGGGTACAGAGTTTGTGTTTGGGTTGATGAAAACATTCTGGAAATGGATAGTGGTGGGGACTGCACAACATTATGCATGTACTGATTGCCCCTGAATTGTGCACTTAAAAAGGTTAAAATAATTAAAAGTCATGCTATGTATATTTTACCACTATAAAAAAAGAAATCCTTTGCCTATTGTATAAGTAAGTTGTCTTTTTATTTTTGAGCTGTAGGATTATTTTATATATTCTAGAGACTGAAATCTTATCAGATATATGATTTATAAATAATTACTCCAATTCTGTGGAAGTGTCCTTCGAAGCACACACACAAAAATAATTGTAAGTCCAATTTTTCTATTTTTTCTTTGCTTGGTTGTACTTTGGATTTCATATCTATAAAACCATTGTCCATAAAATAATATTGAATGTCAACTGTAATTGAAAAATGTAAAAAAGGAGGAAAGATAAAGGGGAATAAGAGGTTCAGAGTTCCACGTATCAAACAAATAAGTGTTGGGGATGTAATGTACAGCATAGGAGATACAGTCAATAACATTGTGATAGCGTGGTATGGTGTCAGATGGTTGCTGGACTTATCACAGTGATCACTTCTTTAGCATAGGCAATATAATCAATAATATGGTAATAACTAAGTGTAGTGCTATGTGGGTACTGTTGAATAACTATGATGTGCACCTGAAACTAATATAATATTCTATATTTTAATAAAAATCTTAAGAAACAAACAAACGAAAAGCTAGAGCTGGCCCTGAAAAAACAAGCTATGAAACATTTTATTTTGTGCAATTGCAAATCAATGGAGACTTTCTTTAGGCAACAAAAAATAAAAAATAAAAAAATAAAACCATTGCCTAATCCAGTGGCATAATGATGTACACATATTTTACTCTAAGGAATTTTAGTTCCTACATTTAGGTTTTTGATCCATTTTTTAAAATATATTTAAAAAAAATTTTCAATTACAGTTGACATACAATATCATATCAGTTTCAGGTGTACAAATAGTGATTAGACATTTACATAACTTATGAGGTGATAATCCCGATGAATCTAGTACTCATCTGACACCGTACATAGTTATTACCATATTATTGACTATATTTCTTATGCTATATGTTACATCCCCATGACTATTTTGTAACTACCAATTTGTACTTTTTAATCCCTTGCCCTTTTTCACCCTGTGGGGACAAAGCCCCAAAAAGTAGTTTCCAGGCTCTCGGCCTCACATAGAAAGGTGCTGGCTCGGGTAGTAAATGGCCATCAACTGTGATCAGATGGCCAGCAGCTGTGGCTAGTTGGCCGTCAGCTGTAACCCGTAAGCCATTGGCCACTAATATAACTGCCTTGGCTACGGAGGGGAGCCGAGGAGAGTGAAGGAGGAGACTGAAGGAGAGTAAGGAGAGTCGAGGAGAGTTGGTCGGTTGGCAGCAAAGCGGACAACAGGTCGCACGTCGTGTAAACCCAGCCTCCAGTGAGACCATAGTGGTATGACTCCCCTACCTATGGCTCCGTGGGTGTTCCTTTTTGGCCTCACCATGTCCTGCGTTTTTGAGTGGAGAGCGGGAGCAGAGACCCCGCCGGACGCCCTGCACGACACACCTATTCCCCAAAACCCCTCCCATTTGGCACCCCTCAAAATGTTCTCTGTAGCTATAAGTTTTTTTTCTGTTTTGTTTGTTCATTTATTTTGTTCTTTATATTTTGTTCCACATATATGTGGAATCACATGGCATTTGTCTTTTTTTGTCTGACTTACTACACTCAGCATAATACCCTTTAGGTTCATCCATGTTGTTGAAGATGGCAAAATTTCATTATTTTTTATGGCTGAGTAATATTCCTTGTATATGTACACCACCTCTTCTTTATCCGTTTATCCACTGATAGACACCCAGGTTGCCTCTGTATTTTGGCTATTGTAAACAGTACTGCAATGAACATAGGGATGCTCGTGTCCCCTGCAAGTACTGCTTTGAGTTTCTTTGGGTAAATACCCAGAAGTGGGATTACTGGGTCCTTCTTTGTCTCCCATTATAATCTTTGTTTAATGTCTATTTTGTCTGGTATAAGTATTGCTGTACAAGATGTTTTTTGTTTGTTTGTTTCCATTTTTCATGAAATATCTTTTTTCCTTTCCTTTATTTTAAATCTTTGTGTCTTTCAATCTGAAGTGAGTCTCTTGTAGGCAACGTATGTAAGGTTCTTGTTTTCTTATCCATTGAGTCATCTGTCTTTTTTATTGTAATGTTTAATCCATTTACATTGAAAGTAATTGTTGATAGGTATGCAGTTATTGCCATTTTTATTATTCATATCTTTAATCTTTTTCTTCTTGTTTTTAAAGAAATCTCTTTAATATTTCTTGTAATACTGGTTTTGTGGTGATAAACTTTTTTAGTTTATTCTTGTCTGGAAAGCTCTTTATCTGTTCATTGATTCTAAATGACAGCTTTGGTGGGTAGAGTAATCTTGGTTGTAGGTCCTTGTTTCTTATCACTTTGAATGTTTCCTGCCTATTCCTTCTGGCTTGCAAACTTTCTATTGATAAATCAGCTGACAGTCTTACAGGAGCTCCCATGTAGTTAAATAACTGCTTTTCTCTTGCTGCTTTCAAGATTCTCTCTTTCACATTCCAACTATGATGTGTCTTGCTGTGGGCCTTTTTGGGTTCATCTTATTTGGGGTTCTCTGCACTTCCTGAACTTGTATACCTATTTTCTTCACCAGGTTAAGGAAGTTTTCTGTCACTATTTCTTCAAATAGGTTTTCAATTTCTCACTTTCTCTCTTCTCTTTCTGGTACCCCTATGATGTGAATGTTGGTATGCTTGATGTTGTTTCAGATGCTCCTTAAACTAGTCTCAATTTTGGGGGGATTTTTTTTTTCTTTTTGCTGCTTTGATCGGGTCTTTTGTGCTACTTTATCTTCCAAATCTCTTATTTGATCCTCTGCTTCATCTAATTTACTGTTGATTTTCTCTAATGTTATCTCTATTTCAATTATTGCATTCTTAATTTCTGACTGGATTTTTTAAATGTATTCAATCTCCATTTTTACATCTCTATGTTGAAGTTCTCGCTGAGCATTCTTATAACCAGTGTTTTGAACTCTACATCTAGTAGATTGGTATTCTCTCCTTTCTTTTGTTCTCTTTGTGGAGCTTTGTTTTGGTCTTCCATATGAGACATGTTTCTTTGTCTCCCCATTTGGCTGCCTCCCTGTGTTTGTTTCTATGTATTAGGTAGAGCTGCTACATTTCCTCATCTTAGTAGAGTGGCCTTATGTAGCAGGCGTCCTGTGGGACCCAGTAGCATAGTCTCCCTGGTCTCCTGAACCAGGTGTTCCAGGTGTGTGCCTTGTGTGTGTTGTATGTGTCCTCCTGTTGTAGTTGAACCTTGGTTGTTGCTTGCATGTCAGTGGGAGGTATTGACCCTTAGGCTGATTGGTTCAACTGTGAGGACTGGCCGTTGTACAGTGGAGGAGCTATTATACAAGGCTTGACCCTATGAAGCAGGATTTGCTTTAGCAGAGAATTGTTGTGCAGTCTGCCTTTAGGGTGTATTATTTGCAGAGGCAGCCAGGTGATGCTCAGGCTCAGTCAGAAGCTGGCCACATGACATGCTGACCCCAGGGCTCTCTGGGAGGGGCCCCACTTCAGGCCAAGTTCAGCCTGTGCCCTGCCATGGGTCACCTAGCATGAATCACAAAGATATCTGCAGATGGAAGCCACCCATGCTGGGCTTGGAGGTTCCTTGAGAGGCCAAACCATGAACAAAGGCCAGCTGCTACTAGTATGGGGCTTGGTGCTGCTTAGCAAGAGGTACAGGGCACACTGAGTTCAGATGCTGCTTGTTTGGGGTTTGTGAACTTATGAAATATTAAGAAAGTTTGAAGCATGAACCAAGACAGACCATTTGTGTAGAAAAGCCACTGGAAGCAGCTTGGGTGTTCCCACAAGTTAGGTGGGGTGGGGTCTCAGGTAATTAATTACCAGGACCAGGTTGATGGAGGTTCAGATATAACAGTCACCTACGTTTACATGCTGGGATTCAGTTGGCTAATACTTTTTTGATAGTTTTTATGTTTGTAATTATAAGCAATATCAGTCCATAGTTTTCTTTTTGCCAGGTCTTTATTGGTTTTGTTATTGGGGTAATATTGGTTTCATGGAATAAGGTAGGAAGTATAGTCATGCTCTACAGAACAATGTTTCAATCAATGATGGACCACATATACGATGGTGGTCCCATAAAATTTTAATGGACTTGAAAAATTCCTATCACCAAGTGATATCAGAGCTGTCGTAACATCATAACACAATACATTACTCATGTGTTTGTGGTAATGGTGATGTAAACAAACCTACCACGCTGTCCGTTGTATAAAAGTGTAACATATACAATTATGTATGTCACATAATACTTGATACTTATCATAAATGAGTATGTTACTGGTTTATGTATTTACTATACTACATTTTTTATTGCTTTTTAGAGTGTACTTTTCCTACTTATAAAAGAAATTGGGGGGAAACTGTAGATAACCATGATTATAGAGGAAAATTACTTGCTAGAGCAACTATTCAATATGAATTAAACCTCCCTATTCTGGAAATGGATGTTTGAAAGGAGTTCCATCCACAAGGAGGCCAAGTCAATGCCAGGTTTCAAGGCTTTTATGGACAGGACAACATCCTTGCTTAGGAGCAATGTTGCAGGCTACATATTGAAACCCTTTGTGATCTGGTGCAATGCAAACCCCAGGACCTTCAAGCGTATCAGTTAGCACACACTGACAGTGTACTATAGGAGCAATCATAAATCACAGTTGTCCCAGGTCATCTTCTAAGATGCCCTCCCACATTTCTATGCCAATGAAACTGAAGTACTGTTGGAAGGATAATGTACCTTTCAAGATTTTGCTTGTTGTTAATAATGTTCCTGGACATCCTCCTTCTACTGTGTTTCTCCCAAAATGAGACCTAGCTAGACAATCAGCTCTAATGCATCTTTTGGAGCAAAAATTAACATAAGACCAAGTTTTATTTTAATATATGACCTGGTAATATAATATAATATAATAAATTTAATATAGTATAATATAATATAATACAATACCGAGTCTTATATTAATTTTTGCT